>NC_057711.1:28387791-28513407 GCF_004010195.1 Chiloscyllium plagiosum | reverse complement strand
TGCAATCTTCTTCCCGCCCTCTCCGCCCCCACCCCAGTCTGACCTTTCACCCTCACCTTGACCTCTTTCCACCTATCACATTTCCGACGCCCCTCCCCCAAGTCCTTCCTCCCTACCTTTTATCTTAGCCTGCTGGACAAACTTTCCCCATTCCTGAAGAAGGGCTTATGCCCGAAACGTCGATTCTCCTGTTCCCTGGATGCTGCCTGACCTGCTGCGCTTTTCCAGCAACACATTTCCAGCTCTGATCTCCAGCATCTGCAGACCTCACTTTCTCCTCCAGACAAACTTCCATGACAACCTTCATATCTGTAGCTGCGATGCACTCTCTGATTTGGAATGCTACACCCCCTCCTCTTTTTCCACCCTCCCTGTTCTTTTTAAATGTTCTAAAACCCTGGAACATCTAGCAACCATTCCTGCCCCTGTGAAACCCATGTCTCCGTTACGGCCACAACATCATATTCCAAGTACTAATCTATGCTCTAAGTTCATCACTCTTATCTCTGACACTCCTTGCTTTAAAGCAAACACGCTTTAACCAATCCCTTTGTTTCATCACGTGAAAGACCTTCCTGATAGATTCACTACATCCTGTCACTGCCCCATCTACAACTACCTCTCTCTGAGATATGTAGCTCTGGTTCCCACTCCTTTGTCAAATTAAGATCAGCAGAAGTGGAAATCCAAGCCAGAAACATGAATGAAACTTTGCAGACTGTTTTTATTAAATCTCAGTTAGTGGTAAGCACAGTCAATCTACCGTGAACTATAACAATGGGGGAGGTGGTGGACTAGTGGTAATGTCACGGCGCTCATAATGCAGACATCCAGGTTAATGCACTGGAGATGAAAAATGTGGTGCTGGATTGATTCCTGAAGAAGGGCTTATGCCCGAAACATCGATTCTCCTGCTCCTCGGATGCTGCCTGGCCTGCTGTGTTTTTCCAGCACCACATTTTTCAACTCTGGTCTCCAGCATCTGCAGTCCTCACTTTCTCCTAATGCACTGGAGATGCAAGTTCAAATTCCACCATGACAGTTGGTGGAATTTAAGTTCAATTAATAAACTGGAATCTAAAGCTATTCTCAGCAATAGTGACTAATCATTAATTGCTGCAAACATTAAAAGGCATATTCATCATGTTTAGCCGACATGTAACTTCAGATCCACAGTAGGTTGTCTGTTATCTGCTCTTGTCAAAGGTCATGCAATCCACTCAATTCAAGATGGAGTAAGGGAAGGGCAAGAAATGCTGGCCTTGGCAGTGATACTCACATCCACTTAAGAATAACTTTTTTAAAAAAAAAGAAGATTCTGTGTCAATCAGTTCTATTATTCGATATAACAACACAGATGTCAGTGGTTCAGATTCAACCATGCACAACTCTGGCCAATGCATTACAGTAGAGCTTTAAAAAGATATTCAGGAGTAAAACTGAACCAATAACTTAGATTAGGCAACTGAACAATGAGGACAGACTGAAGAAGCACAGTTCAAAGAGATCTTTTCAATAACTTAACCTTGTAGCAAACTACTACCAGAATGCGGGGGTCAAGTTCAATGTGGAAAAGTGAGCTGTCAACTTAACTCAACTGGTTCACACAGAAAATGAGTGAGTGTTTGGAGTAGAGATATCAGACAGAGAACATCAGGAAACCAGAGAATGAACGGGAACATTTCTGATGAAAAAGGTGATGAAGGAATTTGACATAGGATTGGTTATTTCAAAATAAACTTTATTGCAGTCAAAAAGACATGAAAAGTCTTTTCAATTTGTGTGCAACAGTTTTTACATTCTTTTCACCAAAACACTGACTTTTTCTTGAATCGTTAAAGAGAAATGCAAAACTGGAACAGACCATGTGACCAAGATGTGGCCGAATCAAAACTTGCTGTTTAATACTTCTCCAAGTCTAATACTAGTATAAATCTGCCACCCCTCCAGCACAAGACCTTCAATAGCATCACTATCATTGAATATCCCACAAAAATATCCCAGAGGTTACCAGAAACTGGACTGGATCAGCCATGGAAATACTGGGGCTCCAAGAGCAGGTCAAATGTTAGGAATTCTGCAGCAACTCACCTTCTGTATCTTCAAAGCCTGTCCAATAGCGTATACTGTATAAATCAGGGCTTGACAAAATATTCTCCCTTTGCCTGGATGGGGGAGCTCCAACAACATTTGAGGAGCTCAACATCATAAAGGCATAGTCTCCGAATTAAAAGGTGCCAATGCAAAACTGAAAGAAGGTGGAACTTCGGTGTGTTGGGAATCTTTGGGAAGAGAGATCAGGTTAGGGGGGAGGGAGAAGAGGGGGAAGAGGGGAGAGACAGAGATAGATTCTTGATCCATAGGGCAACCAAAGGTGATAGGGACAGGGTAGGGAAGTGGACATGAGGAGTGTCAGATTAGCCATGATTCTGTTGAAAGGCAGAACAGGCTTGAGGGGTTGAATGGCCTACTCATGCTTCTATTTCTTATGGTCTTGTCATCCAGGATAAAGCAACCTGCTTGATTAAGACCCCAGCAACCACCTTGAACATTCACATTCTTCATTAATGCACATGGGCAGAAGTATGTATCAGTTACAAGATTCACTGCAACAACTCAACAATGGTCCTTCAACAGCATCTTCCAAACCTGTAGCCTCTACAAAATAGAAGAGCAAAAGGTAGTAGATACATGAGAAGACCACCTCCTGCGAGTTCCCGTCCAAGCCACAATCATTGTGACTTGTAACGACATTGCTGCTCCTTCACTGCCAATGAATCAAAAGATCAGAAACCATTAAGGGTAGAAGTAGCTCAGTTAGCCTATCGAGTCTATTTTGCCATTCAATGAGACAATGATGGATCGGTTATCCTTAACTCCACTTTCTTACCTTATCCCTACAACCTTTGATTCCCTTACTGATAAGGCACAAGTCCCAAATCCTGCTGTGCTACAGCTTTCTGCAATCTTTCCCCATTTAAAGAATATTCTGCTCCTCTATTCTTCCTGATAAAGTGTATAATCTCTCACTTTTCCACACAATATTCCATCTGCCAAGTCTTTTATCCAATCCTGAAACTATCGCCCATCACAGCATTCTGGGTGTACCTACAGCCCAAGGTATGCAGCAGTTCATGAAGACAATCCAACATCACTTCTCAAAGGCATTTAGGATGAACAAGAAATATTGGACATCGCTGCCAAGGGCTGGCAACGAGGTTGGGGATCTGAGGTTCTGCAAGTAGCAGCAGTCCGTTTCTTGATTAAAAGTCATTGTATTCATTTTACTCAACTTGACTGATCAACACACACTTATCGAGAGACGGTCTTGAATGTTTTTGGAAACTGTGAGAACAAATATTTCTGTGAAAATTGAGAAGTTGTGAATGACTGTTGAACTCTGGCAATTTCCAAATACCAACGCCTAGATTTGAGCTATTCAGTGGTTCATCTAAAGCCACCAAAGAGACAGAGTCTTGAGCTTTAAGAACAGTTTCCTGCCACATAAGTGATTGCAGTTTACAGATTAGTTGTATGTTGAGAGAGAGAGGTCTTTATTTTTACTGTTTTATTGAAATATTGAAGATATTGTAAATATGGTAAAGTGCACCTCCTGTACAGCAAAACTGACAATATCCACATGCACCAGGATCAGATGGTGCCAGTAAATAAGATGATGCTGGCTAAGCCACTGAAGTTCATGTTAATATAATAAATCGATTGTAAACATGCATTTTGACATTTACTGTGACTTGCAAAGTCTTAATATCTCTTCACGTTTGATTCTTTTCACTGTAAGCAGAAGAGAAAAATGGTTCAACTTTGACTTCAGACTGACATCAGTATTTTATTTGCTAACAGTGACACCAGGTGGGGTACATATCACAGATTCCAGTTAGTGAGGTATTCTGTATGGTAGAAAGCCAGATGACACAATTTTTACCATATTTAGGATTATTTGTTCAATACGTTGGTGATAAGCATCTGCTGGACTGTTGGTGAGACTCAGTCTAACTGTATGTTTAATTAATCTACATTCCAGTATGCTAGAATTTAGTGGCATCCTTCCCGATTCAATCCCTGCTCTCAATAGGCTGCTTATAATCTATTTCCTGATGCTGTCAGATCTGAATATTTTCTGCATTTTCTATTTTTATTTCAAATAACGAGCAACTGTATATGCATCTGTATTACTGGTTAGGTACTTAACAAAGAGCAGAAGACAATCTTGCAAATGGCTGTCATCGAACATATCGACAAGACTGATCCCTACTTATACACTGTCTTTCATTACCTCAATGTCCTGGAGTACACCTACAGACAACAAGCATCCTTGGGAATGCACTGTTAAAAAGTGGGAAATGAGGCAGAAAATCTGATCACAGCAAGTTACCACAAGCAACAATGTGATAGAGAGAGCCTGCTTTAGTGGAAAAAAAAACTGTGGATGCTGTAAATCAGAAACAAAAACCAGAGGTTGCTGGAAAAAACTCATCAGGTCTGGTAGCAGCTATGGAGAAAAAGCATAAGAAGGGTCACCAGATTTGAAATGTTTTTACCTCCACAGATGCTGCCAGACCAACTGAGTTCTTCCAGCAATTTCTGTTTTTGTTTCTGCTTTGGTGATGCTGATTCAAGTGTAAATGTTGCCCAGGACCTTTGGGATAACTCCCCCATCTTCATTAAAGTAGTGCCTCAAGACTTTCTGCATCCAACAAGGAAGAGTAGACAAGGTATTGGTTTAACATCTCGTCTGAAGAAACAGACCTTTGAAAGTGCAGCACTTTATTGGTTTTGTACTGGGCTGTCTGTCTGGATTACATCCTTACAGTATCTAAGTCAGAGCTTGAATCTGTAACCTTATAGAACATAGAAAAATACAGCGCAGTACAGGCCCTTTGGCCCTCGATGTTGCGCTGATCCAAGCCCACCTAACCTACACTAGCTCACTTTCCACCATATGCCTATCCAATGCCCATTTAAATGCCCATAAAGAGGGAGGGTCCACCACTGCCACTGGCAGGGCATTCCATGAACTCACGACTCGCTGAGTAAAGAACCTACTCCTAACATCTGTCCTATACCTACCACCCCTTAATTTAAAGCTATGCCCCCTCATAATAGCTGACTCCATACGTGGAAAAAGGTTCTCATGGTCAACCTTATCTAAACCCCTAATCATCTTGTACACCTCTATCAAGTCACCCCTAAACCTTCTTTTCTCCAATGAAAACAGCCCCAAGTGCCTCAGCCTTTCCTCATACGATCTTCCTACCATACCAGGCAACATCCTGGTAAACCTCCTCTGCACCCGTTCCAGTGCCTCCACATTCTTCCTATAGTCCCATCTTTTTATTACTTTTACCAAAGTGAATCACCTCACACTTAGCTACATTGGCTCCATTTGCCACCTTTCTGCCCAGTTCTGCAGCTTCTCTATATCCCGCTGTAACCTGCCACGTCCTTCCTCACTGTCTACAACTCCTCCGACTTTCGTATCATCCGCAAACTTGCTCACCCAACCTTCTAGCCCCTCCTCCAGGTCATTTATAAAAATGACAAACAGCAATGGTCCCAAAACAGATCCTTGTGGAACACCGCTAGTGACGGCACTCCAAGATGAACCTTTGCCATCAACTACTACCCTCTGTCTTCTTCCAGCCAGCCAATTCCTAATCCAAACCTCCAACTCACCCTCAATGCCATACCTCAGTATTTTTTGCAGTAGCCTACCATGGGGAACCTTATCAAACGCCTTACTAAAATCCATATACACCACTAACTTATAAAATGAGGATGCTACTGATTGAGGAAAGGCTGATATCTTACACAAAAGTGAAACACTGCTGATGCTGGAAATTTGAAATTAAAACACAAAATACTGGGAATACTCAGCAGCTCTGATCGCATCTGTAAAGAAACAGAAGTGTTACCATTTAAGGTCTGTGACCTAGTGAGAATACTGCTGCCTCTAGCTGCATCTCTGAACTTTACCCAAATGTCTAACGTAACAGAATCCAAAGACCAATCTGCCACATAATTCCTCTTCTGACTTGCCATTCTACTTCTGCAGAAGTGCTTATGCCCTGAGGCTTTATTTGAACAGTGTACAGTACTGAGTAAAAGTACTTTATTTTCTCTCCCCAAGGAACAATTTCCATCATTTCAAAAATTCATAAGGCCCCTTAAAAAGCTTGTAATCGGCAACATTATACAATCTTTTACATTATCGTTTATGGGGAGCTGTAAAAGGGAACGTCTGAAATACTGAAATACCATTCAGCATTACAACTTGGTCAGTATTGATAAGTGATTCAACTAATCAAGAAAAATAGGAAAACAAGCAATTAACACGAATAGACCTTCAAAATGAGAAGCATTATTATTAATATGATGAAAAGGCTATATTGTGAGACTGAGTATCTTTTGCCATATAAGAAGTCCTGGCAAGAGTACTATTGTTATCAGAAAGAGAAAATGGTTATAAAAGTGATCAAGGATGCAGAATTGTATGGAGTGAATTAGATATCATTCATTTTGTGAAAGTAAGTTCGTAAAACAGATGGTGTTGTCAAGATCTTTGTTTGAGTGACAGTATGTTGATTTGTACAGCTGAATTCAGAAAGGGGCATCAATTTTTAATAACACATTTTCATTACATCGTTGACACTATGAATTTCCAAAGGTGTTTTCATGGAAAAGTAAAACAATCAATTCTTAAACCTTCATGTATTTTAAAATAGAATAAAACATTGGCTTATAAATATAACAACCTCATTTCTAACTTGAAAATGAACGAATACTCTGATAGCTTGCTTGACAGTCCAGTACTGATTGCAGAGGCAGGTAAGGATTGAACCTTGAATGCTGTTGAGTTGAGAAGTTCTGTTGAGATGAGGGGAGCATTTGGCCCTTTGTGCTTCTAAGCAAAATGTGTGACAGCAACAAGCCAAGATTTCTCCCTTTGATGACCTATTCTGCTGGACCATGTACAAATGAGTCAGTCAGAACATGAGAGGGACTTCACTGCTCATTTACCTTTCCTCCCCCTGAACGGTGACAGAGTGAGTAAGATGTCACAGAAGGTGGAAATATTTAGATACAACATTTAATTGACCGGCAAACATGAGGTAAACATGACCATTGGGATTAAACTGCTCACTATTCCACGACTGTCCTGTGATGCTAAGGTAACGTCTTTATTTTAAAAGAAGTTCTTAAGCCCCTTGGCTCCATTTTCCTTTCACCTCCAACTGATAAGATTCTTTCTCACAATGATACCATCCCATCAACAACTTCTCTAAATTCCCCTCATCCAATAGACAAGGCAATATCTGAAGGTCTTCCTTGGCCTAGCTCTGAACTAAAATCTTCCCTTAGCTTCCTTCATATCATCTGTACTCAGCTTTTCCAATGATACCTACCACCTGCTCCCATGACATTATGCCCATAAAAATGTTGACAGATTATCTGAATGTTCACGGTTCTCTCTCTCACACAAATTTGTCATTGTCAACTTCTCCTCAAAAACAAAAGGCTTTGGTTGTTCCATCCTTGTAAAGTACTACACAATCTCCATGTTCTCTCTTCTCCAAAATCCTTGAACGTACTGTGGCCTATCACATTTCATCATAGCATCCTGACAGTGCGGAAACAGGTCATTTGGCCCAACAAGTCCACACCACCCTCTGAAGAGTAACCCATCCAGACCCATTCCCCTACTCCTCTACATTTACCCCTAAACTATACATCCATGAACATTATGAACAATTTAGCATGGCCAATTCACTTAACCTGCACATCATTGGACTGTGGGTGGAAACCGGAGCCGACATGAGGAGAATGTTTAAAGTCCACACAGACAGTCACCTGAAGCTGGAATCGAACCCAGGTCTCTGGCACTGTGAGGTTGCAGGGAGAACCACTGAGCGCTGTGCCGCCCTCCGGAGTCTATTCTTGAAACCCCTACCATCAATTTCGTAAATGCATGCTGACGAACAGCATGTATCAGTTTTCACATCCTCACTGATGCTCTACCTCACAACCATTTCCTGGTGGAGAGAAGGGCATTGATGCAACAGTTGAAGATGTTTCCCAGAACTCCACATCTCAATCCCTCTTATCCAGTCCACAACTGCCAAAGTATGAAACTATCTTTTCAAAGTCAAAAATGCCATCCTATGTGACTATGACAAAGGTAAGTGGTCCTTCCTCAGCCTATCTGTAGCCTTTAACATAACTGACCACAGAATCGTCCTCCAACACCTCTCCATTGTTGTCTAGCTCAATGGAATTGTCCCCATGTGGCTCTATTCTTAGTAATCTAATTGCAAGCAGAAAATCAGCTTTGTTTTCTGCTCTAGCACTGTTACCTCTATTCCCTCCGGAGTCTATCCTTGAAACCCCTGTCTACAATTTCATATCTACATGCTGACCAACCGCACTACCAGTTTTTACATGCTTGCTGGCACTCTAACCCAGTACCACTTTCTGGTGGACAGAAGGTTATTGATGAAATAGTTGAAGATGTTAGGCCTTTGGATCACTTGACCTTCAACATTCACAGCAGTTTTCCTTTGGGTGAAGCAAGCAATGGAAGCAATGGAAAGTTTCTCCCCCTCATTCCCATTGACTCGGTCGTGTTGCTCAGGCTCCTTGATGCCACACTAGGTCGAATACAACCTTGATATCAAGGGCTGTCACACTCACTTAAACTCTGGAACTCAGCCGTGTCCGCATTTCATTCAAGACTGTACTGAGGTCAGGAGCTCAGTGGTCTTGGTGGAACCCAAACTGAGCATCAGTGTACAAGTTATTGTTCAGTAAGTGTTGCTTGATAGCACTGTTGATGATAACTTCCGCCACTACTGAGGATCATGAGTATACTGATGGGGTGGTAATTGGCTGGGTTTGGGACTGCCCTGCTTTTGCTTCAGGACATACGTGTACAGCTTTTCATATTTTATGATCGATGCCAGTATTGGAACATCTTTTCTTTGAAGTTTGCATCACATGTAGACAGGGTGATTAAGATGGCATTTAGCACACTTTCCATCATGGTTCAGACCTTTGAGAATAGGAATTGGGACGTCATATTGGGGTTGTACAGGACAGTGATGAGGCCTCTTCTGGAGTACTATATCCAGTTCTGGTCGCCCTCCTGTTATAGCAAGGATATTACTAGCCTGGAGAGAGTTCAGAAAAGATTTACCAGGATGTTGCCAGGAATGGAAGGTTTCAGTTATAAGGAGACGCTGGATAGGCTGGGACTTTTTCCACTGGAGCATAGGAGGTTGAGATTTATAAATGCTCAAAGTATAGAAATTTATAAAATCAAGAGGGTCATAGATAGGCTGAATGGCAGGTGACTTTTCTCGAGGGTGGGGGGTTTTCAAGAATAGTGGGCATATTTTTTAAGATAAGAGGGCAAAGATTTAAAAAAAAGATGAGGGCAACTTTCTTTTACACAGAGAGTTGATAGTGTGTGGAATGAACTTCCAGAGGAAGTGATGGGTGTGGGTACAGTTACAATGTTTAAAAGGTATTTGGATAAATACATGAATAAGAAATGTTTGGAGGAATATGGGCCAAGCGCAAGCAAGTGGGACTAGTTTAGTTTGGGATTATGGTCAGCATGAATTGGTCAGCATAGACTGAAGGAAACCTCCTAAGACTCTCTCTGAATCAGACTGCTTATCTCAATTCCAACACTGGATGAGCGGAAATTCCCTCCTATTAAAAGCTGGAGAAGCTCTGCCCACATTCCCTGCTATAAACTTCACTCCCAAGCCACCAACACCATCCAGCTGATTGGCAACAATGAGAGACTGAGCCAGATGTTTGTAACTTTGAAGTCCCAAAGTGAGCTTCCAATGGCATGATGCCTAACTTCAGCTCTCCTTGAACCTGCTTGCTGCTGAAACACCCATACATTACCTTCTGGTCTGACTAATCTTCTGCACTCCCGGATCTGCTCCCATATGCTCCCTCTGCAAAACTGAAATTATCCAAACCTTGGCTGCCTGGAATCTAATTCTTACTAACTGCTATTCACACATCTGTCCTCCACTCACTGAGCCACGTTGGTTCCCAGTTAAGTAATGTCTTTAAAATTTAACTTAAAAAGTTATTCTTCCTGTTTCAAATCCCTCCATGGCCTTGTCCCTCTCTATCTCTAATTGCTTCCAATGCTCAACCCTCCGAGATATCAGCACTCATCTCATTCTGACCTCTTGAGCATCCCTGATTTTAACTTCCTCACCAATGATTGCGGAGATTCTGGAACTCACTTGCTAATTCGCTGCAATGTTTAGGCACCATAGAAATAAAAGGTGTTGCTTTCATATGGATAATCAGCAGGCTTTACAATTTTAGCAGAATAGCTCCATTGGTCATTTTCATATTGCTGTTTGTTCTGATTTGCTGTGTGCGAATTAGCTATCAACTTTCCTATAGTGTAATATTGGCAACCTTTCAAAAGTACTTTATAGGCTGTAATTGGAGTTAATGAGATTATGAAAAACAAAATAAATATAAATATTGTAGTTCAAATGCTTCTCAAAAAATGGTAATTCACATTATTCACAGTTGTTGTGTATCTACACAGAATTTATATTTTGATACACACACACACACACACACACACACACACAGGATCATGACTGTCAAAGTGGCTTTACTGCATAAAATGTGATGGTCCTTGCCAATATGATGTTGGTCATTCAAACTGTGAACTAATGATAAATAAGATAGATAAGACATAATAGAAACCTGTAGTAGGTCATCACTATTATCTACAAAAGCCCATTTCTCATGATCTATGCCCTCCAGTCATACCAGAGATAAAATAAAGTGTCTCAGATGAAAAAAAGTTTTGGATCCTTTTCGAATTTCACCAATTAAGGAAAAGGTCAACCATGCACCAAAACAACAAATGACAAAAGTCCTTCTCTTGAAAAACAAAATGCAGCACAGGCAATCTTTTTCAGGCTTTGTTAACTTACTCTTCCTGATCATTTATTGGCACAAAAACATGCTGCACGGTATTTTCAGCCATCTTTCCATTCATCCTAGTCTCAGGTATAATACAGCACACACACACACACACACACACAGAATTACCAATAACCTAATGCTTCTCATAACAAGGGGACCCCAAAATCATTTCTGGTTTCAACTGATTTCACTAGAATACAAATTTACTGAAAATAACATTCAAATATCAAATACATGACTTTGTTAAGAACAGGCTTAGCCATTGACCCAGTGAATGATATTTGACAGAAAGGGCAAGGAGGAATAACAGAAATAGTTTTGTTTCAATGTGATGTAATCTAAGTATTGAAATAATTGCAAGCTAACATGGCTTAAGGCCATTATAGTGGCCAACTCGCAATGCTGAGGCTTTCCTTTCTAAGCAAAATCACTGCGAATGCAATGGCTATAACTGAGTAAGTCACCCAATATGACTTGTTAATTAAGGTTAGTGTCAGCTTCCATCACCAATGCGGAATAGAGATAAAATGTGTCTGCTGTAATCATTATAGTCAGACGGCCAGTTTTTGAGCTGCAAAGCCCAATCCATTAACGCAGCTTAGCTGACTATCGGCAGGATAAGTCACACCCACATTGTCATCTAATGATTACAATAGTACTTGAACTTGGAATGTAATTTGAGTACCCCAGAGCACGATGAACAGGACATCTTACCAGCACAAAGCAGAGAAATGGAAAAGTTTTGTTGTTTGTGCATTTTGATTGGGAGGGGCAATGCATTTTGAATCTACAACAGGTTTTTGATATTGATTCTCAACTAGGTCTGTAAAATAGATCATAGATTAATAAAACAGTCAGTTGTTTCTGCACCAGCTAAGATTGCTCCAGTCGCTATAATCATTGAGGAAAAGCAGTCTCTGTTTCTGAGAAATTGATATCAAACAAGTTGCAACCCAATTTATTTGAACTGATCAAGAGACACTGAAAACACCTGTGTTACACCTATGAAAAATCATAGGATGATGAGTCTGCAACGTACTGACTCAGAGACATCAGTGCTATCAACTAAGCCAAGCTGACACATCATAAAACTAAATGAATGGTTATTTTACACAGGTAAGAAGTATAATACATCATCGAACTGTGTCACAGAACAGTCGGGCCACCGTAGCCCATTACATCAACAGCATAAAACACACCCAAAAAACAATCCTGGAACAGGAATAAGCATTTGAGCTGATCAAGATTGCTGCTTCCACAGGTTAAAGATCTAAGTTATGCTCTCAGAGAACTCCCCTCCCATTCTCCGCAAATCTGATAGAAGCCAACTCTAAGTTGTTAATGAGATGGTCCATTCAAGCCGTTCACTTCTGACTGCACTCCACGTTTGTTCCTTTTCTTGTCTTATCAAGCTAGAAAAGGTGGATACAATGATTCTAAGTGTGGTTAAGTGGGAGCAGCAAGGCTCTCATGGATCGCTTATAACACACGGTCCAACTCCTGGGAGAAACAGAATCTTGTGAAATCGATCAATGTCACCTACAATCAATGAAAACCACTAATATTCACTGATGGCCTCCACTTGATTTCATAAATGCTATGCAGCAAGTAAGCCCTGTGAAAGTCACATAATTGAACAAATTATCTGCAATATCAAAGTAGGTTGCATGCTGTAACTTGACATACTATCCATATCAAAAAATGTTCACTTAAATTGTTCTATTGGCAAGTTGAGTTGGCATAACAGGCATGTAATGTACTGTGAACATACTTCTGTACTAAACACAGAACTGTTTTTTTTAAATAACCTAACCACCTCCAATGTTACATTCAAACTTGACAATTCAGAGGAGGAGTTACCAAGGACAATGCAAACTGGGCACTCAAGCCACAAGAACCCCATTCCTAGGCTTCTATATAAATTAAGTTAAGGCTTCATCTCGAAAATATGTCCAAGAGAAAAACTTGCTCAGGAAATTCTCCTAACTTGGTTCAAACATACGTCAAATGAGGACTGACAAAAAGCAAGGAATGGCCTCGGTGAGATACGTATGGGTCAAACCGTGACAGCAGAAGCTCCTTCTAGTGGCAGAAAAGGTGTTTGACTTCAAAACAAAACAGTTTTTGGGAAGTTCAAAACTGAACTCAACATTAAGGCTGAATGAGATGATATTCCTATCAAAGGTGTTATTCACCACAATATGCAAAGCACATGGAAATAAAGGGTTTTTGGACAGAAAAAGCCTAGAAGACTTCAACAAAATTCATTCAGATCATGCAACTTCATCCAACCATTGCTCCAAACACCAGTAATTTTATCTCCAAGGGCAGACAAAGGAGGAAAAATCCGTAATGTATTTGTGAAAAACATTGGAAAACTCGTTTGTAACTCTATGGTTACACATGATGCAAAGACAGGTTACTTATACAAAAGACTGGACTTTTGTTACGGAGGTGAGTAACGTAGAGCGAGAAATTTTGTCAGCATTAAGGGCCCTGTTACACCTAAATTTTTACAGTGGAGATATGAGGCAAGATAGAGTTGGGCCCACAAGCAGACTACAGGCAAGTATGGGGGTGCCAAGGCAGGCTGGTTAGAATACCCACCTCAATTCTCCAGGACTTTCTCTCAATAGCTTTAGAAGCTGTTATATTCTTTAACCTTTACCACACTTCCAACTTTGCAATGCCAACACATACATCAGCTCCCAATTTGTTATCCCTGTATGCCACCTCCATGATCACTCACCAAGTATACACGTGGAAGAGACCTCATAAGCCATATGAAGATGGTTAAAGACAACCTTTGAACAGTTTGATAAAAATCTCACTTATATAAACTTGACAATGAAGAAATGCTTCCATTCAAGAAAACTGTCTCTTAAATCCAGAGCTTAATACATCACGGAAACAAATTTTTATTCAGTGCCCACAAAGACAGCTCATCCTTCCATAAGCTCATTAATATTTCAATCAAACTGTTAACTCAAATTGCTGCTAAGGTATATTCTGTTGGACATTTGGCCTAGCAGTCTCAACAAGTTCCGCTATAACACTAGTTATTAAGAAATACCAAAGAGAACTCCATTGAAGCTGTGGAACAGGAATTGATGCATACTGCTATACCAGATGGTCTGTCGATCAAAGTAGTCCAACAGATTCACTTAGTTTTAAAACTATCTGAAATTGTAAGCCTTTTATTCAAGTTTAAAGAACTGAGGATTAAAAAAAGAGAGACCATGATAATTAAATGGACCTTTTCAAGCTTTATGACTGTTTATGCCTATACACCTTGATTAATGATTTCCATGCTGTGGATTAAGCTGTCAGAACAGTCAAAATGGACGTGATTTGAATTTGAAACTAATTTGACATGGCCTTACTGAACTTGTCTTTCCAAATACTGCTCCCTTGCCCATGAAAAAAAATACATTGTTGGGAAAATGAGCAAGACCTCTCCACCTAAGTCCCATTTGCTACTTTTAAAGGTTATAGGAGCTGTCCCAACTCCGTGAAAATCCAGCCCCAAGTCTCCTTCTTTCTTTCCTCATACCTATTTTCTTCTCCACGCCTCAAATTCCTTAGGAGCACATGACTTCACAGAATTGACCATCGTCATCCATTGATTCAGAATCAAATAAGACACTCACTTCACCTGATATATCTCCAAAACACCAATTGCCAAAAATGTATCCATCCCCCTCACCATGGGTAAGCTATTTAACATGTTTAACACTGTTTATATGATGAAGCTGCATTGTTAGTTAGTGTTATCATCTTTTCTAATCGAAGAGTTCAATCAACATTCATGCTTGAGCTTGGGCTAAAATTGATCATTTAAGGATCCAGTTCATCTAGAACCTTGCTTAACTTAAATACTGCAATAAATTGCCTTTATGTCTGCAGACTACCCAACATAAATATTCCTAGCAGTCTGAGCTTTTTTGGTAGCTCAGTTTGTGTCTCATTTAATCAATCCCTTTCTTCCATAGAGATGGTCACTCTGTGTTACAGTGTCGAAAACAGGGATTTGTATCCACTGCCTCAAGCTTTACATTAGAATCATGTCTGCACAGGTCGCAACAGCTTACAGGTATTTTCCATGAGCAATCATTACAAGAGACCATTTGTAACTCCGCCAATCTCCATTACGCAATGGCAATAGTGCAAAGCATGAACACCAAAAGCTACTTCACTTCATTCTTCCTCCAATGTTCAATGATTGGTGAGAAATAATTTGAGAGATCAATTTATCCATTTTTTAAAAATAAATAAATGTTTTCAAGATGATGCTGTCAAAGCCAGATTTGTTCTTCACCTCAGTTGTTATGAGAAAGTGGAACAGTCTTGCTTTTTTTTTTGCTAGCTACCTAATAGTGTATCGCTGACAATTTTTGAGATTAATTTTATTCGCCTTCCTGATTACACCAAGTATGTAAAACTGGCACAGGCCATGAAAAATGCCTTAGTTATCAGGGGTCAGCACAATGAATGCGTGGTTAATAACATTGAATGTACACACAGATGCCACATTATTTTTGCTAATTGGACTGTGGATGTCGTTTTATTAGGTTTTATTTAAAGAAACAGTCATGCAAGCATCTATGAAGTTACATGAAAATACACAGATATGTATAAAGAAATAGGCCATGTAACCAAAACCATCGAAGTTAGATGCCCCTAAGGAAGAATGTGGTTTAACACATATTGCTTATTAAAAAAATAGACTGTAATGATTTAATTGCAACCAACAAGTACAGACTAACCTAACAATGGCTACCTCATCAAGCATTTGCTCCGTAGAACTGTATAAACAAAACATGCATTAACTCCTGAGCCATTCGTACAGCACATTTTGAGACTGCCGTGCAGAGCAATGAGCTCATCACAACAACAAAATAATAGGCTTATTTGCATAATGATGCCACAAAAGGTCAAAGCTTGAACTTTGTAAAATAATGCCTTCAGAAAATTGTAACCATTGCATCCAATTAAATGAAAATATCAAGACCATTTCTGCAGGATGTAACTAATCTCTACTTACAGACTTCCTCTGCGTGGAAGGCTCAATTCTTTCTGTAAAAGAAAAAGAAAGTGGTAATTTAAAGCAGTTATAGCATTACCAGCTCGGTTGTTTTTGACACTGAAGATCAATAAACTAAACTGTTCTGTTTACAATTGAGGCTGTAGTGATTGTAATGAGGTCAGCCAGTTGGATCTCATTGAATAAGAGTTCCCTGATTGGGGCAGTTAACTTGGTCCAATCGGGGAGCCCTGGCTGATAGATATAAACAGGAGTGTCAGAGGTTCTATTCACTCTGAGTTGACACTGAGGAAGTTGGACCAGTGTCAAGTACTATATATGTGTAAATAAAGGGTAACTCTGTGGCAGCATACCAGCATCTGGGGATTCATTTTCAGAGGGTAACGGCTAGAATCCAATCACAAAATTCAGCATGAGAGTAACATGCTCATTTAGTGTTTTATAAACTGTATACCTTGAGTGTGCAGCTAATGCATGGTTGTCAGCAATATTTTAATCAAATCACTACCCTGTTTCAGTCCTGACTTTTACTTCAGTATTTTATGTCAAAACTACTTTGAAGAACCTGCTGACACAGTCCACAGCATCAGCAAATGGAATTTTTAGCTCTCCGTTTGCTTACCTCTCTATATGAGTACATATTAAAGTGAGTGGTCAAAAAAAATCATGCAGCATGAAGTACTTCCCACATTTTTAAAGACTGCATTAATGTAAAAGGCTTCTTATAGTGGTACATTCCAGACTAAGAAATTCCTGGATGTGAACCATTCTCTGACGTACAATGCGCAATCTCAGCTTTAAGCTTGGTAGAGGGCTGTGATTGTAGTAGTTGCTCCATTGGATTGGAAGCAGAGAAACAAATAACATCTAGGGTGCTGTTTTTTATTGCCATCTAGTGGTTTCTGCTTGAATGTGCACATTGGAGTGATTTTCCAGAAGGTTTTAGATGCTCAGTTGAAAACAAAACAATTTGAAAGCCTAAGGCAGGGAAGGTGAAGCATGCAACTAGCTAAGCTGACCTTGTTGAGAGCCAGCCTAGAGTTAGAAGTCCAAATGACGTCCTCCGGTGCTGTGAACAGTCAGTTCAGCCAATCCTTTTCCTTCCACCATGATCAGGCAGAATACTCTTTGGTTGAAATCAAATGGTGGTTTGTGTTTGGTTGAAACTAAACACAAATCAGCTTCTTCACAAAAGCAGAAGTAGGGAGAGAAATGTAGAGGAGGAAAATAAGGTGAAAAATCTTGAGTCATACCATAATGTATGCATCAGTATGCAATATGCGATCACCAATAAATGCTGGCCCAGCTATTATATCCTCGTCCCATAAGTGATTTTTTAAAAATTGCACTATAGATATACCGATGTATGAAGGGATTCGTTCAATTATCGCACCCACCTAGTCCCTCAAATGTACGTAAATATAGCCTCACCTAAGTAAGAGATGCCTTGGGTATGTTTCTTCTACATATGTAAAGAGCATGTTCAGAATTGAACTGCTCTAGTGACTATGTGTATTTTAAAATTTAATGAATAAAGTATATGTTTTTAAATAAAAACAAACCAATGTGGGAGATAGGCAGAAATACAGGTCAGGAATCCTTTATCTGAAAACCTCAGCACCAACAGGTTTTCGGATAAAGGATACTTTCAGTTTTCCGATATTTTCAGTTTTGGGCTCTTTAGAAAAAGAGCTTCACTTGGTCCAAATGGACCTGAAACAGACCTAAAAGGAAGTTTTAGCCTGCTTTCAAAAGACCTTCAGTGTGTAGATCTTTTTGGCTTTCAGACATGCAGAGAAAGGACCTGTATACCCACTACCACTAGGGATTCAGTCAGAAATTATATACATGCATCACCAAAAGGTTGTTTCTGAATGCTTCCGTTCAGGGCCATACATCAGTTTATTCTCAAATATCAGGAATGCTGAAATCAACAGGATGTGTACTGGGAAAGATGATTCAAATCAACTGAAATTAGGTGCAGGCAGCTATAAATTAAAAAGATGGATGGCGAAAGAAAGCCATTGTGGAAAGGAAATAACCTTCATTAATCAAATTTTAAAATTTCCCACAGGCCATTGGAAAACGGACACAAAGATCACACAAGTTTGTAGACTCACGCTGCTGTCACAACAAGCTGTGTCCATACAATTATAGAAAAGCCAGTCTCTGATTTTGTATCGGCATCTCCTTTCAGGTTATCACAGGATCCTTGAACAACATTAGGCAGGGACCTGCCAGAGAATGCATCATGCGGGTGACAGGTGCCACCCTCTTTCATAGAGCAGTAGGGCTCATCCATGTGAACATTACCCCAGAGACCGCAAGATTGCTGTATTTATCAAGCTGTTGGAGGCTGCAACGTCATACACTGAACATACAAAAAGGATGCCACTACAGATGTGAATTTCACAATGTAAAATATCTCAATCATTTGGTCTCTCGAACAGTGACCCAATTCTTCCTTTAACAATTCCACTTCAACCTGGTCATCCTCAAAAGACATTCACCATTCTGAATAAAGTACTGAAATCTCAACTTGTCTGCACTCTTTCTCTGTCCAAGTTCGATCTAATGTCTTTGGTTCTACAGTCTGTGGAAATCTCATATAAATAAAAGGAAAGAGATCATGAGCCTGCCTACCATGATATGGTGCCTTCACCACCAATCCATCAGCAACCCTCCCAGAAACCAAATAGCTAATAATCCCCAAGGCAGAGTGAAAGAACAAAATTTAGGTCAATTTAGCAGAACATCGAGATAAAGCAGGGGGAAACAGATACTGTCACTGGTGCATAATCTAGAAACCCAGGCTAATGGGGTCAGATCCCACCATGGCAAATGGTGAAACATAGAAGATAGGAGCAGAGTAGGACATTCAACCCCTCGAAGCTGCTCCGCCATTCATTATGCTCATGACTAATCCTCAAGTTCAATATCATAATCCAGCCCTCCCCCAATAACCCTTGATCCCCTTAGCCACAATAGCTATATCTACCTCCTTCTTGAAGTACAATGTTTTGACCTCAACCACTTTCTGTGGTACGGAATTCCACTGGCTCGCTACTCTCTGGCTGTAGAGATATCTCATCTCAGTTTGAAAAAGCTTATCTCCCCCAATCGTTAAACTATGACCCCTGGCTCTGGACTCTCCCACCATCAGGAATGTTAACTATTACCTTATTAATGAAATGAATAACATTATTATTATTATTATTATTATTATTAATTATTTCTTTGTTTCTTTACTTATTCTATGAAGATAACGCTTACCTTTTAACTAAGTTTTTGAACCTGCATACCTTTGAACTTAAGATGGTGCAGTGTGTGGCAACATTAAACATTTTCATTATACTCCTGTACTTGAGTACACGTGATAATAAAATCTAAATCTGACATGCTTCCTGCATCTAACCTGTCTAGTCCTGTTAGAATGTTACAGGCTTATACGAGAGACCCCTCATTCTACTAAAGTTCAGTGAATACAATCCAAACCGACTCAATCTCTCCTCATATGTCTGTCCTACTATCCCAGGAATCAATTTGGGAAATCTTCGCTGTACTCGGAGCGTCCTTCCTCAGGTAAGAAGACCAAAACTGCACACAATTTTCCAGTCATGGCCTCACTAATGTCTTATTTAATTGCAGCAAGACATCCTTGCTCCTGTACTGAAATTTTCTTGTTATGAAGGCAAACATACATTTTGCCTTCTTACTGCCTGCAGCACCTGCATGTTTACTTTCAGCAACTGGTGCACAAAGACACCAAGATCTCAATGAACATATTCCTCTCTCAATTTCATAATAATCTGCCTTCCTATTTTTGCTACCAAAGTGGATAACCCCACACTTACCTGGATTATACTGCATTTGCCATACACATTTGCCTACTCACTCAGCCTGTCCAAACCACATTGCAATATCACTACATCCTCTTCACAGCTCACCCTTTCATCCAGCTTTGTCTCATCTGCAAATTGACATATTACATTTAGTTCCCTTATCTAAATCATGAAAATATTAATTAAACTGAAATTTAATAAAGCTAGAATTAAAACTAGTCCAGTGGAATTCATGAAACCATTATGTTATGTGAACCATTTGGTTCACTAACGTCCTTTAGGAAGGAAATCTGCCATCCATACCCGCTCTGCCCTACATGTGACTACAAACCTCAACAATGTGATGGACTCTTAAATGCTCTCTAAAATGTACTAGCAAGCCACTCAATGGCATGAAACCACGATCAAAGTCTGGTAAAAGGAATGAGTCAGACAGATGACTCTGCATCAACCAAGACACCAGAAACAACAATGACACACAAATACCACTGTTGATTTTACAAAATCCTCCTTACTGATATGGGCGCAGCTTCTGCTAAGATTGACAGAGCTGTTGCAGAGACCAGAGAAACATATGACATGTCCCGCTAAGGGAATTATATTTTCAAAACAATGTCCCAGACACCATCATTCCTGAAACTGTCCTGTTGATGGGAACAGAGATGGTGTGTACAAGTGATGTATATTTTAGGAGGGAGCTGCTCTGGGAGTCTTCAAAATTGATACCAGACCACAGGAAGCCACATGCCATCAGGTCAAACAGGGACAAGGAAAGTTCCTGTTGAGTACCACTTACTGCTCTCACACCCAAATTGATGAATTCTTGCTCCTCCATGTTGAGGATGCACTGAAGATGGCAAGGGCAAAGGAATATAACTCATTAATGAATCTCCCACTATCAACATCCTGAGGGTTATAATTAAATAGAAACTAAAGTGAACCAGCTGTACAAATACAGAGGCTACAAGAGCAGGTCAAAGACCTGACTTCTCAAAGTCTGTCTTCCATCTAGAATGTGCAAGTCAAGAGTATAATACTCTTGAAGATTCCTGAAGAAGGGCTTATGCCCGAAACGTCGATTCTCCTGTTCCCTGGATGCTGCCTGACCTGCTGCGCTTTTCCAGCAACACATTTTCAGCTCTGATCTCCAGCATCTGCTAGTCCTCACTTTCTCCAAGAGTATAATACTCCCCACTTGCTTGAATGAGTACAACACCAGAAACACTAAAAACTCAACATCATCCAAAAGAAAGCAGTCAGTTTGATTGGTACCCCATCACTCCCTCCACCATTAGTGCATAGTGGATGCAGTGTGTACTTTTTTTTTTACAAGATGCACTGCACCAACTCAGTATGGCTCCTTAGACAGCACCTTCCAAATCTGCGACTGTTACCACCTACAGGACAACAGCAACAGATACATGGAACCAACTGCCTATAAGTCCACTTCTAAGTAACACCATGTTGACTTGAAATGGTACCACCATTCCTTCACAATCCACAATATGCCAAGATCCCTTTCTATTAACAGTTAATCGTCTATGATTATTTCCTTTCCATAGCTTCCTTAGACTGCATTTCTTTACATTAAATAATTTCTTCCACTTTAGCCTGTTTCCTGCACTTGAATATATCTGCTTCCTCCAAATCTGATGTCATCAGTATTGTAATCATGTCTCATGACTGGTATATCAGTTCGCCTTTAAAAGACATGTTCATTATATCTTTGCTGTATCATGGCCTGAGGTATAAAAGATCTCCTACTCACTCTTACTCTAGGATCACTTGAAACATGGCATGCTACTGAAAGTTTGTTTCTAATCTGTTATTACAGCTACTATGCACAAATAAAACGTTATTGGATTCAAAATCACAATCACTCTTCAAACCATAATTAACATACCTCGATTCTTATGCTTTAGGAGATAACAGGAGGATTGCCATATCAGGAAAAAACACCAATTAGAGGCAAACTCATCAACTGGTAAACTTAAATCATCTTATTTTGTGCCCTTAGCTATAAATCACTTAGAGTCATCGAGTCAGAGTCCTACAGCACGGAGACAGAACCTTTGGCCCAAACTGGTCCATGCCGACTAAAATGTCCATCCAGGCTAACCCCATTTCCCTGCATTTGGCCCATATCCTTCTAATCTTTCTTTATCCATGTATTTGTCCAAATGCCTTTTAAATGTTGCTAATGAACTTTCCGCTGGCAGCTCATTCCATATGTGTACCACCCTCTGTGTAAAAAAAACGTTCCCCCTCAGGTCCCCTTTTATTCTTTCCCCTCCAACATTAAACTGATGACTTAGAGTCATCGAGTCAGAGTCCTACAGCATGGAGACAGAACCTTTGGCCCAAACTGGCCCATGCCGACCAAAATGTCCATCCACGCTAACCCCATTTCCCTGCATTTGGCCCATATCCTTCTAATCTTTCTTTATCCATGTATTTGTCCAAATGCCTTTTAAATGTTGCTAATGAACCTTCCGCTGGCAGCTCATTCCATATGTGTACCACCCTCTGTGTTAAAAAACGTTGCCCTTCAGGTTCCCTTTTATTCTTTCCCCTCCAACATTAAACTGATGTCCTGAGGTCCTTGATTCCTGGGAAAAAGACTGAGTGCATTCACCATATCAGGAGAGGCATGGATTTTATACACCTCCATAAGGTCTCCCCTGAGTCTCCTATGCTCTAAAGAAAAAAAAAGTCCTAGCTTGTCCAACCTCTCCCTATAACTCAGACCATTGAGTCCTGGCAACATCCTTGTAAATTTCTTCTGCACTCTTTCCAGTTTACACCCTTTCCATAACAAGGTGACCAAAACTGAACACAATACTCCATGTGCGGTCTCACCAATGTACCGTACAACTGCAACATAACATCAGCTTTCTTCACTGCCCAGTCTACCTGTGACTCCACTTGCAGAAAACTGTGAACCTGAACTCTAAGATCCCTCTGTTCCACGACACTCCTTAAGGCCCTATCATTCACCATGATTCATAATCTAAAAGGCAATTTTCATGGCATTGACTCTTTCAGCAACCCATCACATAACATAACTGTACTCACAACTGCCTTTGAACTTGTTGACTTGAATCAAATTTCCATCCTATGCCATGCCTTCCTGCCTGTGTACATTATATCTCAATGTGCTTTCGCTCTTTGACAGTTCAGTTTCTATAGATCACTCTCGTAAACCTAATCTTTCCATTCTTGCGGCTCAGTTCAGACCATAAAGGATTTGGCTAATCAGCCATGAGCACACCATATTCTAAAATTTGTATCTACTCAGAGCCACAAATACATATAATGTGTTGAGAGTAAGAGAATGAATTTCAGTTACATTTGATCCAGTAGATCTGTAATGCTATCAGGCATTAATGTTATAAAGTAGTACAGCACACACTAGTGGCTACAATCAGGCTTTTTTTCTCAGCAATGTACTTTTTGTTTCCCTCCAGCAACTTTGATATAAAATTCCATCTGTTATTTGAAATGATTCCTTTCCCTTCAGATCCTCTTATGAAAGAACCAAAAGGAGCATTCCAGCCTCTATCTGAAGGAGACTCAATCGTGACAATTAAGTGCTGTATTTCTCAAAATTTAAATTTCTATTAAGGAACAATACATGCGAGAAGCTTGATTTTTCTTTTTTTTTTAAAAATCAAAGATTAAAATATAGAAAGAGACCACTTGCCCCATCATGCCCATGCCATCTTAAAAATGATCGACCCTGCCTACGCCCTGTTTCCAGAATATATCTTTAGCCCTGCAGATTACCACAACTGAAGTGCATTTCCAATCACCTTTCAAGTCACATGAGGGCTTCCAACTCTACTAGTCTTCTACTCCTCTCTCGGTAAAAAGCTTATTGTTACTCTTCTCTCTAATCTTACTACCAATCACTTTAAATCAACACTCCTTGGTCAATAACCTCTTTCTACTAGGCTCTTTCCACTCAGAGTCAGAGACGTACAGCACAGAAACAGATCCTTCGGTCCAACTCGTCCATGCTGACCAGATATCCTAAACTGATCTAATTCCATTTGCCAGCACATGGCCCATATCCCTGTAAACCCTTTCTATTCATATACCCATCCAAATGCCTTTTAAAATGTAATTGTACCAGCCTCCACCACTTCCTCTGGCAGCTCATTCTATATATGCACCACCCTCTGCATGCAAAGTTGCCGCTTAGGTCCCTTTTAAATCTTTCCTCTCACCCTAAACCTATGCCCTCTAGTTCTAGACTACCCCATCCCAGGGAAAAGACCTTATTTATTTACCCTATCCCTCATAATTTATAAATCTCTATCATGTCACCCTCAGCCTCTGATACACCAGAGAAAACAGCCCCAGTCTATTCAGCCTCTCCCTATAGCACAAATCCTTGAACCCTAGCAATAGTCTCATAAATTTTCCTGAACCTTTTCAAGTTTCACAAGACCAGAATTGCACACAATATCCCAAAAGTGGCTGGGTTCCTTACCATTTTGTACATCTCAATAAATCACGTCATAGCTCCCTCTGTTCCAGGGAATACACCCCCCGCCTAACTTTTTTCCAGTCCTGCTTACAACTTTGTAATAAGATCCTTATACAGTAGTAAAATATTAGGTAGTCACAAAGTTCTCCGTACTATCCTTACACAAGTCGATATCCAACTGTAAATTTTTGTAACAATGTGGTTATGCTGCCACTTTCAGACAATTACAAAATGGTTATAGGTACAGCAAAGATCACAAAAAGTTTAATCACAGGGATCAGCCCACAACTGTATGTTAAACGGAGTTTTGAGATACCTGAGGAAGACCCAAGTAACTCAATTTGTCTACAAACATGCTCAATATTAACAAACAAGTTAGGAAGATGCAATGACCCAGTAAATGTGAAAGATATATTTGTTTAATATTTGTTTAAATTAAATTTTTAAATGCGTTTATATTTTACAATGGCCTGACGTTGTACTGCAAAAGGCAGAGAGAAATATTGGGAGGTAGCTCTAAAAGAAAACTGAGTTACATACAGCAAGATTTCAAGATCGACTCATCTATTCTTGATGGTGCTTATTGAAAAGTACAGTGAAATAAAACAGCATTATTTTACTAATTCCTTACAGCAGCCAGAAATTAAAATAAAAAAACACTGCAGTGCTCAGCAGTTCAGAGGAGCACCTCTGGAAAGAAAGACCTGGAATTGTCTTAAATATGAACACTTTCTCTCTTGGTTTCTCTCAGCCTGACTTGCTGAGCATTTCCAACATTTTATGTTTAATTTCAGCTTTCCAACATTTGCAGTATTTTGCTTTTACATTAGCCTTAAAATAACCAGAAACAGTATAGGAGCCTTGGACGCTCACTTCATACAAAGCATGGCACCTGTAACAAGATTTCACTGCTGCGTTATTTCATATAGTGTGTCAGCCTACTCTAACCAGTTTAAGTTTAGGAGTGTTGTTCAAGAGATGACTTCTGGTAGATATTCCATGCTGCTTATACGTCATAACGTGCAACATAGATTTAGGAGAAGGCAAATTGCCCACAGGATCAGCTGAAAATTTTGTACACTTTTACTTGAAATTGAGAAAATTAAATATTAGTTAGACTGAGAACTGAGCATCACATGGTGTGCACCACCATAACTGACAGAATGGTCAATTTTAGCTTATCTAAATTAGCTCCTAAAAATGCCTACCTTAGAGTGGGAAAAAAAAGGTTTGCAACTGCTTACCCATAAATTAGAGGAATTGAATAGAAACTGGAAAAGTAATGGTCCATCATCCTCCTGAGATGATTTTTTTAAAAAAAATTGAGCAATTTGTTGACAACGTAAATCACACGGACCACAAAATTCCCCAGAGAGGAAGAGTTAATCATTTTTCACTAGGTTTGTTCCAAACCCAATAATGCTTTGCTTGACTGTTCATAATAAAAGAACAAAGAGAACACAGTGATAACTGCTCCAACTTAGCATTCACAATTGGATGTCATCATAACCTCTACAATTATTGCACAAGTAGCACTTTCGGTCTACTTTCAAAGATAAATGAACGCCTGTTTTATTCCACTTGGTTTTGTCACTTTGATGGATCCCATCATGGACCAGGATTCTCCCAAAAGCATTATCTGAAAGTAGACTGACTTCTTTCTGCACTTTTTGGGTCTGTAACGTAGCATTACAGTGATTAGAAACTTGCACAATTGTTTTAAGATCATTGTTCACCAATTATCTGCAGAAGCCTCTATGGGTTCTTTAATTGGCAATCCTGAAGTTCAGATCATCCTCATCTTTAACACATCCCCTTCATCACCTCATGGCCCTTATACCTCAGCAACCCCCTGTGGTGATATACCCTGCCCTTATTCTTTGGGTTAGTCATCAGATCTCCAACCCCTTGACATCCCCTTCATCTACATTGGCCCTACCCTGTGAAACTAAACTTAAACTCTTCCACTCTCTTACTTTACACACTACCTTTAAAATCTTACTCAAATGTATCTTTTTCAGGTCATGTTTTTCAGCGTTCCACTATTGCTCGCATTTATTTCTCCTCTGTACAACATCATAGGATGTTTACTTCATTAAAGAAGTAAATGAAGTACAACATACGAAGAAAAATGCACTGACACAAAACAAAGAAGGAAAAAGAGGAGAGAGAGAAAATGCAACAGTTGCCTTTAGCTCCAGGTTAATTTGGCTGCTGTGGCAGCTTTCCACAGTTTATGAACAACAACAGAAGTACAACACTACATCTGAGCTGTATTCAAGCAGAAACTTTCCAATGCTCTTCACATGTTTCACGTTTTAGCCATGGCTCCCAACTTTGCAAGCCAATTTCACCAGTATCTAATATCTACAACCTTCTTTTCCCAAGTGTTAGAGGTTGACCTATTACTTCAAACTCGAACATACACATTTCAGTCTTTGTGCTGTGCACATCAGTTGATCTTCTAATTGTGCTGCAATGAAGATGTGGTGAAGCATATGTACAGCATCTAATTCAGTTTTATAACAAATTATTTCAGCCAGTGCTGAGTGTTATGTCTTGCTATTTTGAAAGCTACCTTTCTTTACCAGTGTCTTAGGAATTTAGTTTATACTGACGTATTTAATACTTTTTGTTTTATAAATATCTCTCACTTCCAGCCCCTAAGCAACAAAACACAAAGTCTCAAGTCTGGTTGGGGCTGGAAATCAACATTGTCTGTTTACCTTTACTTCCTGTGTTATGTACAATGTTTCAATACCATATCAATGTAACACATAAGTATACTTTTGTTATTTTTATTAAAGAAGCACATAATTACCTGAGTGTTCTTAAGAATACCAGCTTTGTATTTTGGAGCGAGCCTGAAGAGGTCACTGAGGTTCAGTTTCTGATGCCGTTCCCAAGGGGATATAAATCCAAGAAACATTTTACTTGCCACCACCTCCCCCCTCCCCAAACCCAGGATCCACATACACAATCTTCCAATTACAGGGATTCTGTCATACCTCCTAGTGGCAAGTGGTAATCTGAAATATGCTGAATTGATTACAGAACAGAAGGAGCCAAAATAATTAAAATAATTTTACATTTTCATAGCACTGCAGTTCTTTTTCTTCCTCTTTGGCTATACGTTTCTCCTACCTTTTCACCAGTTCATCTTTTGCCTTGATGACAAATGTTAAGTGTTATTTTCCTGACCAAAGTAAAATTGATGGTATAAAACAAATAAACATTTGAGAAAAAAAAACTGACTGTAAAAACGTTTAGGGAAGAAAAAGCAACTTTTAGCTCTTCCAAACATTGTAAACTGACATTACACAACTTTCTTTTTTGCTGTCAAACACAAATACACTTTATTTGATGAGAACTACAGGTAGTTCTCCTAAAATGCTGTAGATGCGTTCCGGTGAAACCACACTTAATAGAAAATGACTTCATAGAAATAATGGGGCCTATGGGAAAAGTAGGGTTGGGGGCAGACCAGCAAAAAAATCACTCATGATTGCTTAGAAATCACCCAAATGCCTGACACAAAGTGTAACAGTCTGAATGAAGGTTTAAATCATATTTATTAATGAAACAAAAGTATATTTAACACAGTACATTGAAAAAAAATGGAAGAAAGCTGCTCTCTGTATAGTACCTCTCACAGAAAGCTGCTCTGTCAGCAGATGACATTGGCACATGGGCAGAACGAAGCACATGAACCAATATCCATTGGAATTACACTATTGCAAACAGAGGTAAGCCTTCTCAAAAATACCATTTCCTAATTCTTCAGCGACATTATAGCCAAATCACAGTGCCGAAACACACCTTTCCCAAGAACCACCTGCACTCTCTTTTGCGTGGCACGTGTGAGACCACATGTCACATGACTAACAAGCATACCATTTCCACTTTTGAGCATTAAACAGCTACACGGGTTCCTCACCATATTCTCCTGTCCACTCTCTCACAAGGACACAATATATTTTCCAAAATAGCTGCACAAAAAGATCAACATTAAAAACATGAAAAATAAAAACAATTGAATCTGTTCACAAATATATATCTTATCCTCGAAATGAGGTTCTGAAAACAGACCATTCATGAATCTTTTGCATGGAAACAACTTTCAGGAACTTGTTGATATAAAATCAGTGTAAGAATGGGGCAATATTCTTCCTGTCCAAAGGCATAAAGGAATTTCTAGTGTAATTGGAAAAGAAAGGCAAAGAATGTCATTGGTGATTGTATTTTAAGAAAAGACAAAGTAATTCACTGACTAGAAAGAATTTTCACACATCCTAAGGTAGTGACAAACACTATAAACCTGAAAGCTCTCTTCCTTTTTCCTTTCACTAAAAATCCAAAGTCTACGACATAGCACCAGATGGCAATGTCTCCAGATAACTTGATATATTTCTTGCAATATCACCAAGGCACAGGATCTCAAAACCATGTCTGAAAACATTGAATTTACTCGGCACTATTTTGGTTCATCTTAAGTTCCACGTAAAAGGAAGATATAATCTTTGAATTTTAAACTTTAAGGCATTTATCACATTGACCTTTTTAGAAAAGACATGCTTCCCTTTACTTCATATTTCCAAACTGGATTCCGTTTCTGACTATTCCTAAATAACTACCACTAATTATTCAACAGTTCCAGTACCAACTTTAAATACAGCAAAGCTGCAAACTAAATGGGATAGTTTTAATTCTGTCAAAAAGCTCATTTCTCCCATAAGGTTACATATGTCTAGTCTTCCTCCCCCATTGTATACACACATTAATATATGTGCAGCAAATAGCTTGATGCTCATTTATCTCCGTCATTGATATTTGCTCCACTTGGTACATTCCTTACTACAGTTTCTGCTTCAGCAGCCAAGGATGTGATGTGTAGTGAATGACTGGGAAAAAAAATATTAAATATTGGGCAGTAATGACATTCACATCCACCTCTTGCAAAATTTCACACTGCCACTGTCATTTTTATAAATTACAAGTGATTAGAGCACGCTTAGGGACTAGACAAAGTAATCTGCAGCATTGTGCAATGCATCACTGATATATAATTTATTTCAATCCTGTCTTTTTCAACTGAAAAAACACTTTTCCTTTATAGAAATATCACAGTATTATAATTATTTGACTGAAAGCCATTTGCTTCATTTAACACTATACAAATGAAACTCTTAATTACTAATAAATTCAATCATCAATCAATAAAATTGGCTTGTTAGTTAATTGATGCACCACAATTTTTGTCTCCAAGAATAATCTTTGAATTCTTTACAACTTATGCCTGCATAGTGTCAATCACCAAGGATCTGGATTAGTGGTGCTGGAAAAGCACAGCAGTTCAGGTAGCATCTGAGGAGCAGTAAAATCGACGTTTCGGGCAAAAGCCCTTCATTCCTGATGAAGTGCTTTTGCCCGAAACGTCGATTTTACTGTCCCTCGGATGCTGCCTGAACTGGTGTGCTTTTCCAGCACCACTAATCCAGAATCTGGTTTCCAGCATCTGCAGTCATTGTTTTTACCTCAATCACCAAGGAGCACATGTCACACCACTTAAGGAGAAAGACACTAACTGGGGCAAGAGGGACAAAGGGAAGACTTGGATTTTGAAGTATCTTTCAAAAGAATTGAGACAGACAAAATCTAAACATTCTAAACACAAAGTAACAATGACCAAATAAGCCACAATAGAAGAATGGAAACTGCAGGAAGGAAACCTAAAGCCAAATAAGCTCAAGACAGAATTTTGAGAATCCATGTTCTGACCCATGTTAAATACTCAGGCCGCTATTTTGATTTAAACTATACTGGGGGTTGGCGATTTTGAAGGAGTCAGTTCTTTGACATGCTAGAAGGCTTCCATGGCAAAAGGAGACGGTCCACAGTCTTTACAACACCAAAACAGGTCACCCTGTCTCAGACTCAAAACACAGACCCATATCATCACCAGTCTGCCATTGACCCAAGGGAGCTGGATATTGCAAAAGCTTCCAAAACTGACTTCCAGAATTTAAAACGGAAACTGTTCCGGTATAAATGAGTTTTGAAATGGCTATTCAGTACAGAAATCAAATTAGATGTCAAACTAAACCCAACAACTGAAGTCTACTCCTTCATCTCCAACATCATCCTCCTCTCCCAAATCCCCGAATGCAACACCTTCCCCAAAATAGATGCAACTGTGACAAGATAAACTTTCCCTTCTCCTTGATCTGTCTTTGATATGGTTGACCGCACCATTTCCACAGAAGCCTCTCCACCATTGCCCAACTAGGTACTTGGCTCCACTCTTGTTCTTCTGATCATAACCAGGTAATCAGCTGCAGTGGCATCTCTTCCTATCTTTGCTTCAGCTGGTTCCATCTTTGGCTGCTCCAACTACTCATCTTCATGATGCCCATTGACCACAGGCACCTGAAAACATTGCGACAACTTCCACATGCACACTGCAGACACCAGGCTCCACCTTACCAACACATTTGTCAACCCTTCCACTAGCTCAGAAATCTCCGACTACTTATCCGATATCGACCATACAGTCCTGGATGAGCGGAAATGTCCTCAAGTAAACACTGGGAAGTCTGAAGCCATTGTTTTCAGTTTCCCTTACAAATGCGGCTCCCAGCCACAAGATTTAGTGGGCGGCACAGTGGCACAGTGGTTAGCACTGCTGCCTCACAGCGCCAGAGACCCGGGTTCAATTCCCACCTCAGGCGACTCTCTGTGTGGAATTTGCACGTTCTCCCCGTGTCTGCGTGGGTTTCCTCCGGGTGCTCCGGTTTCCTCCCACAGTCACAAAGATGTGCAAGTTAGGTGAATTGACCATGCTAAATTGCCCGTAGTGTTAGGTTAGGGGTAAATGTCGGGGTATGGGTATGGGTGGGTTGCGCTTCGGCAGGTCGGTGTGGACTTGTTGGGCCGAAGGGCCTGTTTCCACACTGTAATGTAATCTAATTTCAACATTCTCCTAATAATTAGGCAAGGCCACTCAGAATACTCAAAACAAAGAAGTTAAATCTGATCTAGAGATAAGCTTTCAATGATTTGTCTGCACCACCATTAAAAATGTCAAATTCCACTTTCACACCATCACCTATACCCATACTTGCTTCAGTTCCTCTGCAATTGAAACTCTCTCCTTCATGCCTTTTTTACTTCTGGACATGATCACTCCACCTGAGACAAAAGTGAGGATTGCAGATGCTGGAGATTAGAGTCAAGATGAGAATGGTGCTGGAACGCACAGCAGGTCAGATAGCATCCAAGGAGCAGGAAAATTGAGTTGGAAAATTTTCCAACTCCACCTCAGTCCTGGCTGGCCTTCCATATTCTAACCTCACTATTCTTAAGGTCATTCAAAATTCTGTTTGTGCCCTAATTCTCAACATATCGCACCGCAAAGGCTCCTAAATAAACCAGCATCTCGATTACAAAAATTCTCAACCTTGTTTTCAAATCTTTCTATTGTATTACTCCTCCGGTCCTCTATAATCTCCTGCAGCCCCATAATCTTCAGAGATATCAGCACTTCTCTAACCCTAGCATCAAACATCTACAATTTTAAATTGCTCCACCATTGGTGGCCATAAGATCATAAGACATAGGAGCGGAAGTAAGGCCATTCGGCCCATCGAGTCCACTCCGCCATTCAATCATGGCTGATGGGCATTTCAACTCCACTTACCCGCGTTCTCCTCGTAGCCCTTATTTCCTTGTGACATCAAGAATTTATCAATTTCTGCCTTGAAGACATTTAGCGTCCCAGCCTCCACTGCACTCTGTGGCATGTTCCTAGCCAGCTACGCCCCTCTCAAACTTCTAGTTGTCTACTTTCTTTTCCACAGCTTTTGGTCTGCCATAGTATGTCCTTATGTAGCCCAGTGTCAAACTTTGTGATAGCACACACCTGCAAGTGCCTTGTGAAACTTTATGCTCAAGGAGCCATACAAGTAAGCAATTCAAGTTGCCCTGCTGTCGAAAAGTTTGATAAAAAGAGCAACAGAAGTTCACAGGTGACAAGCAGGGTGACTTTAATTTCCTTACTGGAGCGAACAGCAACTCATTTAAACTACAGTGTGGAGCAATTCATAGAACCTTAACAGACTTGGAGTCAATGGGAGAAGCAGTGAGCTGTTTAAATATAATATCATTGAGGGGTGATGGATGGACAATATTGGGAAACAGATTGATGATGAAGTTCTGCGGTACAATACAAGTGGTTAGTCATTGGAGCAAATAGTGTTTCAGCAAAGAAAATATCTGCATCTGGAAATACAAGAGGAGGAGATGAACTGAGTATGTGACAATGAGTTATTAATAATCACGTAATGCATTATTGTTAATTGAAATGGCCTTTTCCTGCCCTTATAAGTGAGTGAGAAAAGGTTAATCTAAGTACAATATTGAGGTCACAGACTTCACCCATGTAGTCATTCCCTGAAGGAAGTAGCCAAGTGCAAGCAAAACCTCAAACTTAGCTCTTCAAAACTGTTTTAACACTGTAAAAGGGAAAAAAACAATTAATCTAACCTCTAACCGATTAATCCTTTCCATGATCAGAGACTAACTGCCTTTAATAGAGGGGGGTTTCATAGTTAAAGCAACATTGGAACCTCAGTGACATATACCTTTTTTAATTTGCTCATGGGACATGGGCATTGCTGGCTGGCCAGCATTTATTGTCCATCCCTAGTTGCTATTGACATAAAGTTCAGCTGATTTGAAGTCATACAACATGGAAACAGACCCTTCGGTCCAACTCGTCTGTGCTGACCAGACATCCTAATCTCACCTAATCCTATTTGCCAGCAATTGGCCCATATCCCTCTAAACCCTTCCTATTCATATACTCGTCCAAATGCCTTTTAAATGCTGTATTAGTACCAGCCTCCACCACTTCCCCGTTCCATACACACATCACCCTCTGCATAACTTCCCTATCCTGAGGGTATGGCGTTGTTTATTCACTCTATCCATGCCCCTCATGATTTTATAAACCTCTATAAGGTCATTCTCAGTCTACAACATTGCAGGGGGAAAAAAAAACCAGCCTATTCAGCCTGTCCTTATAACTTAAAAATGTTCAAGTCCCAGATACATCCTTGTAAATCTTTTCTGCACCCTGTCAAATTTAACAACATCCTTCCTATAGAAGGGCGACCAGAACTGTACACAGTATCCTAAATGTGGCCTCACCACTTCTTGAACACTGCAGTTCATGTGTTGTAGTTAGACCCAAAATGCCCATGGGAAGGGAATTCCAGGGAATTTGACCCAGCAACAGTGAAGGAAGAATGATCTATTTCCAAGTCAGGATGGTGAGTGACTTGGAGGGAACTTGCAAGTTCCCATGTATCTACTGCCTTTTGCTGTCTGAATGAAAGTGGTGTTGGGGTTGGAAAGTGTGGCTAAGCATTTTTGGTGAATTTCTGCAGTGCATCTTGTAGGTAGTAGCAGCAATGTGTGTTGAGTTGGTTGAGTGTGTTGAGAGAAAGAATGTTTGTGGATGTGGTACCAATCGAGTAGGCTGCTTTGGTCTGGATAGTGTCAAGCTTGAGTGGTGTTGGAGCTGCACTCATCCAGGGAAGTGGGGAGTATTTCATTACACTCTTGACATGTCTTGTAGATGGTGGACAGGTTTGAGAGAGTCAGGTAGTGAGTTACTCACTGCAGTACTCCTAGCCTCTGACCTGCTCTTGCAGCCATATAGTATTCGTATGGCTAGTCCAGTGAGCTTCTGGTTACCTTAAGGATGTTGATAGTTGGGGATCCAGCGATGGTAACACCATTGAATGTCAAGGGGTGATGGTTAGATCGTCTCTTTTTGGAGATGGTCATGGCCTGGCATTTGTGTGGCATGAATGTTACTTGCCACTTTTTAGTTCAAACTTTGACATGATTTAAACATGGACTGCTTTAGAATCTGAGGAGTCATAAATAATAATGAAAATTGGGCATTAATCAGCAAACACCCCCCACTTCTGACATTATGGCCTCAGAGAAGGGGAAGATGGTGCCACTATTCTCTAACAGGGACCTAGAGGTCCAGGTCGAGGGGTTAGTGCAAAGGAGAGCAGTATATTTCCTGGGTCACAGCCTGGGTCAAAGCCGTCTCCACAGTGAGGAGGAATGTCCAACAATGTTGCAAGAATGTCAATGGCCTTGTCCATTCTGCAAGGGACAGTGCCACCTCTTCACTCTGCAGCTACTGCACTCACCTCTCACCAAGTTTCAGGCTGTACCACTTTCATTATTGCTTGAAAAATTATTCTTCAATTGCCCTTAATGCCCACCACCTCCTCCCCGCAACACACAAACTATTAACTCTGCGCTGCCTTTCAATTTAATTGGGACACGGTACCACCTCTGGACCACCAACACATGAGCTACCCACTTTTGCTCAATCCCTGCCTTTCTCTCATTCCAGAATAAGACAGGCCACTGCAGGGCTGAACAGGCCTGGACAGATGGAGGGCTTCCTCAGCTCCTGTGAATGTGTTGAGCTTCGCAGGAGGAGACCAGGATTGCTCCTGCAGGGATGCTGAGACATGCAGGTTCTACCAACCAAGTTAGTGCCAAGTCTTCACTCAATTTTCATCTTCATCAATCCTGCTGTCAGCGACACTCAGCGCACGCCACTTCTAACTACAGGCCATGGACCCTTTGCTCTCTTATCTTCAGGAATGCCAGCAAGTTCACTGCCAACATCCAGCTCCCCATGAAGCCATCTCCTTGATCCCGGAGGACATCTAGCTTTGTGGCTGGTTTGGTCAGAAAGAATGCTGAGTATTATTGAGGTGAGTTCCAGTATTAATAAGGCGTTCAACACGCCAAAAACCCTTTAACTGGCAACTCTCCATTGTCGAGAGAGAAATTCACCTCATCGCTCAATGAAAGCAGAAAAGATGCTTCCAACCTAGAACTAGGCCTCACCACAGCCCTCATCATTCAGACCAGTGTAGGATCCTCCCTGTATTTATCTACCCCCCAATGAAATACTAAAAATCGAGGTGAGCAAAAAGTCATGTCCTGCATGAATCATGAACAAAATTGCTGGAAACAAAGGTCCTGTCTACTTTATCATAAAAGGCTACCCTTAGCATTTCCAAGGCTTTCCATTTTTGCCACATAATTAAACTATTTTTCCACATCCTGCAAGTTAACCTTTAGAGAATCCTGGACTAGCACTCCCAGATCCCTTTGTACCTCGGCTTTATGAATTTTCTCACCGTTTAGAAAACAGTCCACGCCTGTATTCTTTTTTCCAAAGTGCAAGACCTCGCATTTGCTCATGTTGAATTATCAGCCATTTCCTGGACCACTCTCCGAAACTATCTAAATATTTCTGCAGCCTTCCCACCTCCTCAATACCACCTGCCTGTCCAACTCACCTCGTATCATCGGCAAACATCGCCAGAATGCCTCCAGTCCTTTCATCTAGATCATTAATATATTAAAGAGAACAGCTGCGGCCCCAACACTGAACCCTGCGGGACACCACTTGTCACTGGCTGCCATTCCGAAAAATAACCTTTTATCCCAACTCTCTGCCTTCTGTCAGACAGCCAATCCTCAATCCATGCCAGTAGCTCACCTCGAACACCATGGGCCCTCACCTTACTCACCAGCCTCCCGTGAGACACCTGATCAAAGGCCTTTTGGAATCTAGATAGACAAAATCCACTGGGTTTCTCTGGTCTAACCTACTTATTACCTCTTCAAAGAATTCTGATAGGTTTGTCAGGCACGACCGCCCCCCCGCCCCCCCCCTTACTAAATCCATGCTGACTTGTTCTAATCCAACCCTGAACTTCCAAGAATTTAGAAATCTCATCCTCAATGATGGATTCTAGAATTTTACCTGCAACCAAGATTAGGCTAATCGGCCTATAGTTTTCCATCGTTTGTCTTGATCCTTTCTTGAAGGAGGGGGTTATAACAGCGATTTTCCAATCATTTGGAATTTTCCCTGACTCCAGTGACTTCTGAAAGATCACAACCAATGCCTCCGCTATTTCTTCAACCACCTCCCTCAGAACTCTAGGATGTAGCCCATCAGGGGCCAAGGGATTTATCAATTTTTAGACCTTTTAGCTTTTCTAGTACTTTTCCTATTGTAATGGCTACCATATTCAACTCTGCCCCCGACTCTCCTCAATTGTTGGGATATTACTCCTGTCTTCCACTGTGAAGACTGACACAAAGTGCTTATTAAGTTCTTCAGCTATTTCCTTATCTCCCAATACTAGCCTTCCTGTATTAATTTGGAGCGGCTCAATGTCTACTTTTGCCTCTCATTTGTTTCTTATGTATTGAAAGAAACATAGGTGATCAAAAAGTTAGTTTGTTAAAACCAGCACCTTAGCAGACCGACTGTCTCCTGATTGTTAGCAACTTTCCAATTCACCAGCATGTGCTGATAAATCATTGTGCATGAAGCTCCCACTACAAGACAGAGACTTTCCACTTGCAGGAAGATCAGACTAGGGGTAATATATATAGAATGAGCACTATTGTTATGCCTCGAATGCATAGCTTGCTACTACATGGAGTAGGAGAAAGTGAGGTCTGCAGATGCTGGAGATCAGAGATGGAAATGTGTTGCTGGAAAAGCGCAGGTCAGGCAGCATCCAGGGAACAGGAGAATTCATGTTTCGGGCATAAGCCCTTCTTCAGGAATGAGGGAAGTTGGTCCAGCAGGCTAAGATAAAAGATAGGGAGGAGGGACTTGGGGGAGGGGCGTCGGAAATGTGATAGGTGGAAAGAGGTCAAGGTGAGGGTGATAGGTCAGACTGGGGTGGGAACCCTCCAACCACAAGGGATGAACTCAGATTTCACCAGTTTCCTCATTTCCCCTCCCCCCAGCCTGTCTCAGTCAAATCCATCAAATTCAGCACCGCCTTCCTAACCTGCAATCTTCTTCCCGACCTCCCCGCCCCCACCCCAGTCTGACCTGCTCTTCCTCCAACCGTCGTGTTGTTGTGGTCTGGTGATGGAGGAGTCCAAAAACCTGCATATCCTTGTGGGCGCAAGTCTTGCACCTCCTGCGGTTGCAGGGGAAGGTGCGGGGAGTGGAGGTTGGGTTGGTGGGGGGTGTGGATCTGACGGGGGAGTCACGGAGGGAGTGGTCTTTACGGAATGCTGTTAGGGGAGGGGAGGGAAATATATCCTTGGTGGTGGGGTCCGTTTGGAGGTGGCGGAAATGGCGGCGGATGATGCGCTGTACATGGAGGTTAGTGGGGTGGTAGGTGAGGACCAGTGGGGTTCTGTCCTGGTGGAGGTTGGAGGGGCGGGGTTCAAGGGCGGAGGATCGGGAAGTAGCTCATGCAAATAACATAGATGGAGGCAAGCTACATGGAGTAGCTCATGCAAATAACATAGATGGAGGCAAGCTAGGCAAGTACATGAGAAAACAACAAACAGTAGGCTATGCTAATAAAGCTAGCATGAAGTATAAATACCACCATGAACAAGTTGGGTCTTTATGCTGTAAATTATTTTCATTGTGATTTTTCTGTTAAGGAGAACAAATGCTGTACAAGAAAGATCACAGAACCTCTCACCACAACTAAGGCTGTCAAAGCAAACATCTAAAGCATTGATACAAGTTGTGTTCTGTGTGTAAGGAGGAAGATGAGGCAGCTGTCCTGCTCACTGAGTGTGGGTACTGGTGGTCGAATGCTTGGAGTTCCTTTCAGACGATTAGTCGGGGATACTTAAATGTTATAGCATTCCACAGAGATGTCGTCAAAGACACAAAAAAAGCCTTCCTGTCAGCTAGCTTTTGAGCATGGCTCTCCCTAATTAAATATGGACTGGTGTCCAGACAGCATTGCCAACCCTCAACTGAAGGCAGAAAACTGAAATATTGCCACAGGCACAGAGAGATGCTGGCCCCACTCATCATTCACTACTGAAGCGTAAGAATGTCTGCACTTCTGCATTACAGAGATAAGTCATTATTTTCACTTACAGTTTATTCAATTAAATGTTTATTCAAACAAACTCTAGAAAATCCTCCTTCATTTTAATAACCAATACTTCACGATGATTTTGCAGACCCTTTTCAGGTAGTAGCATTAACTTTATTCACTCTCGTCTTCTTGCCAAAGTGGCACAGGGCTAACACAGGCTGAGTATTGGAAGGGTAACTCTACTTTTAAACGGTCAATCCCACTACAGCAGCCTCCCTGCCTTTAGTAGAAAAAAACCAATGTAGCTCCCAGGGAATCACCTAGCGTTGAGACATGGGAGGATGACAGAATATTTTTGGCATTAAAAGGTAGCGAATCAGTGCCTGCACCTTTCTCCTGACATTACGAAAACAGCATACAAATGAAATCTTCTACCACTACGTTTTGTCTCATTAACACCAAGGTCAGTCTTTCACATTTCTCTTCATTAAAGCATAAAGGCCTGCCAATTAGAGTCAACTCAGCCAGTGTGCTCAAGGTTAATCAAGGTGTCAAACTGATGTCTAACACAGCGAATGTTGACTTTGTCAAGAATTGATAAGAAAATAGTTAGGACTCCAAAGTCTATACAAATGCCTTGGTACTCATGAAAGAAACATCGAAGTTAATCACACTAGTGCTGAAGGAAGAGAATTATCCAAGTAAACTTACTTAACTCTGAATTTACCAACAACCATCAAATTACTTTTTTAACCTGTTGAATCAATGGAAGGGAGTTGAACAATTTATATGTAAGTGTCAGTTAAATTCACTAAAAAAGTTCACAGATATGATAAATTATATGAAAACTCCTCATTGAGGTCGTGTTAAATGTGCCCTTAAATCAACTTTTTGGTTACTATAAAATCTCCTCTCAATGGGAGGGTATATATTTATGCAACTTCTTGCAGATTTCATAATCTGTAAAAAAAAAATTCAGTATGAAACAGCGTGTTTCCTTTTATTAAATGGAAATGTTATTCATAACATTAATATTCACACCATTAATGCACTGAACATTTTAATGAGATTAGCAATTGAGATCTTAAATCCTATAATTTCCTCTTGCTAGCATTTGAAGATACAATAAAATCTGAAATATTACTGGATTTATGTTGATAGTCCACATCAAAAATTGTACTCACACAACAAAACAACCATTTCACAAGCTATGAATTGATCCTAAACCTTCAGAAATAACTGTGATGGCAGAATTTGGCCAGATCAGTCTGCAAACATGGATACATTGTTTATAACTCCATGAGAGAGAAAACTAGCATATTTCAGAAATAGAAATATAAAATGAGGTTTTGAAGACTCCATTTACAAGCTTTGCTCAGGAAAAAAATAATTCATTTTCATTTCACTGTGGATACTGTCAGCTTTATGAATAATTTACATTCGTGCTCATCATTTCAAAAACATCTTTGCAAATCTTACTGATTCATTCTCAGCAGCTCTCGATTATGTACCTTATAATAAATGTCTAATACTTATCGATAGACACAGAAATGAAGACAAATTGACAGAGACTTGGAGTGCCTTCCAAATGTGTCAATATTTCTGCGTGTGATTTATTCACAGACTGTATTATAGTGTTTTGCAATGGGTTAAAATTAATCCTTTAAATCATTTGGATGGCTCCACCAAATTGGCTTCTGCAGGTTGAATGCATCCCATTCCAACTAGCTTTGAATATTTTGTTATCTCCCTTCCCCACCTCCCACAAAACTGATTCAGTTTAAGCAGTCATTTCGAACAAGACAAACTCCCGGTACTTTTCCCAATGTTGGTCATTAACTAACTTCAATGACAGCTAACAATTTCTCCTTGGGCTGTAATAAATGTGCCTCTATCATAACTGTCATCTATCATATACTAAAACATTTCATCCACCTAATGATCACCTGAGGCCCACATGACTGTCAAAATGTTACAGCAACCTTGTTGCAAATATTATTCTTTTTATTCTATCTTTAATGCCAATATACACTGAAAAAATGCATACTGCCTTACACTAAGAACACCTCAAAGCATCTTACAGCCAATAAAGTGCAATGTTTGAAGTATGTTCAATATCATAATGTAGGAAACTCAGCAGCCTGTGCACACACAGTAAGGTCACATAAAGATCTACCGGATAATGAGCAGCTAATCTTGTCTTCTGTTGTGAAGAATTAATCTTGATCAGGTGACCATGAAAAACGTCCACTTGCTCTTCTTCAAAATAAAGATATGAAATATTTTGCTCCCACCCAAGAGGAAACATTGTGCTTCAGTTACATTCCATTTGAAATTGGTAATTAATTTGAAGGGGAAACAAATCACAAGAGGTCAAAGTCAGACGAACAAAGTATTTTAAGAAGGGGTGTGGGTGGATGTATTGCTGCAGGATGAGAGAGATAAGGAAAACAAGACGAGAATTTGAAATGAGAAGACTGGTAGGTATAGATGTAGATCACAGAGAATGCATAATGGGCAAATAGAACATAGTGTCAATGGGACACAAGCTGAGATTTAAGGATGTGCCACTATTTTCAGTGTTATGCCACCCCTCATCTGTTTTCAAAATTCCAAAGGGAGCATTCCATCTGCGATATCCTGACCCACTTAAATCCACCCCAACAACCCTCTATTCTTCCCACAGCACCATTCCACACAAGCACACAAGATGCAACACTTGTGCCTTAACCTCCTTTGGCACCATCCAAGGATTCAAACACTTCACCCAGCTTAAATTATTTCTCTCTATTAAGGATACTGCATTTGCCATTCATGCTGCAATCTCCTTGACACTGAAAAGTTCAAATGAGAAAATCTTGCTTTGCCGAACATCTCTGCTTGGTGCACGTGTCTCCCCAAGCTTCCGATCTCCTATCGTTTTTAATTCTCCACCTCGGTCCCACTCAGACCTCTCAATCCTCAGCCTCTTGCAATGTTCCAACAATGCTCCAAGGCCAGAAACTCATCTTTCAATTCAATGCTTTTCCAAACTTCCAGAAACAATAGTGAGTTTGAAAATTTCAGATCATAACTTTGGCCCAATTTTGTTTCCTTTCGTTCCTTTTGTGCGTTTCTATTTACGCCTCCTCTGGGCACATCTTCTGTTTCTTTACGTTACCAATCTCTTCGCCTTGTATCACCGTCCCTATCATTTAATCTTACCTTTCATTGTATTATAGATTCTCCCTGTTGTTCTTTTACCCCTCATTTTTACCCTTTCATTTGCTTAAACTCCCACACATTAAGCTTTTTTACAATTCTAATGGCACATCATTTACCTGAATATTAACTCTGTTTTGCTCTTCTTGGAAACTACCAGGATTATTTGTTTTCATTTTATCATCAGCTTTGACTATCGCTATCCATAATTTACATCAAATCCAGTCCACTTGCAGTTCAGCTAGATTCAACAATGACCACTACAGCATGCATACATATAAATCTTACAGGTACAGCTCAAGATGGTTAAAAACAAAGGTTTTTCTTCTTTCAAGGTCTGTTGCTAGTAAGGTGTCCAATCCATATTAAATATTGGTTGAAAAAGTATAATGAAGGTGGGGAATAAAATTGCAATGCTTTGGGTGAAAGTCAGAGACTAGGAAACAAAGCCATGATGAGGTGGTGTTGGTGTTGGACTGGGGTGGACAAATTTAAAAATCACACAACACCAGGTTATAGTCCAACAGGTTTATTTGAAAGTACTAGCTTTCAAAGCGCTGCTGCTTCAATAGGTAGCTAGTTACCTGACGAAGGAGCAGCGATCCGAAAACCTGTGCTTCCAAATAAACCTGTTGGTCTATAACCTGATGTTGGGAGATTTTTAACTAGGATAGAAAGGGTTAATTGAGGGGACAGATTCTCAAGAGAGACTCATTAGTGTGAAATCTTTCTGCTGCTTCAATTATCACTGTGAGAAATGCTATCCGTTCATCTAAAGTGTAGTTTACAGCTTTTAACTATGAAATTTTGAAATAACTAATCAATGTCTGGGATGCTTGAAGTGAAGTGGAAACAAATTAGATAGCAAGTACATGCCTGTGTGGGAATACTCAGGTTGCTCAAATCAAAAGGGATCTGTGGACATGTAAATCAGATGGCTCCTCAAGTTGAACTGTCATCAGAAAGTGAAAGAATACCCTGGGTTAAACGCGGTCAATTCCAAGCACATCAGCACCATCTGTTCAGTTAGGTGTTAATAAAATTCATGGAAAAGCTTCAAAACAAAAGGAACTTACAACAGAATTGTCACACAACCCTGACAAGAATGGTTCTAAAGGGAGAAGGTGTACACCTTGGCCAGGAGTTACACTGAAATCTCCACAAAAGAACAGCAGCAGGACGGGGGTAATCACCCCTAGTGAGGTTACCATGCCAATGCACTGCAATGTCTTCTTACTGTTATTGTCACACTTGCTGCTTTGCTGATACAATAGGTCATAAAGAAAGAAAAATACACACTTACAGTCACACGTCTGATTCAACAAGCCTGAATCTGAACTTACATTTACAGACACTGCATCATTTCATGAATATCTTTATCTGCACGGGTTGCACACAGTTGTCCCTTCAGTCATAAGCAAATCCTCCTCCTAGTCCGAAAATACACAACTGTCCTTAAGGGATCACTGTGAATAATGCTCATATCACACATTTTTGTGGTCTAGGCAATCATAAGGATATAATGTACATGGACCAATTAGATTTGTCAAGTTAGCTCACTCAGTGGCACTCTTTCCTGTGTGTTTCAAGGTTGCAGTTAATACGCTGTGGATGTGGTGCATTGTCTAAACTGTCACCTTTCAGATGCCATGTTAATTTGACACGGCCGTGGGTGGTGTGGTGGTATAGGGTGGCAAGTTAGAACATAAGAACCAGGAATAGGAGCAGGTAATTCAGCCCTTGAGCCTGCTCTGCCATTTAATATATTCATGGCTGATCTAACACTCTAAAAAGAGTTCAATCCCTGAACAACATTGACAAAGAGTAGGCATGACTGTAAGTAGCAGGACTGCTGCTTAACAGTAAGCAATTTTTAACACACGTGAGCATTAGAGCTGGCATTGTACAAAACTTACTCTTTTTTAATCTAGTTATATACTTTCACTCACAAGAAATCAAGAATGCTTAGACTCCATTTGTGATTCTCCCAGTTGACAGTGAGAAAAAGCTTTCTAATCAAATAGTCCAAGCTGGATATAGTGCATGAAGCTGTTTTGAAACTTGAACTTATTGTTCAAAACATCTGAGCAGCGATAAAGTTTTAAAAATACAATTTCTGGACCTGAATTTCCTCCTTGTAGGTCTTCCTTAAAATCAATCCCTCAATTATGCCTTTAGTCAACCCTTCCAAAAATCACCCCCCCCCCTTTGGCCTGGTGTCAAGTTTTGGCTGGGTACACTCCTGTGAAGCATTTTGGCTTGTTTATTTACATTAAAAGGCACTATATAAACGTACATCACTGTTGTTACTGAACAAAACTCTTAGGGTCAAATTGCAGTTTTTCGAAGCTGTCATAAAAAACTTGAATGGCAACATTTCCAGCTTTCTTGACTGAGAGTAGATAACAGCAAACGCTGAAGGCAGAAATGATGACAAAGCCGATGCACACAGACTGAGAAATGTACACACTACACGGCTGTAACACTGAAATGGGACAGAAAACCACAAGGCTTTGCAACAGCCTAACGAGAACAACTTGTAAAATGTAAATAGTATGTCAACATTTGTCTAGTGAACCAAATAAAAACGCAAAGCTAAACAATTTTATCCTCAATATTTAGATCAACAGTGACAGAATGACCTGTTCTATTAATACACACATTTAGATTTACACATACAGCTCTTCACACAGATACAGCAGATTCTCATCATCATTTGGGCAATGCTCTGGCAGGGTGGGGTGCACCCCTTATAGAATGCCTCTGGCTTCCTTTTCCCATTGATGTTGAGCCTACAAGAATATGTAGCAGAGAGCTAACATTTTTAATAGTAAGCAGGAAATTAGAGTTTAAAAATTTCAAGTTAAAATATTTGAATTAAATAATTTAAGATATACTACAGTTTGACATGAGGGGAAGCATTTGAGAGGGAATTCTATTGCTGGAAAACAACTTTCTATTCACATTTAAACATCACTGCTAAATTGCACACACTGCAAAAACTCAAATGAATTGTAGCAGATTTATGGAACTGAACTACTTAATTACCACATTAACTACCAATCTTACATAATCTTTGCTGAGTGTCATTTTCCCCTTTGAATTATCCATCAAGCAGAATTATTTTATTATGAACACTGGAGAATTCTAAAGCTACGAATCAGTTTCACTAAATGACACATAAAAGCTGCATAATCCTGTCTACAAGATAATCACTCTTCTGTCACACGCATGTGAATGTCGTTACAACCAGTTCGCCACATGTTTGACTCATGGAATTCTCCATTAAAATGCGAGCAGACATAGAATGGCAGTCCAGGAAGCGAAGACTTCTCATTCACCGCAACAGTTCAAAATGAACATGGCTCAATGGTTAGCACTGCTGCCTCACAGCGCCAGGGACCCGGGTTCAATTCCAGCCTCAAGTCTGTGTGGAGTTTGCACATTCCCCCCGTGTCTGTGTGGGCTTCCTCCGGGTGCTGTGGTTTCCTCCCACAATCCAAAGATGTGCAGGCCAAGTGAATTGGCCATGCTAAATTGTCCATAGTGTTAGGTGCATTAGTCAGGGGTAAATATAAGGTAGGGGAATGGGTTTGGGTGGGTTACTCTTCGGAGGGTTGGTGTGGACTTGTCGGGCCTTAGGGCCTGTTTCCATACATTAGGGACTCTAATCTCTCTAAATGACTGAACTTCCATTGTCAATAGCCATAAATATTTTATTGCCAATGCACCTAGACTTGGCTAAGAGTAAGGGTTAAAGGATAAAAGCACACTGGTAGGTATTCGGAATCGCTTTCTTCCTCAGTCAATCCACAGGATTATGACAATTTTTTTTTGTACCGGCCTTGTACAAATTTTAAAATAGGAGGAGTTCAGCAGATGCAACGTGAATAATGTGGGTCAAGAGTGTGATGCTGGAAAAGCACAGCAGGTCAGGCAGTATCCGAGCAGCAGGAGAATCGATGCTTCAGGCATAAGCCCTTCGTCAGGAATGTGGGAGAATTGACATTTTGGGCAAGAAGCCCTTCATGAGGAATCGATTCTCCTGCTCCTCGGATGCTGCCTGACCTGCTGTGTTTTTCTAGCACCACACTCTTAACTCTGATCTCCAGCATCTGCAGTCCTCACTTTCTCCCTGCAAAGTGAATGATACCAGGTACACAGAATTCCAGCAATTAAAAGCTTCCAATTGATTCCCAGGCAACACTTATTACACTCCTGTATACAAATATACGTATCATAATATCAGGACCTAAATATGTATTTTAGATAATCTGCATACTTTTTGTAGCATAGCATTTAAAAGAAAAGCAAGCTGTGATGATGATCAAGAAGCTGGTGCTCATTTGGTTTATTCCTGTAACCTGCAAGAATGGCTTAGATCTCTGGTGTAAAATGCCATCTCGTTAAAGTGACACCGATATGTACTTGGTAGGTGGACCACCATCTGTCTTTTAGCCAATTAATACCGAGGCACTTGCTTAAAAGCAGGAAATTTCCTCTATTTAAAACAACAAAAATATTTTCCTCCAGATACACATTGCAGTGTCCTGCCAATTGAATATTTCACATATAAATAGTAATAATTAAAACAAACTTAGTTGTTAAAGTTAGATTTTCAAGTGAGACTAAATTTTGAAAAAAAGGAATCATATTCCCCAATTCTGGGCTCAGTGATCAAAGGCAAAAGGGCAAGTGCAGTCTTGTACACTACATGGGTTCCTCAACTTCACAGCAGATATATAGTATCGCCAAAGCTGGTATTAGTAGAAAATTCATTTGTTTCGAAGAAGGTAGTATTCCACTATTAGGACTTTTAAACAGAATATTTATAGTCATGAAACTACTTAGATGCGTTAATCTAAACAAGGCAGACTAGTTTAAAATTTGACACTGCAAGTGAATGAAGAAACATTATAAGCCTGCCCACCTTATTTTAAGGAAAGGAATATCAGGAATAGCTTGACCACTCAGGAATGCTCAACTTAATTACTGGCTTCTGGTGAGCTAACTGAGCAGATGGCAAAGAGGGGCACTATGGTTGGTGCTTGTTAAATCAGATTCCTGGCCACCAACAGGCAACCCCTGCGGTCCAAACATCAAGTAGGAACAAGATCAAACCTGGACACTGGTGACTTCCCAGGGTCACCATGACATGCAGGGTCTTAAAATGAATGGGCATCAAGGCACACCATGGGCAAGACACCAGTGAAACTGTAACCCAGCAAAAATTAATACTTTTTGAGCTAACCGAACAAAATTATTGATAATTTATGGAACTGGGGTTTCCTTTAAGTGATTGATTGATGAGTTATGCATATCAAAAAAAAACGTGCGCTTAAGTCAAAATTTTAGATATTCAACCAGAAAACTTGATCATAAAGTGACAATTACACAATAATTCAAATTCACCATAGAACATAAACAGCCAGTTAAAAGGAACACCGAATCTGCTTTAAATATTATGAATGTATTTATTAAATTGGACAACTAAACTTTCTGAATCACAAAGAGCAAAGTGTACCTTCAACAAAGTACAAGGTAAAAGTGAACTTTAATGCCTGAACACATATTACAACAGGAATGTAAAATTCATATTTAAAGAGGTGAGTTCTTATTTACTAGTGAATGAGTTTGTCATTTTCATTCTTCTAGCTCTGCCAAAAAAACTTTACTGAAAGCTACTGTGTGCCCAAAGAGTACAGTGAGTAGTTTAAGTCCCTCTTCCCTGCCTTTCAAATAATGCATTATAACTGCCTGCAACTAGTTCAATTAAGTGTATCCACAAGATATCAACCCATTTTCTTTTAAAGACTTCATTTAGAGTTTAATGTTTTCTTATGAACCACCTTTCCCAGAACAGTACATCACAAATTAAGCTACAAATGTTTGAACATTACAATCTTTTCCTTTAGCATCCTGAAGGAATGCAACAAAAGATCATTAATGCTCATGGTAGGAATGCTGTCTCACTTCTTGAATAAAATGCCTCTGCTTACCTGAAGTCCTCGACGTCTGAGAATACTGGACTCATCCATGCTACCCTGTGCTTTTTTCTCATTTCTTCCACTATATGGCCATGCTGCAGTGCAAGAGACCTCACCATGCTAATTCTGATCCTTGCAGCTGCTAAAGACTTACATCACAGCTGTCCCGATTGGAGACTGAAAGTCAGCTGACTGTTTCTAGTTATTCACTCCAGTAACTTCAGGAGACCGTGAATGCTGCTGTGCATAGCAGCAAGTGGGCTCCAGCACTGCTCGCTCATACACACTAGCTCGCTTGAAATCAAAAATGTTGTCAACCTCTCTTCAAATCATTAAGAGAGAGATAGAAGCCTCGTAAAGCATAGCTTTCCCCTTCGCCATCAGCATGATAAATGGACTCAAAGCAAGCTTTAAGGTCAAACATGAGGGTAAATCAGTGGTGACACCTCTGCAAAGATAGCAGCTGGATTTGACAGTGAGAAGCTGAGACGCAGCTGGTTGGCAGTACAGCAAAGCTCAGTCTAGCACTCATCTTTCCAGCGACTTCGAAAGAACAGAAACCTTAGCAAACAAGCAGGCTCAGACTGTGAATGGCACTTATTCAGTCATCGACAGTATTCAAACAAAATGTTGAAAGCATATGCATTTCTGGAAACGTACACATGAATTTGCAATTTTACCACACAAACAGATCCATCATCTTATTATGTGGCATTGTGTTGGTGAAATAGAATGTTATGCACAAACAGGTAAGAATGACACACGCAGCTGTCATCTATAAAAGATATTCAAAGATACCACATTTACACATCAGAAAGCAGAACCACTCTTTTATCACCGCGTGGCTCATCACTGGATTAATAAAATAAGACTGAATATTAATACTTCTAGTTTACAACATATTTTGAGCTTAAACAAAGATGAAAAGGCCAGTGGCAAAATACTGAGGACTTGCTTTCCCCATTTAGGTAAATACTTCCAAAATATTTAGCTTGAAAGATAACACCTATTGATACTTGTTTGTTGTTAAAATTAAACTTAAACATGATTGAAAGAGTATTGGTATATCAATATTAATCATTAATAGGATTAATTTTCTATTTTGGAACCAAATAATTAGCAAGAATGTCCTGGTCTTAGAATAAAATACCATTTCATGACTAGACACTAATATAATTACAATTTAAATACCTCTCCCTGTACATAATACAGTATTCCTACTATTTCTAGTAGGAAACTGCCCAGTAGTCATGTGGGGTGGTATATTTAAACATTGAAATCAGACTTTACTACCTCCTTCCAATGACCCCAATGATTGCATTCATAAAGTAATGTAGTATTAATTCTAAGTGATATCATATCAACAATCTTATCTGTTTAGCAAAGTATAAACTTTCACACAAGAAAGACTATTTTCATTGGGCGCTGCATTCACGTGCTGAAAAGGACACCCTAGCTGACTTTTCAGAACAGCTTGAAGAATATTCCTTAAATCAGACAAGTTTGAGGTCAGTGGCTAGCATTTCTCCAAATTCAAGTCCCTACCAGCTGGAATCCTAGCCAGCAAACAGCTGCTGACCAATCTGAGGTTAGTAGCTCTCACAAATCAGCAATGTTACTCAGGGGGTTATGACTGTTCCTGGGTGAACAATCAACATTCCAAGGGCCATGCAGTAGTGGGTGCGCTTCTGAAGCCCTTCTCCCCTCTGTCCACAAGCACCGCCACTTTAGAATCATAGAACCACACACCATAACATTTAAGGTTATGGGCCAGGGGCTGAGAATTGGGACTAGTGTAGATTTAGAAAAGCTTTGGTATGTCAGACACAATGGGCTGAAAGGCCCCTTCTGCACTGTATTCTATGATTCTAAATGAGTGCTTGTGGAGATGGGGAATAAAGGGTTTCATCAGATGCAAGGGTAATAACCATTCTCACTGATCTACACACAGTTCCTTCATCATGCACCCTGCCACATTCCTCAAAGGACACATGGCCAAACAATCAGTCAAATGGGTCATTTCCTTTCTCAACTGGAGCCAAGATTGCAGTCCAAGCAGAAGTAGGACCTTAATTCATCTTGAATTGCACATTAATTAACCATTTAAGGGTCAATGGACAGCAAAAGGAGGTTGAGCCTTGGTCTTGCCAGCCAGGACATGACTGAGACAGAGGCGAGATGTTTACTGGATTTTGAGATACCGCCACCATACACAATTAAGTTGCCTTGCCAACTCTAGGCCACAGACTGGAAGATTCATTACTTGTTTCAAATGGAAAACACCTTATGTCTATGTGTGTAGTGTATTACAGATATTGCCTACACATCATACTTCAAGAACACCCATTCTGTAGATTATGTGCAATCAATCCTTTTGCAATAAAAGTTCCACTACATCAGTAGATTTGATGCCCTGTGCGTTATTAGGTTTCAGTAAGCCTTTATTTTTCTCAGCTTCCAAATCAAACCTCCATTAGAAAAAGTTAGGTCCTATACAAGGCGAGTGTGTATACGATTTATCAAACCAACACACCATGCACATGAATCTACAGTTTTCAATTTATTTTTAAAGAATAACATTTGGAAGAAAAATTGGATTGACCCACATCTGATATCAAGCTCAATATTATATTGATAGATTCACAAGTAAAAAAAATCCCTTTCAAAGTGTCACAGTTTCCTGATAAAAAAAACAACAATTAAGTTGGACAGCGGTTAGCGCAGCAAAGTGGGCTAGGTAATGGAGTATTGACATAGACCGGTAATCTCTGATGAATTGATATTTTAACTTCTCATTATCTCACTGTCCTGAAGTATAATTCAAAAGGCACAGCACATCTGCTTTCTTAGACCTTGAGCTCAATTGTCAAAAAGCTAAGCAGTGTCAGTGAATTCCAGAATTAACGCCAAGCTGTCCTTGTGAAGGTACAAGTGTTCCCTCTGCTGGCGGTATGGTCACTATCACCCAAACAATCAATGGCTGAATGAATAAATGATAGCATCAAGCCAAAAATTGAGTTTGCAGATGTACAAATGACTAGGGTAGTTTAGACGTTTATAACATGTTGCTTCTTTTCCCCTTTTTCTCAGTATTCTCAAAGCACAAATCATCCCTCAAAATTTCTCCAATGAAAATTTCACCAGTGGCTCACAATGGCACGATGGCACAGTGGTTAGCACTGCTGCCTCACAGTGCCAGAGACCCGGGTTCAATTTCCGCCTCAGGCGACTGACTGTGTGGAGTTTGCACATTCTCCCTGTGTCTGCGTGGGTTTCCTCTGGGTGCTCTGGTTTCCTCCCACAGTCCAAAGATGTGCAGGTCAGGTGAATTGGCCATGCTAAATTGCCCGTGCTAAATTGCCCGTAGTGTCAGGTGAAGGGGTAAATGTAGGGGTTATGGGTGGGTTGCGCTTCGGCGGGTCGGTGTGGACTTGTTGGGCCGAAGGGCCTGCTTCCAAACTAAGTAATCTAATCTAAGATACTGATCCTCTGAAGCAGAGTCTGACTTCCATTCAGTGACTCAGTGTGCAATGCAATCAATGAATCATAGGATCCCTACAGTGCAGAAGCAGGACATTTGGCCCAGCAAGATGGCACTGAACCACCAAAGAGCATCCCACCCACACCCACCCCATCATCTGCACTTCCATTGGTTTATCCATCTTACCTATAGATCCACGGACAGTATGGCCATTCTAAATTGCCCAATCTACCTAACCTGCACATCTCTGTGGGAGGAAACCCACGCAGACACGGGAGAATGTGCCCAGTCGCCTGAGTCTGGAATCGAACCCAAGTCTCTGGTGTCGTGAGGCAGCAGTGCGAACTACTGAGCCACCACACTCTACAGCAAATGGCATAAATTCTTTTCAGCATATTTACCAAGGATATGGGGATAGATCAAACTGCTCAAACATTGGGAATGCATACAAAATTTCACATAGATTTCCCCTAAATGTTTTTAACTTTATTAAATGTGACCCAATACTTTACTGATAGTTATTTTTGCCCACATAGTCACTTGCCCATTTATTCCTTTATCCAATACAGTTCCTAGAGTAAGTCAAACCAGTGGCTACAGGATTTTGCAGATAGGACACACCTGCCATGTTGGGTCAAATGTGGCTTCTGTCAACTTTCAAACTTATCCACCACAGTTGAAGGTTACATTCCACTTTGAGTTTGTCTCCAATGCTAGGAATGAATGCCTGAATGACTGAACAAAGCCTACGTGCAACATTTTAAACGTGATTAGAAACAGAGCAGCAGCAGTGTCAGGAAATCTCAGTTAACAATAAGATGGTTGATAGAGACGCCCAGTGCAAAGTGGGTAATAATCAAAGAAAATAGAAATGGAATCACAGATTCAAAAAAAAAGCTTTGTGAAAATGAAAGGCCAAGAATTAGTTGAAACACTTATCTTTAACATCGTACACCACGAGCATGTGGAGATTTATCCTTGAAGATGAAGCAGAATGCCCAGGGTAGTTTCTCTGGTCAGTTCAAGTGCAAGTGGCCAAAGAACATGCAGTAATGAGGCAAAAGTATTCCCATAATATGGAAAATGTTTAGCATGTTTTGAGAAGATTTGTCACTCAGGTTGAGGTTCTGGATGCAGGTTTGCTCACTGAGCTGGAAGGTTTGTTTTCAGACGTTTCATCACCATAGTAGGTGACATCATCAGTGAACCTCTGGTGATGAAACATATTAATAGAAAGCGGGCCATACCACCAGCGTTTCACCAGTGTTACCTAGTATGGGGACAAAACGTCTAAAAACAAACCCTCCAGGTCAGCGAGCAAACTTACATCTGTGGAAAATTCTTCTTGATGATTTTGGCTCTGTTTCCCAGCTGCAGATCAAAGAATCACAGAATCCCTACAGTGTGGAAACAGACCATTCGGCCCATCGAGTCACACCAACCTATCAAAGACCATCCCACCCTGCACTTCCCACAGCTAATTCACATGGTGTCCAGGGATTTGTAGTCTATGAGCAATTTTAGTGCCTAAACTACACATCTTTTGACAGTCGGAGGAAACCGGAGCACCCAGAGGAAACCCACGCAGAAACAGGAACAACATGGCAAGCTCCACACTGCCAGTCACTCAAGGCTGGAATCGAACTCATGTCCCTCATGCTGTGAGCCAGCAGTGCTAACGCATGTCCCTCGTGCTGTGAGCCACCATGTGACTTGGAACAACCATCATTTCATGGCCATGTGGGAAGCAGGTGGAAATGGGTTAAACTATACATGAGGAAGACAGAACTACTGTTTCATAAGAAATAGAATAATAGAAAGACAAGGAAATAAACACAGCAAAACACAAAAGCTTCCTAGAGGGGCACAACCCAAAAACACACCTGAAGTTGCCATTTTGCTGAGAAAGAGACAAAATAATTGTAGATGCTGGAATCCAAGGCAGACAAACAGGAGGCTGGAAGAACACAGCAAGTCAGGCAGCCTCAGAAGGTGGAGAAGTCAACTTTTTGGGTGTAAAGACTGGAGGTGGGTGCAAGGGGAACTGCAGAAAAGGATTGAATTTTGGGTGGGGAGTGGGGTGGGTGGTGAGGTAGGGATAGGTGAACATAGATGGAGGATATGACCTTTGGGACGACGGGAGGAAGTATTGAGTGTGTTGCTGGGAAAGCACAGCAGGTCAGGCAGCATCCGAGGAACAGGAAAATAGCCATTTAGGGCAAAAGCCCTTGGGATGGTAGATGCTGCCTGACCTGCTATGTTTTTCCAACCCAACACTCTCGACTCAATCTCCAGCCTCTGCAGTCCTCACTTCTGCCTAACTGGAAGCAAGGGTCAGAGGAATGGAAGGGAGGAGGAAGGGGTTAGAAAGGCAATCAGAGGATGGGAAGGGAGGTTATTTGCAATTGGAGAACATTGCCAAATCAGACAGCAAATTGGAGGAACACCACCTCATCTTCCACCTGGGCAACCGACAGCCTGGAAGACTCAACATGGATTTCTCCAATTTCAAATAACTTTCCCATCCGTCCCAGACTCCCTCCCCAACCCCACCCCTCCCTTCCACTCCTCTGACCGACCATTCCTTTCAGCTACAAACCGGATTCATTCCTCCCATCGACCAACCAGGTCATACCCTCTACCTGTGTTCACCTACCACTACCTCACCATCCCCTCCCCTCCCCTCCCCTCTCCCCCACCCTCTTTATCTGCAGCTCCACTTACACCTGCCCCCAATCCTGAAGAAGGGTTACGCCCGGAACATTGACTTCTCCACCTCCTGATATTGCCTGGCTTGCTGTGTTCGTCCAGCCTCCTGCTTGTCTACCCCTTTTGTTAACGTCAGAAAATGCTTAAGAAGCCACCCAATCATGTTAGAAAACAGCCAAACTCAAAATGGCTACATCAGAGGAGAATTAATCAGATCATAATGAAATTGTAATCTCAATAAAGAATTGTTCTCAGAGCCTTAAAATTTCAACTCGCTTATCATTCAAACACTTTTTAAGAACGTGCAATGGCAAAACTTCTTCATTTTCAGGGTGACAGATATTTATGCCACAAAAATGTATTTTAAAATAATCATACTCAGAAGATTGTTTTTCCAAAACAAATAAAAATCATATTTATAAAGGAGACGTTGAGACTCTGAACAAGTGCACCTGAAGGTTGTTTGTATTTGACTGTCGGGTGAAGGCCAGTTTTTTGGGAGATTCATTTGGTGAAAGATTTGATGGATGGACTTAAAACCTGGGTACAATATTGGGTATAGTAAATACAATCAGGTACATAACTCACCTAAAGCTCCAAATTCTGCCATTTTGTTTTAAAAGTCCACATAATATGCATACATAAACACAAACGTGGAGAAAGAACAAACAGACAAAGGTTGAAAAAATCAAGGCCATTAATAAAATGGGAAGGAGTGGAGTCTGAGATAGTCAGCAAGTTTTTGTTTTGTTTTGTTTTAAGCTGTCTTTTTATAATTTTATGTTGAATTTGATGATTTAGTACTGGTGTCTGCATTTACGTGGTTGTCACAGTGACAGCAGTAATGCAATGCCTAATCACGTGATCAACTTCCAGCAGCTCCATGTAAACATACCATTCTTCTCCTGAGGTTCCATCTAAATGAAAAGCCTCATCTTTCATATCAATACACAATCTCCATCCTGTGATTGACACCATACACAGAAAGCTGCCTGAAAAGGAATTCCAATTGCTCAATCATCCTTGTTTGCCCTTCTCTCTGAGATATTGATTCCATTCTCTATCTATTACTTTCTTTCACAAGCTTATTAATAAGGATTTCTTTTTTCCATTTCTTTTAGATCAACTTGCTGTTAGCGTACCCTACAACTCAGGCAGGTATCGTGCAGTTTCTCTCAACCTGCCACTTTAATCACCCAGAATAACTATTTGCCTACAATTAGGGATTTTACGAGTCATTAAATCAAAACTTAAGACACGTCCTTAATTAAGAAGCTTCAAGGGCATTAAGGTTTATAGACATCAGGCTAAACAGAATTATTGTAAGCATGTGTCATGATTGCTTTTTAATACTAATCTATAAAGGGGATTGTGCAGTAAAGAAGCTTATCTCTAAAACCTTGTTAAGTATGAATGGGCTGTCAGATCTGACAGATAAATCTAAATATTTGTGTTGCTGTTGACTCGTTAAACTCTCTTATTGATGGAATCGACATTTCTTCAGCCAGTTTCCATGAGCAACCAGTAAACATTAGCAGAACCTCAACAGTAGATGAACAAGGTATCAAAGGCTGGGAGTGAGTGGGGCCTTATCAACAACAAGGATATAATAAATTCATCTACTCCACATTTTCAGTTTTTAACCCCGTTCACAAGAATTTGATTTGATTTAATTTATTGTCACATGTGCTTTGTTACAAAATACAGTGAAATGTTGTACAGTGTCACCACTCTCTGGCATCATCTTAAAACCCAGAAAATTCAACCAAAACATAAAACATAAAGGCAGAAGAAACAAAGAAGTAAAGAAAATGCATTCAACTTTACAGTCCTTCTTGTTAAATGCTCCGACTTGGGGCTGGTGACCAGGCATGAGTATTTTCACTGCGCTGCTGCTACTGGAGCAAAGGTCACCACTCCTTGGTGCCATCTTGCCTCCACCAACACCTCACCACTATGAGTCCTCACTGGGCCTCACCAATACAGACAGTGTCGACACTACCAGGTACCACACTGACCCAAACCCGATCCTGCTGTTGCCGTGAATCTGCTTTGAGCCAACCTCACTGATGCAGCCGCTGCCGACGGCACAGAGTCTAATACTGAGCCCAAACTCACCTCCGTCACCACTTCAAAGAGTCTATGCAGGATGCAGGCGCTGCTAGGAACCCAAACTTGCCTCCGCAGCAGCAGCAGCCATGAGTCAGCACTAGGACCACCTCAGTGCAGAGGCCGCCAGGAACCTGAAGTAACGTCTGATGCTGGCAGTGAGTCCACACTGGGCCTATTTGCTTCCACTGAAACCTTCACCGTGACTGAGCTCTTCAACAAGAGATACCCTCACAGCACAGCCTCCCACCCAGCTTTCAATTGCCTCATGGCTGTCTATCCACTGGCCAGTTGGTCACTTATTGACTGCCTCTGCGCATGCTCATGTCCCACTGCCCAGTGTCCGAGTCTTGGCCTCTCCCTCTGCCTTAGTCAGAGTCTCTGCCTCAGTCCCAGAGTCTTTGAATTGTTCAGCCCTATATCACACCTCATTGGCTGTAAAGTGCTTTTGAATAGAACCATTGAATCCCTACAGTGTTACTGAACAAAGAGACCTTGGTGTGCAGGTTCATATTCCTTGAAAATGGAGTTGAAGTAGATTGTTGGACACAATGGACAATTTAGCATGACCAATCCACCAAACCGAAATATCTTTGCATTGGTTGCAGTCAATTAACTGCATTGGATAAGCAACACTGTACATGTGCCTGGCATGAAGACTTCCAAAACATGTTTTCTACGGAGTTTCAAAATAGTAAGCAGTTACCAGGAGAATAGAGAAAAAAAGCTTCAAGGATGCCCTCAAAGTCTTCGGAGTAAAACATATCCCCATGGACAGAGGGAATTTCTTCCCCAGGGTTGCACAAGCTGAAGAAGCAGTATCCATGAAGGTGTCAACATCCTGGACTTCTACAACAGACCCCGGTGGATAGCAAGCATAAACAGTGGAAGGAACATGTACAAATCCAAGCTTGCCACTGCGTGCCTCTTCAAACACCATTGGCAGGGGATGAGGATCCAAGCGTTCAACTGTTTAATCACAACTGTGGAGAGGAAGAAATGCTTCCTCACTCTTGAGGGAATGCCGAAGGTGGGGGATGATACGAGGTTGGGTGATACAGTTCTCTTCTCGACCGCTGCATAAGTAAGTTGACCCAAACAAACCCCATGTGAACAGCAGCACTGCATGTTTAACTGACTGGGAAATAACGCAACTTAATTAGCAGCAAGCTTTCCTCTACCTGCTGGGGACTCAACTTAACCTTCAGAGAGGTTAAAGGAACATGCATGCAAATCAGAAACTATTCAGTCCAGATTGCAAGGGTTTGTTAGCGTACTCTCAGGACAAAACAAAATCATAGAAGGAGATAAACACAAGATTTACCTAACTCCCATTAAAATGCCTTGACCACCGACAGTGGCAACCAACAATGAACATAAGGTAGTATCAATAACAAACTCATTACTATTCATTGTCAATGCACAGAGACATTGAAAAGCACATTTGCAGGTCACCTCTCTTGAAAATCAGATGCAACTATGGTAATTTATGCTCATTAAGGAATCCTCAGTCCTTAAACATCAAAGGTCATTTGATAGTGAAGTTCTGGGAAATTGCTGTCTGACATAAAACCCCCCCACAAAATCAGGCTAGCAATGAAAGTGTCATCTTACCCGGTCAAACTATTCCAGAAAAAAAACCCCTAGAAACCTAAAAAAAATATGTTGCAGGAGCAGCAAACCTGGAGTGGCCAGAGAGTGCTAAATCCTAGCTTAATGTGGACTCATGCTGTCACAAAATATGCACAGCATATTGGGTTATTCACATAACATGGTGTCATACATCTCCTGTTCTGTGGCTGAACATTCCATTACACCAGACGTTCTCCTCAGCATCGTTAGGATCAATGCCCTCAGTCCCTCTTCCCTGAGCTCCTATTCCCACCCTTTGCTGTGACTTTTAGAAGTCCCCAGTATCCGTTGCCACCACTGAAAACTTCTTCAGCTGGCCCCATTTTCCCTTCATCGAGCTTGTACTGAAGTCCTGGATGTATCTGCACCAAATAACTTCTGTGATGAGGTGGCCTGGAGAATTCAAAACCAGGTAGTTGTGAGTAATTTTTTTGTATTTATTTTCCTTTAATATACGTTGAATTTTTTTCTCCCAATCATCAATTTATTTTATTTTGAAGTTTACATTTTTTGATTCTCTTATGACATGTCATGTGGCTGGCCATTGCTCATCACTAAGTCTCCTGGAGATGTTGGCGGTAGAACCACGTGAGCTACTGCATCCCATGCAGTGTAGGGATACCCATTATATAGTGTAAGGAAAGAAAATGCCAGCAATGTGTCCAAGCAGCAGTGAAGTGTTATGGCACAGCAGTGAACCCCTCTGTTAATTAAACCAAACACCCTGAAAAGCTCATGTTGTCTCGTAATCTGTTAAATTATGAGTGACAGAGAACTCCCAAATTCCACTATTTAAAGAAAATAACATCAATTTATATTTTAACTCTAAAAGTGAACATTAAACAACAACTATTCACAATTTAAGCCCCGCTTTCTCTTAACTGCTTATTTTTCGCCTCCAACTCTATAACAATATGCTATTCCAGTAAGACAATTATTAAAATTACATCAACTTCATTTCAAAATCACACAGCAGCTGTCATCATCAGTGTCTGTCTTCTTCCAGCTGAAGATCGCCATGGGTCGTCATCTTTCTTTTTACTGCGAATATGTTTCATATGAAAAGGTACCTTTGATAGATAGTGTTTCCTAATTTCTTGCTTCTCTCAATGACAGTTGCTCTGTCTCCAATTTTCTGCATTTTTATATCCCCAACATCAGATCATCTCATTGGTTCGATGTTGGCAAATCTGTGTTTCATTTAAGGTTGCTTCACTTAAATTGCAATTTTCAGGAATATGACAACTTACAGGAGGACTTGCTGCAGTTAAAACAAAAATCTCACCAGGGCACTTGCAGTTGAACTACTTTTAAAAATCATCCAAAAAAATTATTTTGCCTCCCCATCTCAGACTTTGACTGAAATTCACATGTGCGGTTGCTGGACAGATTTTAAAAAGGAGCAATTTAAACCGGCACATCAAAATAACATTTATATTGCTTACGCGTAAACATTCATTTTCACTGGAATACAGGCTGGGCACACAAGTAGAACTGCATATTTTGTTTTTTTTTTCCCCCTTTTTCTGGAATTAAAGTAGTAAAGTAAAAAGCAGTGAAGGACAAGAGCTACCAGAAAAATGAAGGTGAATTTCACAATTTAATGAACTTTGAGACCAGGATTATCACAACAACATCTCCAAATGTACCGTGAAAAATATTGATTTGTTGTCAACTCCCATCACTTTGAGCAATGACCGACTTCAAGTAATCACACAGGCTTCAGGTCAAAACATAGGTGCTTAAGAATAATGAAGTGGTAAAGACTCCATTTGGCTTTTCGGGAGGGAGGAGATAAATTATGAGAATTTGTTACACCAGTGATTGGAATCGAATATTGACCCAGTAGTTCTTAGGGTGCAGTTACGATGAAGATCATGAAAATATAAGATATAGAAACAGGAGTAGACCATTCAGCCCCTCCACTCTGACTGATGGATTGACATTATCACCCCATTTCAAATGAAAACCATAATATCCAACCCCTTGGACGTTCTCAGGACATGAAGAATGGTCCACTGCAAGCTCAGAGGTTCTGTAAAGGAAACTAGAGCTTCTGAGATATAGGCTTTCTTCATCAACCAAGGATTTCTTCCCCACAATCATGGTTGACAAGATCCTCATTTGCATTTGCCAAAATTCCAACAGTTCTGCACCCTTCTCCTCTCTCCAGAAAAATTAAGGTTTCCTTTGTGCTGACCTTCTATGCCTCTAGCTTCTGTATTCAATGAATCATTTTTCACCATTTCTGCCATTTCCAATGTGATGTCACCAGACATATCATTCCATACCTTCCCCTTTCAAAATTCCGAAGGGACTATTTTCTTCATGATAGTCAGGTTCATTTCTCAGTAAACCCCAGCACTCCATCTCGTTCCCACTCTAATTCAGGAGATGCAACACGTCTTTTTATTTATTCTCTCTCCTATGACTAAATCTTCTTTCAATCTAGTCTATTGTATTTGCTGCTCAGTGTGGCTTCCTCCATGTTGGGAAGATATAATGCAGATTGAATAGCCACTTTGGTGTTCACTTCTGTTCAATCCATCTGGCCTGCTCTTCTGAGCTTCTAATGGCCTGCCAATTCTCCAACCCGTTCTCACATTAACATCCCTGTCCTTGGCTTAATGTACTATTCCAAAGTCATGAAATGCAAGCTTGGGGAACAGCACCTCATCAATCAGTTAGGAACCTCACAGCATTCTGGACTCAGATGCAACAGTTTCAGACCATAATATTTGTGCTTTTTTTTTAAACCCCTTTCCTTCCCTAAGTTTTCCCTTTCCAACTACTTTTTGTTTACAATCAATGGCACACCAATTCTTAGCACCTTTTTCCTCAACTCCATCACCATTCCCTTTGGTCCCAGGAGATTGAACCCTCTATCTTTCAATTTCTCTTCTTTTCATGTTGATCATGGATATTCTTTTTGCCTTCTGCCAGTACATGTCAAATACTGATACATTTGTAACTTTTCACAGTTGCACTGAGAGATCACACACCTGAAATATAAACTGTGTTTCACTCCACAGACACTACAATAACCTGCTGAATGTCACCAGCTCATCCTGTTTTTGCTTCACAACAAAGTTCAGTTTTGATTTGGGGTTCTCAGTTCGTGCACTATTCATTTGTCTAAGTTAGCAATTTGTGACTCCTCAGATACTGATGCAGTCCATGTTCAATTACAAGATCTGGACAATATCCTGACTAGGGCTGACAAATGTAGTAAAATTCAAGCCACACAAATACCAGGTGATAACTATTTCCAATAAGAGATAATCTATGCACCACCCATTGACATTCAAAGGCGTTATTATTATTGAATCCACCTTTACCAGCATCCTGGGGGTTAAAATTGACCAGAAACTCAACTGGATTTGCTACATAAACACAGTAGCAAAAGAGCATGCCAGAGCTAGGAATAATGTACATCCTGAATCCGCAAAGTCTGTCTGCACTCAAAAAGCTCGACACTGTCCAGGACAAAGTAGCCCACTTGATTGGCACTACATCCACAACATCCACTCCCTCCACCACCAACACTCAGTAGTGTACCAACTACAAGATGCACTCCAGAAATTCAGCAATGATCCTTAGAAAGCACCTTCTAAACCAATAACTAATTCCATTTAGAAAGACAAGGATAGCAAATACATGGGAACACCACCACCTTCAAGTTCGTCACCAAGCCACTGGTCATCCAGACACTGGGTCAATATCCTGGAATTCCCTTCCTAAGGGCATTGTGGGTCTGAGTATAGATTTCAAATGGACTGCAGCAGCTCACCACCACCTTCTCAAGGCAATGAGGAACAAGCAATAAATGCTGGCCTAGCCACTGACGCCCATATCCCATGAGTGAATAAAAAATAAATCTGGGAGTGAGAAGAATGGCAAACAAGACTGGTTTGATATGACAGCTTGAGATCGTCATTAAATCCCACAAAATCAAAGATAGCGACCGTCATGAAGTTCCATTCGGGACAAAACAAATACAAGTCTTCCTTCTCCAGTAAGAACAAATACAAACTATTTTGTCCTAAGAGATAGTTTATCACATAACACGCCATTGGCACCCTGCACTGTCAACCATGACACATCTACCTACACATGCAAGTAAACAACTCTGCATGTTGTTTACCTTTTTATTTTAACTGAATTGCCGTGTTAATAAAGGAAATATTGTAGAATATAAGAAGTTCAGGTTAGATTTAAGCATTAAAAGGTTTTAACATTGTGAAAAATTGACATGTCTGTCTCCCTCGATAATATTATGCTCCAATTATAATTTAAAACATTCTGTGATAATGAGTAATGTTTGAGAATATTATTTTTTAAAGATGAACCTGTCAAATATGTGGATAAATGAAAAATCTTACACATTCACTGTGCTAAAGCAACAATTAATTCTAATCAGAAGTCAAATGTAGACAACTTTTAATTCATAATGAACTTGGTCATGATTATTGAATCATTCCAGAAAGTAATTTCAATCTAAATATAGCAGAAACAGAAGAGCTATTTCTTCAAGTATTGCTGAAATTACTTTGTTGACAATTTTCATGTACTTCTTACTAAAACACTTCAGCAATCATGGCCACCAAGAGTATTTGACTCAATAATAAACAAGAACATAAACTGGGGTAAAAAAGAAAACAGTTCCTTGAGCCTGCTCCAGCATTCAATATTTTTTCCTTATTCACTCATGGGATGTAGGAATCGCTGGCTGAGCCAGCATTTATTATCCATCCCTAGTTACCCTAGAGAAGATGGTGTTGAAATGCCTTAAACCACTGCAGTCTATGTGCTGTAGATAGACCCACAATGCTGTTAGGAAGGGAATTTCAGGGTTTTGGGAAAGCATCAACGAAGGAACAGTGATATAATCATGAAGTACTTCAAGAGACTGGTCATGGTCCACATCAACTCCGGTCTCCCAGCCTGCCTCGATCCCCTACAATTTGCCTACCAATGCAACAGGTTGACCGCGGATACCATCTCCCTAGTCCTGCACTCATCCCTGGAATATCTGGGCAACAAAGGACAGAAGGTATTTTAGGTGTTGGAGGTGATTTCCTCAAATTCCAGGAGCAGCAATTACTGTTTTATATGCTATTGCATTGTTTTGGAACTTTGGAGAGATAAGATCAAAACAACAGCAATGTTAAAAGGAGGAAGACAAATAAAAGGTAGTATCCACATGGTCAGTGAGGGAGGTAGAGAAAGAAACTTAGACTGCTAACTGACACAGCAGTGAATCTGCACAGTTACTGCCTTTGCTGTTTGAGTTCATGTATCACTGGACATTGGATTGCGTCTGGGAAAAATTAACAAACAGCGAAATTCACAGCTGACCTCGGAGTGCCTTTGTGGGAGAGCTCACAGCACAGGACAGATAAATGCATAGTTTTTAAGTATAACCTTGCTGTAAGTCTACAAAAGTGAGTAGAGTGGGTTCTTTCTTGACTGTATGTTTTATTGAGATATGTCTCTTCATTAAATTTTTAAAAATATAAACAATAAGTATTAGGTCAGCCTGGAGCACTTTTTTTTTTAGAGTAATAAGATGGTGCTATTTTCTGGATCTGTCGATTGTGAAGGGGCAAAATGGCCTTTAGTAGAGTGATGCGTCCTTCCAGTCGGATGTGGGAGTTTAGGGAGAGTTTCCATGTTACTGACTATTGTGTCTGCAGGAAGTGTCTTTGGTTGCAAATCTTATCAGATCATATGGATCAGTTGGAGCAGCAGTTAAGAGGCAATAAGGAATTTACAGGAGTTAGGGGTGTAAAGGATGGCAGTTATTGGAAGGGAGAGAAGCTGCAAATAGATTCAGGTAGATGGGTTACCTCCAGGAAAGGTAGGAGTGGGAGACAGATAGTGCAGGGGTCTTCTGTGGCTATCGCATCTCTTAGGGGAATGTAGCATGAACAGCCACGTTGCTGGTATCGAGACTGGCTCTAATATAACGACGAGCAGTTTGGGGTTCCAAGTGATCAATTGTGATAGTGGACTATCTAGTCAGGAACAGAGACAAAAGTTTCTGCGGCCAGTAGCATAAAATCAGAATGGTGTGTTGCCTCCCTGGTGCCAGGATCAAAGATCTCTTGGAGAATGTGCAGAACGATCCCAAAGGGGGGAGGGATCAGCAGGAGGTAGTTGTACACATTGGAACTAACGACATAGAAAGGAAAAAGGATGAGATTTTGAAGGGAGAATACATAAAGTTAGGCAGGAATTTTAAAAATTCTTTGAGAGCAGTAATATCTGGATTACTCCCAATGCTAGGAGCTAGTGAGGGTAGGAATAGGAGGATAGAGCAGTTGAATGCATGTCTGAAGAGCTGGTGTAAGGGAGAAGGATTCACATTTCTAGATCATTGGAATCTCTTCTGGGGTTGTAGTGACCTGTACAAGAAGGACAGATTGCACCCAAATTGGAAGGGGACTAAGGCTAGAGCTGCTCGGCAGGATTAAAATTAGTAAATTGGCGGCGGGGAGGTGGGGGGGGGGTGTAGCCACGGAAATAGTGAAGAAAGAGATCATTCTGAGACTGGTACAGTTGGGAAAGGGAGCAAGTCACATAGTTAGGGCAGGCAGGGACAAAGAGAACAAAGTCGAACTGATAAATTAAACTTCATTCATTTTAATGCAAAAGGCCTAACAGGGAAGGCTGTCAGGCTGAACTCAGGGCATGGTTAGGAACATGGGACTGGGATATCATAGTAATTACAGAAATGTGCCTCAGGGATGGGCGGGACTGGCAGCTTAATGTTCCAGGATACAAATGCTACAGGAAGGATAGAAAGGGAGGCATGAGTGGGCAGGGAGTGGTGTTTTTGATAAGTGACAGCATTACTGCTGTACTTAGGGAGGATATTCCTGGGAATACATCCAGGAAGGTTATTTGGATGAAACTGAGAAATAAGAAAAGGATGATCACCTTATTGGGATTATATTATAGATCCCCAATAGTCAGCAGGAAATTGAGATACAAACTTGTAAGGAGACCTCAGCTATCTGTAAGAATAATAGGGTGGTTGATTGCGAACGTAGGAGGTATACTTAGTAAGTTTGAAGATGACACCAAATTTGGAGATGCAGTGGACAGCAAAGAAGGTTACCTCAGAACAACGGGATAGGCTGAGGAGTGGCAGATGGAGTTTAATTTAGATAAATGTGAGGTGCTGTATTTTGGAAAAGTAAATCAGAGCAGGACTTATACACTTAATAGGAAGATCCTGGGGAGCAGGAAAATCGACGTTTCGGGCAAAAGCCCTTCATCAGGAATATTGCATGCAATTCTGGTCTCCTTCCTATCGGAAGGACGTTGTGAAACTTGAAAGGGTTCAGAAAAGATCTACAATGATGTGGCCAGGGTTGACAGATTTGATTTATAGGGAAAGGTTGAATAGGCTGGGGCTGTTTAGCCTGGTCCGTCAGAGAATGAGTGGTAGCCTTATAGAGGTTTATAAAATCATGAGGGGCACGGATAGGATAAATAGACAAGGCCATTTCCCGGTGATTGGTGGAGGCTGGTACAATGACAACATTTAAAAGGCATCTGGATGGGTATATGAATAGGAAGGGTTTAGGGGGATACGGGCCAAGTGCTGGCAAATGGGACTAGATCTGGTCAGCATGGACAAATTGGACCGAAGGTCTGCTTCAGAATTGAATATTTCTAGGACTCAATTACCTACATCAGACGCCTGTTCATTGACTACAGCTCTGCCTTCAACACCATTTTCCCCTCCACACTGATCTCAAACCTCTGTGACCTAGGTCTTGGCTCCGCCCTCTGCAACTGGATCCTCAGCTTTCTGACCCACAGACCTCAGCTAAGATAGGTAACTGCACTTCCTCCACAATAACACTCAACACTGGAGACCTCCAAAGATGTGTTCTGAGCCCCCTACTGTACTCCCTATACACCCATGGCTATGTTGCCAAGTTCTGAAGGAATGCCATCTACAATTTTGTTGATGACACCACCATAGTACAATGACAAATTAAAATATAGATGGGAGATATAGGGCTTGGTGACGTGGTGCGAGGAGAACAACCTCTCTCTCAACAACAGCAAAAACTAAAGAACTAACAATGGACTTCAGAAAGAAAGGAGAACACACACCCCCCATCGACATCAACAGAACTGAGGTTTAGAGGGTGGTGTGTCAAGTTTCTCAGAATGACGACAACTGACCACCTGTTCTGGACTTCCCACATAGATAGGATGGTCAGGAAGGCATAACATCTGTTCTTCTTCCTCAGGCAGCTCAGGAAATGTAGCATGTCCATAAGGACTCTCACCATCTTCTGCAGATGCACCATTGACAGCACTGTAAATGGGTGCCTGGTATGGCAACTGCTCTGCCTAGCACCATAAGAAACTACAGAGGATGGGGTGCACAGCCCAGACCATCACCGAGCTGGCCTTCAAACCATTTACATGGCTCGCCGTCACAGAAAGGCTGCCAAAATCAAAGACCGATTGCCCCCGGTAATGATCTCCTACAACCTCTTCCGTCAGGGCGAAGATACAGAAGTCTGAATACATGCACAAGCAGGTTCAGGAACAGCTTCTTCCCAGCTGTTATTAGATTGATGAATGGACTCGAGCCTCAAATAATGCTGATTTTGTCAAAGATGATCTTGCCTAGTGCACACCCTATGATATGAAACCTATATGTCTCTAAGTCTTTTTGATCTGTACATCCTTGCTTACTATGATCTGCCTGTACTGCTCATAAACAGACTTCGCACTGTGTTTCGAGACACATGACAACAAATCAATAGAGAATTACTTGGAGGGGAACTTGCAGATGGTGGCATTCTCATGTATCTGCTGCCTGGTCTTTCGAAATGGAAGTGGTTGTGTGTATGGAAGGTGCTGCCTAAGGATCGTTGGTGAACTCCTGCAGTCCATTTTGCAGTTAGTCCATGCTGCTGCTGAGCATCAGCAGTGGAAGGAACTGTTGTTTTGAAATCAAGCAGCCTACTTTGTCCTGGATGGTCAGAAGCTTCTAATGTTGTTGGAGTTGTACTCATCCAGGCAATGGAATCATTCCCCTAACTTGTGCCTTGTAAATTGTGTAAAGACTTTGGGGCATCAGGAGGCCTGTTCTTGTAAACACTTAAATGGAGAGTCCATTTGAATGTCTGGTCAATGGTAGCCCTTAGGATGTTGAAGGAGGAGGATTCAATGCCTTCTCAAAGTCATTATTATGAACTGTAAATAGCTAAACCTTTGTGGCATTCCGTGAGTCACAGCCAGCCAAATTGAAAATGACCCATTTGTCTCTACTTTCTGACTTCTGTACATTAACCAATCATTTATGCATGTTAATGTATCATCCCAACTCCATTAGCCCTTACCTTGTGTATTAACCTGTGTGGCACCTTACAGAAAGGTGTTTGAAAATCCAAATTCTGATTCCCCTTTATCTCCCCTTCAAGTTACAGCCTCAAAATACTCAAAAAAAGTGTCAAACAGGATTTCCCTTTTGTAAAACCATATTAACTCTATTATATTTTCACAGTGCATTAATATTAGACTCCTGCACTTTCCCAAGGAGTGGTTTTAGGTTGACTGGTCCATAATTCCCAGTTTGTTCTCTCTCCTTTTTTGAATGGCAGTGTTACATTTGTTAAATTTCAATCTCCTGACCATAAATAATTTTAGAAAATCAGTACAAGCATGTCCACTGCTTCTTGGGCTCTCTCATTAAAGACCCTACAGCATAATCCATCAGGACCAGGGGATTTATCAATTTTACTTCAAGTCCCTCCAATACATTTTCTCTCTTACTCATTTGAACCTGTTACACTATTCTGGTAGACAACTGTGCCTTCACCTGTGAAACCAAACAGAAATACAAGAAAGCATTTCTGCAGGCCATGTTCAGAATCTCATGTCGACTTACTGTTAAAAAAGATAGCAATACTTGTTCAATATTCAAGTGCTCAACTCTAAATCCTTGGTGGAAGTGGGTTCCTGATAAGGGATTTTGCCCGAAACAGCGATTGTCCTGCTCCTTGAGTGCTGCCTGACCTGCTGTGCTTTTCCAGCATCAGTCTAATCTTGACTTTAAATCCTTGGTGTAAATGGCAGCTGTATTCTGGCACCATCTAGTGATCCAGCTAGAGACAAGTGTTATACATTTTAACTAGATTTCAGTAGCTAATTTTCATATTATTGTAACTGTGCTCTGTTAGGATAACATTCTAAATTGTATTTTTGCACATTTCAACTCATATTTTCAGGATATTGGTGTAGCTACTTTCAGATTACTGCGTACAGTGCTGGTCACCCTTCTACAGAAAGTGTTGTTAAACTTGAGAGGGTACAGAAAAGATTTAAGAGAATGTTGCCAGGCCGAGAGGATTTGAGTTATAGGCAGGGGCTAAATAGGCGGAGGTTTATTTTTCTGGAATGTCAAAGGCTGAGGGGTGACCTCAAATACTCCAGGCCCAGCAACATCCTTCTAAATTTTTTTGGATCCTCTCAAGTTTAACAACTCTTCCTGTAGAAGGGTGACCAGCACTGTACACAGTCATCTGAAAGTGGCTTCACCAATGTCCTGTATAGCCGCAATATCATGTCCCAACTGCTATACACAGTGCTCTGATCAATGAAAGCAAGTTCACCAAACACCACCTTCAACACCCTGTCTACCTGCATTTTCGAGGAACTATGCACTTACACCCCTCAGTCTCTTTGTTTGGCAACACTCCCCGGGGCCCGACTATTAACTGTTAGTCCTACCCTGGTTTCTATTACCAAAATGCAACACCTTGCATTTATCTAAATTAAACTCCATCTGCCACACCTCAGCCCATGGGCCCATCAGATCAAGATCCCATTGTACTCGGAGATAATTTTCACTGTCTGCTCCATGACCTACTTTGGTAAAATCTACAAACTTACTAACCATACCTGCTATATTCACATCCAAATCATTTAGATAAATGGCAGTGGAACCAGCACCAATCCTTGCGGCACACCAAAGGTCATAGGCCTCCAGTCCAAAAAGCAACCCTCTACATTCTTCTTCTGTCTCCTACTTCAAGCCAATTTTATATTCAATTGGCTAGTCCCCAAGGATCCCATGTGATCTAACATTACTAATGAGTCTACCATGTGAAACCTTGTCAAACGCTTTACTGAAGTCCATGCAGCCACCATCTACTGCTCCTCGTCAACCTTCTTTGTCATCTCTTCAAATAAATCAAGCAATAAAGTTTTTGAGACATGACTTTTCATGCATAAAGCTAAGTTGATTATCCCTAATCAGTCCTTGTCTTTCCAAATTCTGTCTCCCAGAATCCCTCCAATAACTTGCCCATCACCAATGTCAGGCTCACTGATCTATAGTTCTCTGGGTTTTCGTTACAATCTTTCTTAGATAATGATGTCACATTAGCCAATCTCCAGTCTTCCAACACCTCCCCCATGGCTATTGATGATGAAAGTATCTAAGCAAGGGGCCCAGCAATCTCTTCCCTCACTTCCCACAAAGTTCTGAGAAACATTTGATCACGTCCAGGAGATTTATCTACCTTTATGGGTCTTAAGGCCTCCAGCACCTCCTCTTCTGCAAAATGAACGCTTTCAAATACTTCATTATTTATTTCCCGAGGTATCCTAGCTTCCATGTCCTTCTCCAAAATAAATATTGACAAAAATTTTGTTTAGCATCTCACCCATTTCCTATGGTTCCACACACTGGTAGCTACATTGATCTTTAAGGGGCCCTATTCTCTCCCTAGTTACTCTTTTGCCCTTAATGTACTTCGAGTCATATAGAATGTCTTTCGATTCTCCTTAACTCTATTTAACAAAGCTATGTCATATCCACCGTGGGTGGCACAGTGGTTAGCACTGCTGCCTCACAGTGCCAGAGACCCAGGTTCAACTCCCGCCTCAGGCGACTGACTGTGTGGAGTTTGCACGTTCTCCCAGTGTCTGCGTGGGTTTCCTCCGGGTACTCCGGTTTCCTCCCACAGTCCAAAGATGTGCAGGTCAGGTGAATTGGCCATGCTAAATTGCCCGTAGTGTTAGGTAAGGGGTAAATGTAGGGGTATGGGTGGGTTGCGCGTCGGTGTGGACTTGTTGGGTCAAAGGGCCTGTTTCCACACTGTAATGTAATCTAAACTAATCTGTAATCTAATCTAATCCCCTTTCTGATTTTCTCGAGTATACTCCTACTGCCCTAATACTGAAGGGATCACTCAATCCCTGCTGTCATTATCTAATACAAGACTTCTCCTTTCTCTTGACCAGAGCCCCAATTTTGTTCGTCATTGAGCATTCCCTGTACCTTTCAGCCTTGCCCGTCATACTAACCAGGAACATAATGTCTCTAAACTCTCGTTGTCTCATTTTAAATGCCTCCTGCTTCCAAACTATCCCCATTCCCGCAAACCGTCTTCCCAAATCAAATTTTTAAACTTCTCAACTAATGCCATCAAAATTGGTCTAACTCCAATTTAGAACCTTAACTTGCAGAAGAAGCGTCATACTGGACTTGAAGCATTAACTCTATTTTTCTCTCTACAGGGGGTGTCAGACTTGCTGGGTTTATCTAGCACATTATAGTTTTTATTTTGGATCTCCTGTATACAGAATTTTGCCCGTGTAACAATAAATAATTTTATCTTTCAATTCATTCACGGGATGAGGGCATCACTGGCTAGGCCAGCATTTAGTGCCCATCCCAAATTGCCCAAAAGGCAGTTAAGAGTCAACCATATTGCTCTGGGTCTGGAGTCACATGTAGGCCAGACCAGGTAAGGATCGCCATTTCCTTCCCTAAAGGACATTAGTGAGCCAGATAGGTTTTTCCCAACAATCAACAATGGATTCACTGTCATCATTAAACTCTTAATTCCAGATATTTATTGAAATCACTATCTGCCATGATGGGATTTGAACCCAGGTCCCCAGAACATCATCTGGGTCTCTGGATTAACTGTCCAGTGATAATACCACTACGCTATTTCCTCCCCTAATGACTAATGAAGAAAGATTTTCAAATTTAAAAAGCACTGCTTGGAAAACCTAACAGTGACAAAGTATTTCCACTTGTAGAAAGTTTAGGCCAAAGGGGCACAGATTCAGGATTACCAAAAGAAGCAAAAGTTAAGAAGGTCTTCCTATCAGCCACCAACAGCAACACACCCTCTTCCCCACTAAATATAGAAGCCTGTTGGAACATTGAGACACTTAAACACTTTACCATAAATGATTATTGAGAAAGAAACAATGGCATAATTTTAAGTGGAACTGAATATTGTATTTGTAAAGGAGGTGCAGAAGAACAAATGGACAAAGAGCAGGAAAATTGGAATACGGCTAACAATTCCAGTAAAGGACTACACAGTATGATGGCCAAGCGTTTATGACACTAAGCAAAGAAGTGAGAGGCTATAAGTTCAATTTCACCATGGCAAATTGTGCAAAGCTGAGAAGGCTACCATTATTATAATTTGCAGATGCCAGTGTTGGACTCGGGTGTACAAAGATAAAAATAACACAACACCAGGTTATGGTCCAACTGGTTTAATTGGAAGCACTTGCTTTCAGAGTGCTGCTCCTTCATCAGGTAGTTGATGACAACCATCTGATGCAGCAGCGCTCTGAAAGCTAGTGCTTTCAAACACAGCTGTAGTTGTCAGGCACTATGGTACCAGACAGATTGCATGACTGAGCAAAATAATCCAATTAGTAACTTATTTCAGGCTTATATTTGGGAAGTTTTGGCAGAACAAAATGGTGGTTTGAATTTAAAGTAAAATTAAATCACATTTAAATTGTTTAAAAAAAAAACTTTTAAATCCAGTCACACCCCTTTTATTGTTGAAATTCCTTTGTAGTACAAAATGAAAATAACTTAATGAATTGGTAAGAAATATTTTCATTATCGATGTATGCATAATAAAATAAACCTTGGGCACAACGCAACTCCAAATACCTGAACTCATAATTTAATATGTTAATCCAGAATGCAAGAATGACTTGTGCAATGCATGGGCATTAAAAAATATTCCATGTGTACATGCCATAATAGTAATGCCACGATATTATACAACATCAGAGGCAGTTATAGTTATTTTCAATCTATATATTTCTTTTAACGCCACAACTGTTACATAACATTAAACTGGTGCACCACCAACTTTCATCAAATCAATGTACAAAGATATTACATTCCAAAAACAGTTATAGTCCTGATTTCAAAATAGTGGTCATGCATACACCAAATTACAACTACTCAATCTACTTTCCAATCATCAATAAGAAAGTACACCCACAAAAGAAATCACTTTTCTTTAGATCACTATTGCTTGACAGATTAAAGCATCAAAAGATTTTTAAAAAATAATTGGCACACTGTTCCCAATCAAACTCTCAGGATACATGGTACTTAAAAACCCTTTGAGATGGAAAGGTCACTGTGGAGTCACAGCTTAAGCAGAATATACTGTAACTTTATAAACTGCATCGCACTCGCTGCATATTCATTTCTCAATTATTATTCAAAATCTACCATTTTAAAGTGCCAGAACTAACAGTCATCTTTTCATTTACAATTTTGATATTTAACCCAAATAATCGAATAGGACATGTCAGAAGTGGCCAGTACGAAATATTCTGAGTAGATAGCTCAATATAAAAACAAGAGGTAAATTAAGTTGTCATATACCTTTAACATAATCTAATAAGACATCGAATACACTTCACTTTGTGCATGCTTTGACCATCTTTCATAATGTCAGAGTGCAATGATTGGTTACATGTGACCTTTTATAAATTAACAGTGCACAAAACCCAAAGGCATGGAATAGACAGATAAAGACCACTTCCACTGATTAAAAGATACAAAAGCTGGGGGACTCAGATACAAAATTAAACACAAGAGATTTCGGAGAGCTGGAGAAACCTTTTGAGAAGAAAATTGAAACTGGAACGATGTCAAACATTAACACGATTCGGAGATGCCGGTGTTGGACTGGGGTGTACAAAGTTAAAAATCACACAACACCAGGTTATAGTCCAATAGGTTTAATTGGAAGCACTAGCTTTCGGAGCGACGCTCCTTCATCAGGTAATCAAGGAATCACCTGATGAAGGAGCGTCGCTCCGAAAGCTAGTGCTTCCAATTAAACCTGTTGGACTATAACCTGGTGTTGTGAGATTTTTAACATTAACATATTAGTTAAGTGATTGCAGGAATGGATGATATGAGAGTTTTTGCAATAACTGCTCTACGAGGGATGAGGTCTACTGTTTTTGTGGATGAGCAACTCGAGCACATATTTGTTGGATGAGTAAGCTACTTCTATATTCCTCTTCTGTAAAATCCTCAACAATGGCTGTTTCTGAAATTAATTCAAATTGTGTGATATGCTCCTGATAAGTAAGTTATGCATCCACACATGCGGCTATGCAAACCATTAAGTCAAACTAATTTACTTAGTACAGAGTGGTACAGGAGCTGGGAGAGATCAATTTCAAAACAGCATGTAGAAAAATTTAACTTTTAAAGTACTATATTAACAATGAAAGTTGATTAAGAGTAATTATAGTTTGATGAAGCATAACCAATACATATGATTAAGATTGTGAGTATCAGCCAATAGCATGCCATCTTAATAATGACCAAATATACATGAAATCAGCAATTGTCAATATGGTTTTGGAATATTTAAAGCTACCTTCATTATTATGAACAACCATTCATCTCAGTTTCATGACATGCATTCATAGAAAGTTTGTTGTTTTTTTCATTCTGCAGACACATTACTTTTTTTCATCTGGAATAGGTATTGTGAAAAGAGAGAATATTCAGAGAGCTGACAGGTAACAAAGAGGAGGGAAGAGATCAAAGCACTATTACCATAAACCACAGCAGGCTGCATATGAAAGTGCTGTAATCCTAAAGCAAACCAGAACAACTGTTCAGCTATTCTTTCCTCCAAGCAATAAAGCAAGCAAAGAACAAAGGTCATCTGGATGTACAGAAAGACATTCCTCATGTTAGCAGCATTACAGCTGCTGACATAATTGAACTGAAAGATCACAGATATGCCTGAACCTAATGAGCTCGAGGTGGAACAGATTCCTTCAACAAATGCAAGAGATCAGGAGGGGTTCAAGAAGCAGCACATGATATTTCCAGAAAACAAAGGAACTCAAATCATGACACGTTGCAGAAACTAGCAAGAGAATTGGTGATACAACACCAAAAGAGAACACTTTAAAACTCAATGATCACTGAAAAAAAAAAGATGGTAAAACACCTTAAAAAATGAAGTTAGGCTGTCTGGTAGGTTGTGCAATATTTTGCCCTTGAATAAAACCAAGACATTTTCTTTACACATTTAATATCGACAAAGCTGATTCAACACAGTAAAAATGTAAAGGAATACATTTACATAGGAATATTAACAGCAAGATAAATTTGAGTCTGCGAAACACAGAATAATGCTTGACAGAATTACTGGAGATTAAAATCAACAAAATATCAATAAATGGAGATATTTCAAAATTCCATTGTGAACAAGGTGAGAACGCCCATAAGGAAATAGAGAGAATAGGAGAAAGAAGTTCCTCAAAGTAGATTTCTACAGATCTGTTGGCTATAATTTTACAACAGCTATACAAATTCCAATGCAACTATTCTGTGGTTTCTGGTAAATGTATCCCAGTGACGTCAATTTGATGGAAATAAACATCAGTGAAGATTCACAATTGTATACAAGTGATGTGGGCATCACAACAGAAGTAACAGTAGGTCAAGAGAATACATTCCTTTATATGATTATATTTTAAGATGGAAATAAACACAGGCTAAGGCCACCTAGGTGCTTATTTATAAAAGGGCATGCCAAATAATACCAATTGCTTCACTAATGCTCTATCAAATTATGAACATATTTATTGCAAATTGCATTAAATGTCTTTGAATAAATTAATTTCCATAATTATCATTTCTGAGCATTGGAACCTTGAAGGAACATGCAAAAAATTGGCATCACTGGAATCTTTCTCCTAATATAGGAACCAGTTCAATACATTTCACTAAAAAACAATTTCCCCAGTTATCACAGAACGGACAACAGAAAACTTTCAGAAAATATTAATTGCTTTATAGTAATTGAAAATTAGACATTTAACACATAGCACAGATCATATAAGCAAGGATGAATTAAAGACTATTTGTTCAAGCAGATAGAATAAAAGTAGGTAGGTAGTTAGAATCAACTTGCTGATTCACACTTCAATAACCCCTCAGGGTCCCACATTGTATCAAATTTTAACTTACATTTTGAAGTGGTGACCAAAGGCACCCGAATCCAGACTCCTCCGATAAACATACAGGTCAAGGTTCACCAGAACTACTGTACCTCAACTACACCTATAACTGCACCTAATTGACACATTGCTGTGACTTTGCTGTCAGGTGTAAGTAGAAGGTGTAGTGTAGTGGGCCAAGAAGAACTTCTTGCAGAAGGAGGCCTTTCTACAATCTTATGCCAAATTCGTGCTTTTATCCCATGTTGCGGCACATCATTCCTATTCATATAACCATCTAATGCAATTGAATCTGCATCCACCACATTTCCAAGCAGCGCATTCTATACTCACAACTACTCGCAATGTGGAAGAGGTTTTTCTTATATTACCCTCACTTTGCTGCACATCATTTTAAGTCAATGCCCACTCTATATTTTTTCTGTTTTACAAACAGAAATATCCTATCCTTACCTACTGTATCAGCCCACTCATTGTTTTGAAACTCTCCATCTCGTCTCCTTTCAGCCTTCTTCCCTCTTCAGTTTATCCTTATAACTGAAGTTTTGCATTTCAGAACCATTCTAGTAAAATCACTTCTGCACTTTCTACAATTCATTCCCATCTTTCCTATAATGTACATTCATGACTACATACAATACTCCAGGGGAGGTATAACAAGTGACTAGTGCAAGTTCAACATCATCTTCTTGCTCTTGTACTCAATGCCCTTATCGATAAAGGGGAGTACACTGTACGATTTATTAACTGCTCGCTCCACCTGTCCTGCCACCTTCAATGATCTGTGCACATACAACACTGGTAGGCAGTTAACATTTCTATAGTATTTCTAGGATTCATGTTTAATGCATATCTTGATTGATACATGAATGGGAGGTGAACAGAGAGATATAAACTATTGCATACGGGCAATACGCAGATCTTAATAAAGACTAAGAATCAGTGCAGGCTCGGTGGGCCAAAGGGCCTGTTCCAGTGCTGGTTTATATTGCATTGTATTGTATTGATTAAAAACAAGCAGAGTTATAATCACTGTTTTGGCATGTTGAGTGTAATTGAAGTCAGCCAGCATTATCATACCACTTTTTCTCTCGAAGCTAATTGTGAAGTAGTCAGATTAATTATGGCAATTTACTCTGGTGTTCAGACACTAAGTATTTCACTGTCACATCTTGTGTCAATTAAAATTTTACATTGTTTTGAGGAAAAGATTACAAAATTACTAGTCATACTGGTCATATTTAGTTCACTCCAAATCAGCAAAAATATTAGTTGTATTTTTTAAAAAATCATTCGTCCTGGTATAGTGGTTGAATTTTCTGAAATAAGCCACACATGATATTCAAGAAAACTCTATATCTGAAAAGTTTAAGAGTATTTTAAATATGAAGTACTGTTAACCAAACACACTGGAAAAATACAACATATTTTCTAGCCACAGCATAATAAACCTGTGCTCCATCCTTGAACACATCTTTCCTTTAATCCCTATTGAATGAGCAATCATATGAGGCTTTTATAAGGATACAGAAAGGAAACAGTAGAGGAATTAATAATTTAAGTAAGCACTCTCATATTAGTTTCCAGTGACCAGAGTTAGCTTAAGTACTTTTTGTAATATACTGCTAAATCAAACTTCAGTAGCACTCTAGTCCCTACCTCAATACAATCTATGGAGAATCACAGCCAAGTGGGTCATCAGAGGAACGCAAAGGATGTAGCTACTTTATATGATATGATTTCTACATTCTTTACATAGGTCACGTTGAAGAGGTTAAGTTGACGAAGCAATTACTAGGATTTTTCACTCCCAATGTGCAAATTTTAAGTGCAATTCCTTAAAGATGGTGTAAATGATTTCAACACAGAACATTTTATATTTGAAGCATACCTGAATATTTCACCAATAGCTTTCCATTATATATACACCCCATTTCTCCAGCATTAGCAAAGAAATAGAGTCTTGATTTCAAGCTTAGTAGAGAAGCACTTAGCATTGTGAAAACTCATTTTTCATCCCACACATTTGCACAAGGGAATTCTCTCAAGGTTCAATACATGATCTGCCATATCACAGTTAATTTTACTAGGTATTCACAATCCTCTATCTGGTAACTCATTCCATTAGAGGCCTTTAATAATTCTAAGCTACAAAATCTTTACATCTCAAACACTGACTGGTTTAGAGATACGAATTTGAGCACAAAAAAAAATGATTTATAAGCTGCTCACTTCAATTCACGATTCAATGAACAGGTTTCTAACTGTGCAGACAATACCATTTTTCTTCAAAACATATTTCTTTTCAATTGTCAATTTTAATTCGTTTTGCCACAATTTTAAAATATTATTTGTTTTCAGATTCAAAATTGCTGATTGCATATAATGGCTCCATCTCCTGGATAGCTAAGGCAGCCATTCAGAACAGCATGATTAAAGATTAAAACCTTTTAATCACATTCTCCACGTTCCGTTTTCTTTGGGAGTTATGTTCCAGCTCCTAAAGTAACCCTTTAATAAATGAAGTTCCACACATTCAAGTGAATTATTCCACAGGTCATGTAAAAGAAATATGCACATTAGCTTTGCATAAATTGTCTCTTTGTACATATTCTCTTTGTGAAAAGATCATCAAAACTTAAAGTTCTATTGAAAATCTAACAAATATAAATAAAGCTAGATCTGCTAAAATAAAGTTCTTCCAAAACTATGGGCAGAATCTTGTCCTGGCATTTGAGAGTCCTGCCTGCCAGCTGGAGAAACCCATGGCACCTCAAATGCAGGAAGGCCCACCAAAGTACTGTACAAGGCAATTAGGTAGTGGTGAGACCAATGGTGGGCCTTTCTATGGAATTAAGACCCAAAGGTGGCCGTCCTACCCACTGAAAGACCTGGCCAGTCAAAGACCTACAGCTCTGGCACTCTACAACAGCACAGAGGAGACCATGTCTCCTGCAATTTGAACATGCTCACAGTCTCAGAGTTACAGAGGACCCAAGCCACAGGTGACCAATGTTGATGGAAGTGGTGGTAGGGGTGGTTTATAGGAGGAGGGGGAACACAGGGATGAGGGTAGGGGTGTCATTCTGACAAGGCAGCACCTCGCTTTCATGAAGTCCATCCCTCTGTTGATCAAGCATGCACCTCACCCACCAAAGTGACAAAGGATCCTGCACCATTTAATATGCATGCTACATGGCAACAGGACAACTTGCAGATAGATTAATCCCAGAGGCAGCAGGATGAGGACTTTAAAGTAATCCTTAATTAGGGATGAGTCAGAAATATCAATAATGGACCTTCCTGCACACAACGTTAGTTTGATGGAGGCAAGAATTAAAGACAGACAAAATCCTGCCTTTTAAATACCACTTGAACTCACCCCCAATCAGAGTAAAAGATTCTGCCCTATCTGACTTCGCAAAAGTTTGGGGGTGGGGGGATTTCATGGGGCTGCAAGAGCAGGAAATGTGTCAGACACATTTCTGGCTTTATGCTTACTGGTTTGGGCTCTGTATGTCAGTGAGGAATCTTCAGTCAATGGTTAAAGAGTTAGGCAGTTTATCGCACTGCCAGCATATGCAAAATGACTTGTTTAGAGAATTGCAATGGGACAGGTTAGCAGTCTTCTCTCTAAAGCCAATAGGTGTAACAGAAGTAGGTAATTCAGCCCATTAAGTCTGCTTAACTATTCAATGAGATCATGACTGATCTAATCATCCTCAATGCCACTCTTCTGCCTCTTTCCGATATTCCCTAATTACCATGCTGATTAAAAATCTGTCTAATTTAGGCTTGATTATGTTGGATGACCCAGCCAATTCTAAGATCATGACGTTTAGTTTTAGACACTGCCACAAAGGGAAACAATTAGCCAATCAAGTCTTCCAACAGTCTTGTATATTTGAATAATATTGCCCCTCCATTATCCACACCCTACTCAATCTCTTCTCATTAGAAAGTCCCTCCATACTCAGTATTAACTTAGTGGACCTTCTTTGGGTAGCCTCCAATGCCAGTGTATCTCTACTTAAGTAATGGGACCAAAACTGTTCACAGTATTCTAGCTTTGGTCAAATTAGTGCCTTGTTTCGTTTCAACAGACTTCCCTTTTTTTTGCTCCATTCCCTTTGAAGTAAAGGCCAACATTCCATTTGCTTTCCTGATTACCTGCTGAACTTGCATGCCAGTTCTTTCAGATTTATGCACAAGGATCCCAAATCCTCTGTGCTGTTTCTTTCTATATCTTTCTCCATTTAACTAGAATTCAACTGATCTATTCTTCCTGCTAAAACTGCTTAACCTCAGACTTCCCAACATTACATTGCATCTGCCAAGTTTTTGCCCACTCGCAAAATGCATCCAGATCCCTCTGCAGACTTGGTGTGTTACCCTCATGCCTTACATTCCATTGCCTTTATGCCATCCACAAACTTGGCTACAGTACATTCATTTTGTTCATCCAAATCATTTACAGTAAATAACTGTGACCCCAGCACTGACTCCTGTGATCACCACCAGATACAGGTCGCCATTCTGAAATTGTCCCCCTTATTACAACTCTGTCTTCTTTTTGTTGGATAATCCTCATTTTCTCATTTATCAAACCATTCATATAAACTGCTTCTGCACTCTCTACAATACATCCAAATCCTTCCTATAATTTCGGCCCTGGTATCAGTGTTGGACTGGGGTGGACAAAGTCAAAAGTCACATGACACCAGGTTAAAGTACAAGTTTATTTGAAATCACAAGCTTGTGAAGTGCTGCTCCTTCATTGGGTGAAGCTGTAAAGCCTAGTGTCATGTGACTTCTGACTTCCTATACTGTGGCACCCAAAACTACACAAAAATAAAACTCCAAATGAGATCTAACCAGCGTCTTGTACTAGTTCAGCATCGCCTCATTGCTCTTGCACACTATGGCCCTAATAATAAGGCTGATAACACTGTCCATTTTATTAGTGCACTCTCCACCTGTCCAGCCAACCACAATGAACTCTTCACACATACATCTATGTACCTCTGCTCCTGTGCACCCTGTTAGAGTTGTACCTATTATATCTCCGATTTATATTGTCTTTCAATGTTCTTTCCACCGAAATGATCCAACCATTCCAAGAGGAGAAAGTGAGGACTGCAGATGCTGGACATCAGAGTTGAGTGTGTGGTGCGAGAAAAGCATAGCAGGTCAGGCAGCATCCAAGGAGCAGGAGGATCAACAGTCCATTCCTGTTGAAGGGCTTATGCCCAAAACTTTGATTCTCCTGCTCCTCAGATACTGCCTGACCTGCCATGCTTTTCCAGCACCACACTCTCAACCACTCCAGGAACCTGTCAATGCTTTTAGAGTTCCACACTGTCATCCTCCCACTTTGCAATTCTTCCAAGTTTACTGTCATCTACAAACTTGGAAACTGCCCTCTAGATTATCGATATATATCCAGAAAAGCAAAGGTCCCAATACCAATCCCTGGGCAACATCTCTTCAAACCTCCCTCCAGTCCAAAAAAAAAATCCATCGTCTGTCACTCTCTATCTTCTATCATTCAGCCAATTTTGCATCTATGTAGCTAACGCCCCTTCTAAACCACAAGCTATAAAATGTCCTCAAACTATTGGAGGCACTGTATCAAAAGACTTTGGAAATCCATGTATACCACATCAAGTGTTAACTTGATTGACCCTTTCGGTTATCTTATCAAAAATTCCAGTAAGTCAGAGAAATATTATTCTCCCTTTAGAAATTCAAGCTGACTCTTCCAAATCAACCCACCTTTTTTCATGTGATTATTCATTCTGTCCTGAATAATTGTTGCAAGAAATTTCCCCACAGTTAAGCCAACTGGTCTAACTTGGGGAGTATTCCACCACATGGAGGAAATGACTTAGTGGTATTATCACTGGACTACTAATCCAGACAATATTCTAGGGACCTGGGTTTGAATCCCACCACGGCAGATGGTGGAATTTGAATTTTTTAAAAAAGCTTGAATTTAAAATCTAATGACCACGGTGGCTCAATGGTTAGCACTGCTGCCTCACAGCGCCAGGGACCCGGGTTTGATTCCCAACTCGGGCAATCGTCTGTCTGGAGTTTGCACATTCTCCCTGTGTCTGTGTGGGTTTCCTCCGGGTGCTCCACTTTCCTCCCACAATCCAAAAGACATGCAGGTTAGGTGAATTGGCCATGCTAAATTGCCCATTGTGTTCAGGGATGTGTCGGTTAGGTGTATTAGTCAGGGGTAAATATCAGATATAGGGGTAAATATCAGATATAGGGGAATGGGTGTGGGTGGTTTACTCTTCAGAGTGTCGGTGTGGATTCGTTGGGCCGAAGGGCCTGTTTCCACACCATATGGATCCTATATCTATATCATTCTATGAATCAATTGCTGATTGTCAGGGAAAACCCATCCAGTTCACTAATGCCCTTTACAGAAGGAAACTGCCATCCTCACCTGGTCTGGCCTCCATGTGACATCAGACCCACAGCAATGGGTCATTGACTCTCAACATCCTTCTGGGCAATTAGAGATGGACAATAAATGCTGGTCTAGCCAGAGACACCCTCATCATATGAATGAATATAAAAATATCCAGGCTTGTTTCTTATGGATTACTGATAGATTTTGGGGAGTCAGGTGGTATATTATTCCCTACAGGATTTCTAACCTCTGACCTTCGCTTGCAGCCATTGTTTTTATATGGCTAGTCCATTTCAGTTTTGCATCAATGGTAATCACCAGGATATTCAAGGATAATGCCATTGAATGTCAAGGAACAGTGATTAGATTCTGTTTTGTTGGGGATGGTCATTGCCCAACATTTGGGTGACGCAGTTGTTACTTTCCACTTATCAGCTGAAACCTGAATGTTGCCCAGTTCTTTTTGTATTTGGATATGGACCGTTTTAGCCTGTACCCTACACTAGCAGAGAAAATAGTGAAATCTATTACAGTGGATTGAATGGCCTACTCCTGCAGTCACATTTCTATGTTGTATACTATAGTTTACCTACAGAAAGGCAGCTCATCATTAACTTCTCATGGTTTATTAAAGAAAAGTGATAAATGCTTGTTGCATCAAAATGTTTTAACGACTCATTCTCAAATAAAGTGGGATGGCATAAGGGATTTCAAGTTGAACTTTTAATACTAGCTGATGTATACAATGAAGCCAAAGCTAAAACAAATCACCACTTGTACACTATTAAAGACAAATGATAGAACAAATGATCACACAAAAATATCTTCAAGAATACAGCTTTGCAATTCCTACTCAATCTCTCTGCACTGACTGTCAGCTCAAGCTTTCTATTGTCCAGTTCAAACTCAGTGAAATATCTCTGCGCAGACATGAAATAGTTCAGATTCTTGGCATGATTTGGAGAGATACCCACACTTAGTCAGGATGTTTAGTAGCCTATTGTTCTCAGGATTCTCAAAACAAGCATCGGACAAAACCAGCAAGCAAATAAAAGCAAAGTATTAGGGTTGCTGGGAATATGAAATAAAAGCAAAGTGCTGGAAATCCTCAACAGGTCTGGCATCAGCTGCGGAGAGAGAAATTGGGTTAACATTTCATATTGAATATGATTGATTCTATAGATCCTTCACTCTTCAGAAGAATCATATTCAATCCAAAACATTAACTTGTGTTTCTCTCCATAGATGCTGCCAGGTATATTGAGTACTTCCAGCATTTTTTTATTTTAAGCAGCAGGCAGGGCAGCCTTCTCTTTGACCTGTAAGTTGCTTTAAAGCGTATGAGAGTATAGTGTGGGAGACTGCCTTCCTTTCAATGGTGCAGTAACTGTCAACATTTTGGTTAGTGAAAGCAGAGATTTGGGTACAATGCCTTAATAGCTGTTAAATGATGTTTAATTCCTTCATAAAGGCACAAAAACCTTCAACAAATATTAAATACTAATTATGGAGTTAAAAATGAACTCAGGACACTATCAATGAAATTTGAATACGTTGTTCAAAAATGGTCAAAAGTAATATCACAATATTATCTATATTTATGTAAAGAAGACAGAATGGAGGAAGGCTGGGAGGAGACAAGAAAAGGGAGGGTGAAGAAAATTATTTTTGAAATGTTGAAATTCTATTGTTACAAAACCAGCTAAACTTGTCTCACATCTCCAGGAGGTGCAATCACTTTAAACGTATCATAGTCTATGTATATATGACATACAATTGAAGCTAGGGAATAAATTTGTTAGTGTGATAGTCACGCTTTGAGTTTATTCTATACATATACTCCTAACAAATTGTGAAGTAGGCTCAAGAGGCAAAATGGCCTTCTCTTGTTCCTAATTTGTATGTTCACTACAATGTTAGTCAAAAATGTTTTACTCCCCATATTTCCAACTGACCCAATTGGAAATTACACTTTTTGTTTACGAATACTCATTAAGCATGTTTTAATTAGCTTATTGAACTTTAGTATTTCTGGAAAGAAACAAATTCGATGAAACTGTTTATTTTCCCCCAATCAAGACAACTCAAGGGAAATTGAAGGAGAAAACCAGTTTCTCAGGGTCAAAGCCAACCTGCCTGGTTTAAACCATTTAAAAAAAATCTGGCAATTAATTATCAATCAGCATTAACTGGTGCATTGTTTAGATTAAAGTCTGTACAGATGACAGTTTACTTGCCAACCAATCAGCACTTCCATGTAGTTTCAAGATTGGTTTTCTCCTTGAACTGGTATTCCCATGGTTTGTCATAAGGAATGCAAGGCAAAAAGCTTGGACAAAAAGTGTCTGTCTGTTTCCAGCAATACTCAATTTCTGTAAGACTAAATGATTATTTACTGGAGTTTTGGGATGAGGTAACAGAGGAGGTTGAAGAGGACAACACTGATGATGTGGTGTGTGTAGATTTCCAAAAGGCTTTGAGACAGTACTGCACAATAGTATGGTGGACAAAAAAAAAGTTATAGAGCCATACAGCATGAAACAGCCTCTTTGGTACAACTAGGATCAAGTGATAGACTCCAGGATACTGGAGTCAAAAAGTGCAGCGCTGGAAAAGCACAGCGGGTCAGGCAGCAGAGGAGCAGGAGAATTGATGTTTCAGACATAAGCCCTTCATCAGGAATGTGGGGAGGGGGGAGATGCTGAAAGATCCACTCCACCCTCCACTCCTCTCACCTGAAAAATATGCCCTCTAGTCTTGAAGTCTACCCCCTCCCCACAACAACCACCGAGGAAAAGCCGCCTGCCATTCATTTAGCTTTTGGAATAAGAGGGATATTACAATATGGAAAAAAGATTAACTGAGCAATAGGAAACAGAGCAGTGATAAATGAATGCTTTTTGGAATCGAGAAAGCTTTGTGTTAGAGTTCTCCAGTGGTCATTATAGGACTATTGCTCTATCAGTTTTTAATAATGACTAGTGTACAGGCAATAATTTCAGAATTTGTCAATGATACAGAATTTGGAAGCACCATGAACAGTAAGGAGGATAGTGTACAAAGTTAAAAATCACACAGCACCAGGTTATAGTCCAACAGGTTTAATTGGAAGCACACAGACAATCACCTGATGAAGGAGCGTCGCTCCGAAAGCTAGTGTGCTTCCAATTAAACCTGTTGGACTATAACCTGGTGTTGTGTGACTTTTAACATTGTACACCCCAGTCCAACACCAGCATCTCCAAATCATGAGGATAGTGTAGGACTTCAGGAAAGGACAAAGACAAATTGGTGGAATAGGTGAACAAGTGCTGGATGAAACTTAACATAGTGTAAAGTGATTTATTTTGATCACAAGAATGCAGCGACAGAGACAGAGTCCAAAAAAAGGCATAATTCTAAAGAACATGAAAGAGTAGAGTGACTTAGGCATCGTTAGTTTGTGGAATTCTATTACCTACTATGTACGGAGGCTGGATCATGGAATCTATTCAAGGCTGAGACAGTTTCATTTTTGATAGTAAAGGGAGCCAAGGAATGCGAAAAGAGTTATGGCAGCAGCAAGATCAGCCGTAATCTTATCAAATGGCAGGGCAGGCTCAAGGGAGCTGAATTGCTTACTTGTGTTCCTAAATCCAACTGACAGGGAACTTGAAAGTTGGACAAAAAAAAAACTGGAAATAAATAAATAAATTGATGTGTACATAGATAAATCATTGATCTGCAAGTTGAGAGCATGGTTAATAAAGATTACTGTATCCAACAGGTTTTATTAACAAGGACATTGATATAACAGCATGGAACTTAAGTTAAACAATCATAGAACATTCAGTTGGCCTCAGCCAAATTAATTGCCAATTCTGGGTATCACGCTTTCAGAAAGATGTGTAGACAAAGAGAAGGAGCAAAAGATCTATTCCAGGAATGCAGAGTTTCAATTACATAGTTAGATTGAAGACATTGGAACTGTTTATCAAGCAGATTGAGGGGTGATTTCATAATAGCATGCAAAATTATAAGAATACAAGATAAGACGATCGTTATCTTACGTAACTCAGAGCACCAAGAATGAATGTAAATCAGAGCCTGGTACATCAATGATTTCCATGTACAGCTACATGTAGTATCAGTGTAAAATAAACAGTTTTGCTTTGCAGTCTAAACCTGAAGAGAGAACTTGAGTTTGCCTTTTCCTCGAACATTGTCCTGAACCCAAACTCAGTGTGGCAACCAATCATATGATAAAAGATGTGGGGATGCCAGTGTTGGACTGTGTGGACAAGGTGAGAAGTCACATGACACCAACAGGTTTATTTGAAATCTCAAGCTTTAGGAGTGCTGCTTCTTCATCTGATCGAATCAACTTTACCTGATGAGGGAGCGGCACTCCAAAAATATGCAATTTCAAATAAACCTGTTGAACTGTAACCTGGTGTTGTGAGTTCTGATCATGATAAAAGATGGTAGCAATGACTGGATACACTGCCTCAAAAATTATTGAACCGGTCTTTTGTACCTTCATGCCTTGGAACAGAACTTTGAACAACAAATCAATACTGTTAGGAACCAAGTTTCACAAGAACAACACCTGGATCGATTACTTGATTTCTTCCCAGGGGAACTAAAAATGATATCCAACACTTATAATGGTTGAGAAAACATTACCACTTTGTAATCCTCATACAGTCCTGTAATTACATTTCCTCAACTTACTTCAGCCAGATCAATTAAATTTCTGAACTAACCGAAGCAAGAGGGAAAAACTCTGCTCTTCCATGTCCTAACCCAAATTCTTTACGCCCATCATCCTTGTGCTCACTAGCCTACACTGGCTTCCAGTAAATTAACACACCTAGTTTTAAAATTTCCATCCTTTCCTTAAATTCTACCGTGTCTTTGCCTATCTCGGAAACGTTATCCAGTTCGACACAGCGGGGCAGAGATGAAAACTAGGGAATTTATGCAAAATCTGCATCAAACCTTGGTTGGATGACAGTCGGAGCACTTTGTGCATTTCTAGTTGCCACTTTAGGAAAAGGATATGGACGTACTGAAGGTGCAGCAGATTTGCATGTATGATGCCAGCAATGCAACAGTATACATTTCAGAAAAGGATAGACCGGCTTGGTCTCTTCACACTTTAAAAAGAGTGACTGAGAGGTGGCTGAATAGGGGCCTTAATTATAAAAGACATTAATAGATTGAATAGACAGAGGATGTTTCCTTTGTTGCAAACATCATAATCAAAGGTCATTAATGTAAGATAGCGAATAAGAAACCTAAGATGGAATTCAGAAGAAGTTTCTTCACCCAAAGCGAGATCAGAATGTGGAGCCCACTGTATAGTTGAACTGAACAGTATAGGTTCAGTTAAGTGGAAACAAGGGTAGCATGAGAGGAAGAAGGAATGCACGGTTACAATGGTGGGTTTGTGTGAAAAGTGGGAAGAGATTTGAGAGGATCACAAACACTAGCATGAGCTATTTGGTTCAAAGAGCCTATTTCTGTGCTGTATTAAAGGACATATACAAACATAGGAGCAGAAATAAGCCATTCAGCCTATCAAGCTTAAGCCACCATTCACGGCTGATAATCCATTCATTGCCTTTTTCCTACACTAGTCCCATAATCCTTTATGTGATTGATGGTTTTCTAAATACTAATCTCTACTTTAGACACAATCAATGACCAAGCCCTCACACATAGGGAATTACAAAGATTCATAAGCCTCTGAGTAAAACAATTCTTCATCTCAGTCTGAAATAATTTCCCAGTTGCTCTGAAAGTGTCCCCCCTGGTGCTGAATATCCTCTAACCAGTGTATTTGTGTCTATCCTGTCAAATCCTCTAATTATTCTGTTGGTCTTAATGACATCACTTCTCATTCTTCGAAAATCTAGAGAATGTAGGCTCATTTTCCTAAATCACTAACTTTTAATTTCTACAATCTCTCTTCTCGTCTGCCCACCCTCATCATGATCCTGCCTCACAGTGGTGGGCAGGAATCAGGGGGTGAGCTACTCACTGCAGGATTGCTACCCTCTGACCTGCTGTTGTGGCCACAGTACTTATATAGCTAGCTCATGCTTGGTTTCCCCCAAGGTTTAGTACAGTAGGCAATCCAGCAATAATAATGCCATTGAGTGTCAAAGAATTATGGTTAGATCCTGCCTTGTTGGTAGGTTTTTGGTTTTGACAAGAGAGGACTCAATGAATGTCAGGACACGAGGAAGCTCAGAGGAACAGAAAGGTCATGGGCGTTTGCTCACAGATCATGGAAGGGGTCAGGAAAGGTTAATAAGGTAGTTAAGGCAGCATATGGGACACTTGTCTTTATCAACTCAGGCATAGATTATAAGAACCTGGAGGTTATGTTGGAGCTGTGTAAGATGTGGTTGAGGTGACGGCCGGAGTACGGTGTGCAGTTCTGGTTTCTGCATCATAAGGAGAATATGACTTCACTGGAATGGGTGCAGAGGAGATTCACCAGGATGTTGCCTGGGATGGAGCACTTTAGCTGTGAACAGAAGCTGAATAGCTCAGGTGTTTTTTTTTGGAGCAGAGCAGGTTGAGGGGGGCTCCTGACTGAGGTGCGTTACATTGAGGGGCACGGACAAAGTGGACAGAAAGCAGCTGCTCCCCTTAGTCGAAGGGTCAATAACAAGGGGCATAATGTTAAGGTAAAAGGCAGGAAGATTAGAGGGGATTTACAGAAAAGCTTTTTCAGCCACAGGACGGTGGGAATCTGGAACATACTGCCTAGGAGGGTAGTTGAGGCCTTTAAAACTACTTCAATGACACTTAGAAATGTCATAACATTCATGGCTATGGGCCTAGAGCTGGAAGATGGGACAGGTTTAGATTTAGAGTTGCTTTAGCAGTACAGACTTGATGTGTCAAAGGGCTGCTTCTGTCCTGTAGAATTCTATCATTCTATGTTACCCCCTACATCATGAATTCCTATGTGATCCTGTTTTAAATCGTGAATCTTTTCAGATTTTCAAAGGCACATTAAGAGATTCCTTTTCCAAGAATAGTCCTCACCACCATAAATTGTTGCTTAATTTATTTCATAGTTAGCTTCTGCTATTCAGGAGTCCATTCCATGTATTACTCTCTGCATACGAGACCTTTCTGACCCTTGTGCTCCAGTGCATTCATTTAAACCCATTCTTCTACTTTCGTGCTTTAATTTGAAGTTATTTTCTGAAACCACATGACCAAGATCAGGCCAGCTAGTCTCAGGTCATATGAATCTAAGCAGCTTATTTAACCTGGGAATAATCAGCACAGATCTGATGGAGGACTCATTAATAAGCTTGAACTGAAACTGCCCAAGAGAAATGCTCCCCTATAAACATTTACATTTAGGAACTTAAAGGTGTTGGAAAAATGTTGGACAAAATAGCAATAATGCATTTCACATTTCATATTTTCAAGGTTAAAAAGCAAAGAGAAGGGAATATGAAATAGGTCCAATTAAAATGAAGACAACTCAAAAGGAACAGAATTAAATAGTATTTTATTGATACTGATCTCTTGTTTCAGGTTTTGATCTATCCATTTCTTTTCACATTTTTAAGCATGTGGATCCAATTCCTTAAAGCAGCACCTTTGGTGAAATTCATTTCTTTCAGTATTACCAACCAACAGTATTCATCAGTTTCTTGTAATGTCAAAGTCTCTGGCTTGTTGTGACTTTTTTTTTTCAAGCCACAGGATACATGTTTATAATTCTGAAGTCTCCACACTGAGCTGTCCTTTGGCAGTCTCTGTGCTAGTGGACAGCAAAGCAGTGTCCCAGCCACTGTAACACATACATGCTGTAAGCTCACACTGATGCCAACAGTACCAAGTTAAACTCTCCTTCCTGGAAGGTCGAGGAACACACCCTTCCTGGAAGGTCGAGGAGCACAACACACACAGAAATGGAATCTTTTTGGTATCGTGCACCACTTTGGTGAAAATAAATCAGAGGAAGGGTGGGGTGATATAGGGAAGCGGTGGCAGTGGCCGGGGAAGGAACAGAACAGATAAAAAAATAAATAAATTGAATAGCTTTTAATGCTCTATTATTTTACACTACTTTGGCAAATCTATCCATGATTCATTCTAATACATTTTACAAATACGTTAGAGATGATGATTCGATTACATTTTTCAAATATGCACAAAGCTAGAGAAGGTACACTTACCAAACTAGCAGTGAGAGAAGGAGCTGACTGACCCAGTGTCTGACTGTGCATGCGAATGAGATTTGTCGTTTCCAATGCCTGTTGCCACGAAAGCTGTGTGGAAGCGGGTGGAAGAAGGTATTTTCCTGAAGTTTAAAAAGAAGGTTTGACTGTGGTCAATCTGAGCAAATAAAACACTTCTCTTGAAAAGCAGAACAGCATTTTTTCAAGCTGAATCTGAATATTTGTTTTGACATCCTTTAAATAACAGCAGATAAGAATTTCTCAACAAGTCAGATAATTAACAGTTTTCTACACAAGAAGTAGAAACCCAAAAAATATGGTTCTCAGCAGTACCACAGTACCATTGGAGTGCTCTATTCCAGATGCATGCTGAATTAGTGTGGCTTCTCATAGGCTTGCAGACATCAACTGACCTTATTGTTTGGAGACGCCAGTGTTGAACTGGGGTGGACAAAGTTAAAAATCACAACACCAGGTTATAGTCCAACAAGTTCATTTGGAAGCACTAGCTTTTGAAGCGCTGCTGCTTCATCAGGTGGTTACTATAACCTGGTGTTGAGATTTTTAACTGTGGCCTCATTGTATTCAGGTGAGGTAGGGCTAGGATTAACCTGTGATCCTAGACTGTTTCCCAGCACATGTAAACATGGAATACACAGATGGCAATGTAGGTTCACACATGCAATTAACAAATTAGAAGGAGGTATCAGAATGAGAGTGGTTCTGTCAAAGTGCAGCTCAGCAACACTTTAGGAGAGAAGGAAAAGAAAATAGATCATGGGAGAGGCAAGTGAAAGGAAAAGTTACAAAGAAAAGTCAAGAGCAAAACATGCAAATCCAGCAATGAGAACTATTAACATCCCACCTCAATTGTATTGAAACAGAACACGTCTGGAGATACATGTTATATGTATGTATGTTAGCTTGCTGAGCTTGAAGGTTTGTTTTTTGGACTTTTCGTCACTATACTGGGGAAGATCATCAGTGAGAGTTTCTGGTGAAGTGCTGGTGGTATGTCCCACCTCTTTATTTATAGGCCTTGGTTCCTTAAGGTGCCTCATGTCATTTCCGGTTCTTTTTTCAATAAACACATCAATTTAGACCCCATCTACTTTCCCTTGAAAATATAAAGAGAGAGAGGCGGGCCATACCACCAGCACTTCAGCAGAGACTCTCACTGATGGTGTTACCTAGTCATGGTGACGAAACATCTGAAAACAAACCTTCAAGCTCAGCGAGCTTACTTACAGACTTATCGACCTGAACTACAAATCTTCTCAAAAATTGCTAATACATGTTATATCATAACATGTCATGTTATGACAGAGAATTACTTTTTTTCAAACATTTTCAGTTAGTCTCTTTTATTTGTCTCTGCTAATCCCACCTGTTTTTCTCTAGATATTAATCTCTTTCACATTACTGACTTTATATTTCCTGGTTTGGACTCTGCATATTTTGGTGAGGATTCTTTGATCTGAATAGTTATAGAGCTGTTTAGTTTCTTGCACTGTGAACAGATGCAAGTGGAACAGCAATTCAACTCTAATGATGATAATATGTACGAGCAAAAATAGGCCATTCAGCCCAGCAAGTCCATTCCACCATTCAATAAGATCATGGCTGATCCAACAGTCCTCAACTCTGCTTTCCTACCTCAACCCCATTACCTTTGATTTCCTTACTACTTAAAATTCTGTCCTTGAATATAGTTAATGACCCAGAGGTGACAGCTCTCTGCAGGAAAACATTCCATAGATTCACTACACTCTGAGAAGAACCTCCTCCTCATTACTCTTTTAAAGGGTAACCCCTTACTCTGAGATTATGCTCTTTGGTCCTAGGGGAAAACAACCTGTCCTAATCTAAGAAACAAGCAAGGAGAAAGTGAGGACTGCAGATGCTGGAGATCAGACACAGGAGTGTGGTGCTGGAAAAGCACAGCCAGGCAGGCAGCATCCGAGGAGCAGGACAATCAATGATTCGGGCATAAGCCCTTCCTGATGAAGGGCTCATGCCCGAAACGTCGATTCTCCTGCTCCTTGGATGCTGCCTGACCGCTGTGCTTTTCCAGCACCACACTCTCGACTAAGAAACAAACAAGATTTGTATCAATAATGTGCGCTTGTGAGGTATTAGATATCCACGCAAACAAAATTCCATTATATTAAAACGACTGGATGAATGAAAAAGTGTGGATTAAACTCTACAAAAGTAGGCAAACATTCCACCTATAAAATAAACAATCAGGTAAATAACATCTGGATAAAGATTATCATTCAATTCAAAATAAACCTTTACAGTGGAGTATTCTCAGTCATAAAACAAAATTACCATAGAAGCAAACACAAACCCTTTCCAAAATTTATCATATAACAAGTAAATAATTACACAAGTATTTCCAAAGCACTGTTGAATTTTAAAAAGGATTTCTTTTTAACTTACCTGTCAAAGCTCCTCCCAAACTGCCTCTTCTCAAGTACTTTGCATCTTCACTTAGCTGTCTCTTATATTTCAAGGCCTTTCCTGTACCAAAAGAAACATCAGGATTGCTGGACTTGCGAAATGGAAAGGATGGTGGGTACAAGATGTGGTCAAACTGAAAGGGAGAAAGAAAAGACATTGGTGAATTTTGCAGTAGACAGATAAAAAAGTGAAAAGTTTCCAGTTTCACATTTAGAAGATAAGAACATAAAACCTGGGAGCAAGAGTGGGCAATTCAGCCCCTCAAGCTCGCATCGCTATTTGATACAATCATGGCTGATCTCATCTCAGCCTCAACTCCACTCTCCTGCCTGCTGACTCTCACCCTTCAACCCATCACTAACCCCTCCTTAAATTTACTCAATATCCCAGCATCCTCCACACTCTAGGGCAGTGATTTCTACAGATTCACAACCCTCCAAGTGAAGAAATTTCTCATCTCTCTTAGTTTTAGGATAGAGGGTAGCAAATTTGTGACCTCTCATTCTAGATTGCTCGACAAGGGGAAACATCTCCTCTATATTTAATTTGTCAAGCAGATAAACACAAGTGCCCATTCAGCCTCTTCACATCTCCCTTTGTGCTCTTGGACAATGCATCAGGAATAGGCTCATTAGCCCTTTGAGCCAGTGCCCAATCAGTGCTGTTCCCATTATGGACACTACTCATTTCAGCCTATTACTAATTGTTTAGCACTATTATTCATCTTCATAGGCTCACTTAGTCTACATGGAGGCAAAAGGGCAAGAAAATATATGGGAAGATATTTGTTATGGGTAGACAGCTGTACCAACCTTTATGGGCATACTGGATTTGATTTCTAACTCAGTTTGGTAGTCCTCCATGATTCAGAGTTACAAGCTGACAAGTATGATGGATTTTGACAGTTGAATGCTGAAAATTTATGAGATTTGTTGCTTAAAAGATACACATCTATACCTACAGGCTGTCCTGGTTAGGTTTACGTATAATGATCAGGATACAAGCTGCAATCATCAGAAGCTGTACAAGGTAGCTGACAAATGCTCAACAATGTTTTCCTTAAGCGATTGTCCAGCTACAATTCTCCTTCCCACAATGCCAACTTTAGGTTTCTTACATTCTGCCAGGAAAGCAAATTTAATCTTACTACATGGAATTATTCTCAGATTCCCTAAGAACTGCTTTTCAAAACATCAGCTCCTCCTTTAATTCTGTCCAGTTAAGCATCCCACATTTTAATTGCTCCACCAAGGGCAGTTGTGTATGTTTCTAATCTCTGGAATCCCCTCCCTAAACCTCTTCACCTCACTTTCTTCAAGTTGTTCCTTAATATCTACCTCCTGCTTATGTGGCTCAGCATTGTTCATCAATGTTCTGATGAAGTGTCTGGGGATATTTTAATATTGTGAAGGTGCTACATGCATACAAACTGCTGTCAAAAGAACAGAAAGCTCACTACAAATTAGTGGAAACAGGCAAGCCGCCTCACTTCTCAGGAGTCAGGCTTAAACTATGAATCAAATACTTGTCACTCATAATAAAATTCAAATTTGCTAATTAATTTCCATATCTAATCAGGAACCTCCTTTGAATCGACAAAACAAAGAACTAGACATTCTGTTTAACTAGTACTTCTTATAAAATTTAATGCCAGGTCTTTTGTTTCCTTTATTTGCAGAAAAAAACATGCTATTCAGAAACCAATTTCCCTAAAGGTTGACTTCAGAGAATATTCAAGCTTCACAACCAAAACCTTTTCAATGCATGCAAATACTGACTGCACCAGTGAGCAGTAACACCAGAGAGTTGGCTACACTGAAACAACACTGAGATTGCAAACCTAGAAGTGGGCAGTCAGTAGACTGAAGCTACAATGTGTCTTGCTATTGGTTGCACTGCGGACAGTGACAAAGGAGCTTTGTGCGCAAATGTTTATCTATATCTGTCCTCTATTAGCCCCAAGTAAAAACTGGGGAGAAAAGTTCTAAAGTGCACACAGGTTGCATGACCATGACCCAACTTGTTAAACCTAACAGTTTTGCTTCAATAGGCTTCCAAAATTGCTTTAAGGCAATATTAAAGCATTAGTACAAATCTTACTATGACTTATACAAGTTCTAACCATCTGCCTGTAAAAGTCATGCCGTTTCCCACTGTCTACCCACATGACAGTCAAATGATTTCAATTATCAAAGAATTTAGACAATATGCCAGTTTTACACTGCCCCCTTGACTGGAAAGTGTTCCTCTAAGTGTTTCCTTTGTTTAATTAAATTTTATTCCTCCTGCCACTGAAATAGCAACCATTCTAGCTGGTTCCTAAAGGAACACAGTAAAAATATAATAAAATAAATAAAGAAGTCATTTCAGTCAGTAGCAAGGCCAAATCATTCTTAAATTTTCCAGTAAAGATTCTTTAACGATTATCCGGAGGTCTGATAATAAAAACAGAATATCTATTTTATTTGGATGATTTGCACTGTTCCTTCCCATCTCAGGCTAATAGAAATATTCTCAAAATATTCAACAAACAGAGTCTGGAAAATAGGACGAGATTAGGTTGGGATATCTGGTTGGCATGGATGAGTTGACCAAAGAGTCTGTTTCCGTCCTGTACATCTCCATGACTATGACTTTAAAATACAACGATATTGAAAACATCTATATTAATTTAAAAATAGTACTTTAGCATCTGTCTAAATTTAATCCTTTTCCAAAGCCACAATGCCACCGATCATTATTTTTTGCTCAGTTATAAACTGAATAATGTAAATTCTTTTTTTTTTTACCTTCCCTCCATCAGAGGATCAGAAGTGGGAAAGCTTCCCGAAGATTGCACTATGTTCAGCATCATTCATGACTTCTCAGGTACTGAAGCAGTCCACATCCAAATGCAACAAGATCTGAACAATATCCAGGCTTGGGGTGACAAGTGGCAAGTAACATTCATACCACATAAATACCAGGCAATGGCTGTTTCCTATAAGAGACAATCTAACTAACACCCCTTGAGATTCAATAGTATTAGCATCACTGAATCCTCCACTTCAATATCCTGGGGGTTACCATTGACCAGAAACTCAAAGGGACTTGGCGCATAAACACAATGGCTACAAGAGCAGGTCAGAGGCTATGAATATTGCGGCAACTATCTCAAAACCTAACTCTCAAAACCTCGCCACTATCTGCAAGTCAGGAATGGAATGTTCCCCACTTGCCTGGATGGGTGCAGCTCCAACACTCAAGAAGCTTGACACCATCCAGGACAAAGCAGCCCGCTTGATTGGAACCACCTTCACAAACATCCATTCCCTCCTCCACTGATGCTCTGTCGCAGCAGTGCACATCATCTACAACATACACTGCAGAAATTGACCAAAGATCCTCAGACAGCACCTTCCAAACATACAACTATTTCCATCGAGGAGGACAGGGGCAGATAGTACATATGAACTCCATCACCTTCTAGTTCCCCTCCAAGCTACTGATCATCCTGACTTGGAAATATAGCACAGATCCTTCACGGTCACTCGGTCAAAATCCTGGAATTCTCTTCCGAAGAGCATTGTGGGTCAACCTACAGGATGTGGATTACAGTGGTTCAAAAAGGCAGCTGACCACCACCTTCACAAGGGCAACTAGGGATGGGTAATAAATGCTGGCCAGCCAGTAATACCCACATTCCAAGGGTGAATAAAAAAAATTAATTAATATCTCACTCAATCATCCTATATTCCTTGAATTTTTTGTTGTTGTTGTAAATTCTCATTTCTGACAAGCAACAAATATCCTGTCAAGGAAAGTCTGGTTACCTCAGAAATAAAAGATGAACAATCAGAAGGTGACATTTCAGCTTTGCAGTTCAGTAATTTATCACAAGCAGACAAATTGCCCAGAGTATATTCCAAACACCCAGGATAATAAGATAGCAATAGTTTGGACAGCTTCTCTAAACTCAAAGTAAAATGACTATGGGATTATTAATTCTGCCCAGTGATAAGCCCACAACACTCTATATTCTTCCACATCCATTGTCCAAATTTTTCAAACAGCGTTTCACATGCCTAGATCCCAAACTCTGAATTTCTTCTTGAAACCCCTTCACCTCTCATTTTTTAGACTCAACTTAAAACTGACCTCTATGGCCAAACATTTTAAAGCTATATCTTGTCTCCTCCCTAAGCCTGAAGTCAATTTCTGTTCATTATATCCACGTGAAACAACTTGACCAGCTTTAATATGTTCGAGATGCTGTACAATTCTTGTTATTTTTAACTATGTTAGCACTTCACCTAGTTATTTCCATGCTCTTTTCTTAAAATACATGGCTGAAAGGGAATCTAACATTCCATTATGGAATTGAAACAATAGCAACTTAACTGGAAAAGTCAAGGTATAAAAGATATTCACACAAGAATGCAGACTCATGACAAATAAACAAAGCCAAGACCATAACTCATTTTAAATCATTGTGGTTAGCCACCTTGAAAGTTAAATTAAGTTGGGAAGATTTTAGTTCAATTCAAAGTGGCCACTCGAGTTATCATTTTCTTGATTAATGATTCTTAAAAGGTCCTGGGATACTGTGATTACTTTAGAGGACACTATTTTCTGGGTTAAACCACATGAATCCAACCAAGTCAGAAATCTACCCCACCTAGAATTTGGTTATGGATGATCCAAGATCTAGATGAATTGGAAATTTTTGGGTTTTTTGTTTGTTAATTAGATCAGAACTGATAAGCATGAACCTGAAAGACTGTCAACCTCAATATTACAAACCAACCAAGTGACCACAAATAAAACCCATTTCGTAAAAGGGAGGACTGAGGAAAATGTATTTGCACAATAATGGAACGTTTTGGATTCAACACAGAAAACAAGCTTAATTGACCAATCATCAATCATTTCCTGTCTTGTGTAGTTACATCAGGTCAGCGAAATTCAACTTTACGATAATCTATATATGCTATTCCCATGGTTCACATATAGCTAAGGATGCCCAAGATCACAGTCTAAGGTGAAAGGTGGTTTGTGCAGTGAAAGTTTTACAGTGGATTGCTTCCAGAATACCAAGAGCATTGGATAAACTCTTCAGCTGATGTTCTACACATGAGACAGTGCCTGGAAGAGTTGGAAATTGGAGTAAGCTCTTCGATTTACTTTTTCAAACCTTAAAAATTAATGAAGGTTAGTTTTTTTTTAAATGTTACTCAGCATTTCATTTTGGCGAAACAGTACAGGATTGGGAATCATATTTAAGGATACGGAGTTACGCTGATTTTATCTGACAACATTCAACTGTTCTTCCTAATCTTCCATATGAGGGAACTATGGATTGTTATTGAATATATTCAAGACAGGGGTCAATAGATTTCAGAGTATTCAGAGAATCAAGGGATATGCAGATACCAGCTGGATCAGCACTGATTGTATTGACTAGCAGATCTAGCTCAAAAGGACCAAAAACATTTGCTCAGCACCTGTCTTGTCAAGCTCCATAAGATATTAAATATTTCAGCCAGATCACCTTTCTATTCTTCTCACAATTCACTCTTCTAAATTCAAGAGAATGTGGCCTAGTCTAATTAATCTCTGCTCTTAGAACAACATTCTCAGCCCAGAAAATTTATTTCTGTCGGAAAAGGTCACTGGATTGGAAACGTTAACTCTTTTTTTCTCCAGCAATTTCTGTTTCAGATTTCCAGCATCTAGATCTCAGCTTTAAAATATTTCTACTGGTGACTGCGTTTATTGGAAATTTGCTTAATGTATATAAAAGTTGAAACACTTCAGAAAACCTGCAAGTGGGATTTACAGCATTAGTCCATGATTCAATATGTACATTATTACAGAAAAGAACTATTAGGACTATACAGTCAACTTACAATGACCCTTGACAGAGAACATGAAAACTGGTTCTCTTGATCCAGCATGTTTACTGTTCTGGGTATCTTTTATTTATAATGTTGAATAAAAATTCAATTGTACGGCATTCACTCCTCTGCTTCAAATGTCATCTGGAATTGCATTTTCACCAACAGAAACAATGGCAGTAATTAAAGCTAAATAGATTTACATTTGTTGTTTGGGAAAAGAGTAAATGCATAATGCAAAAGAAAGCTTTGCTTTTTAAGACCCTTTAACTGCCAATAATTTCTCAATTGGATGAATTGCTGGGTAATAACATGTCACTACATTTTAAAGATTTCTACTATTAGTGCGTCTTTCATTAATTCATACACCTGTTCTAAAATTAACCCTGGGTAAAGAAAATTTAGCATGATCCGAGAAAGGAAATGTGGTTTCATTTACTATCTCATCAAAACCAAATCAAGGCAGGATTTATACACCTACTTGGCCAAAATCTAAGGTGTCATGATACTCTGCATCTTTTCAATCACAGTGAACACTTCAGCGCAAAGCATTCATGAGGGTCGCTTAAAAGCATTGCTAAGGCATGCCTTCAAATTTTGCCATTTCATCAACTATAAACATTTTAAACTGGGCTCCCAAATTAGCTAAACTTTCCAAAGGGACTCTAGTTGGGTACAAATGCTTTGATAAATTTGCCATTTGGGGTTGTGGTGCTTTTTTTTTTGTCATTCATGAGAATTTTCCTTTCTGAACAGTCTTAGCACTTCGAAGAAAGAATGGTAGATCATCTGATCAAGTGGAGCCATTACTAGCAAAGGTTGGTGGATTCGCACTATGTAACCTGGGCTTTACTGTTTAACAAGATGATGGATCCAGTTTTACAATTTGTTAATTATTTCATTTTTCAACAGCTCATAAAATCCATTAATCAGAGAACAGTTGCAGCACAGAAGGAGCTTATTCAGCCCATCAAATTGTGTGTTGGCTCTCGGCAAAAAGCAACTCACCTAGAGCAAATCTCCACTCTAAAGTTTTCCAACCTCAATTCTCTTCTTGTACCCACTCCAGCCCTTCCCCATATTAGTCCCCACATCCTCTCTGTTCGGTCTAACTCTGTCTAACACCAGTCCAATTTTCTTTTGAAAGTCATGACTGAATTTGTGGCCACCACACACACAGGCAATATATTCTAAATCATAACCATCCACTACGTAAGTATTTTCCCTCATTTCACCGTTGGCTCCTTCATTAATCATCTTCAATCGGTGACCTCTGGTTCTCAACCTTCCATTAATGAGAAACTTCTCCACATCTACTCTGCCTCCAAATTTATTTTGGAAATGGGATGCCCAGAACTGGATGCAATGATCCAGTTGAAACCAATCTACTGTCTCAAAATGGTTTATTATAATCTCTATGTTGTAAGCTTGAAGGACAACAGCCTGACTTGTACTATGTCTTTACTGTACTGTCTGTAAAATGATGTCTGCCGTGGTAGAGGTCACATAACCATAACCAGCCAGAAAGCATAATAGTAATACACATTAGTACAATATTTCATTTCTATCTCTTGCCCTTTGCAAGAAGAAAAACTAAAACAAAATGCGTACAGTATCATTTACATTGTGATTTACCATAATTAACTATTTCTGCACTCAACTGTTCTGAATAATTAGCAATTAGCTATTCTTATCATTCTCTGTAAATACATTATCAACAATCTTTAAATTATGCCAGTTTGTTAAAATATGCATGTGCATTATCATTGGCTGTTCACATGAGTAATGTTCCTTCCCCGTAGGTTCCATTCTTGTGTCGTTTGTTATTGCTGCTGTTCCACTTCTGATGTTGGAGTGCTGTGGACACTGGGACTGATAGTTGATCTGCAGTCTCCAGTTGAAAGGTTCTCATTTTCCTGATGGGCCATCTGCATTAAAGGATCAACTCGAAAGCTGTGGCATGTAACTGTGGTTGCAATGGCATATCTGGTCATTCACTTCCACGATCAAGGTGACAACTGCTATATGCAGGTCACAAGTTACCACTGGGGTTGACCCTTGTTAAATCCTGATGGTTGCTATCCTGACTGATTCCCCAATGCTCAACTTTAGCAATGGTTTGGCAATGTATGAAATTTGGCTGTTATTTCAACTTCATTTTGGCATCCATGCTTACTTCTACTAGCTTCAGCACAATACTAGTTATTATAAGCCTTCCCAGTTTCAGTAGATGTATAACTACATACAAGAATTGTCTCAACTTACAGACTGGCCAAAGAACTACACGCAAGACTGAACTACCTAGTAGAAGAGTCACAGCACTCCATCCACTCCACCCAGGAATTCCTAAAAATCATCAAAAACACCAAAATAGAGGAAGAGGAAGCAATGATCTCATTCGACGTAACATCACTATTCACCTCCATCAACATCGACCTGGCAAAGGAAACACTTACCACACTTTTAGAAGAGACCATCACACACACACCAACCATTACCAACGAAAATATCATGAAGCTAGTGGACCTGTGCCTCACCACCCACTTCACTTTCAACAACATAGTCTACAAACAAACCAACGGCACACCCATCGGATCTCCGCTATCAGGATTCATAGCAGAAGCGGTAATGCAAAGACTAGAACAAACAGCCCTACCAACCATCAAACCAAAAATCTGGGTCCGCTACGTAGATGACACCTTTGTCATCACAAAACAAAACAAGATAGAAGAGACATTTAATATCATCAACAACACCCTCACAGGCATAAAGTTCACCAAGGAGGAAGAAACCGACAACAAACTCACATTCCTGGACGTCGCAGTTGAAAGAACGGACAACGGAGAACTACAAACCTGCGTATACAGGAAACCGACAAACACTGACCAAATACTTCACTACACCAGCAACCATCCCAACACACACAAACTAAGCTGTATCAGAACACTATTTCAACGGGCCACCATACACTGCAGCACAGATGAACTTCGGAAAACAGAGGAGAACCACCTATACAACGTATTCAAGAAGAACGGATACTCAAATAATACAGTGCGCAGATTCCTCAAGAACAAACCACGACAAGCAGCCCAAACACAGCCAGAAACCCTAACCACCTTACCATACATCAAAGAAGTTTCAAAAATGACAGCCAGACTACTAAGACCCCTTGGAATCCTAGTAGCACACAAACCCACCAACACTCTCAAACACAAACTAACAAACTTAAAAGACCCCAGTACAACCCATGGACAAAACCAACGGCATCTACAAAATTCCATGCAAGGACTGCCACAAACACTATGTAGGACAAACAGGAAGAAAGTTAGCCACCAGGATACATGAACATCAGCTAGCCACAAAAAGACACTACCCCCTCTCCCTCGTAGCCCTACACACAAATAAAAAAAAACACCATTTCGACTGGGACAACAATCTATCCTGGGACAGGCTAAGCAAAGACATGCCAGAGAATTCCTAGAGACCTGGCACTCCAACCACAACGCCATAAACAAACACATAGATCTAGATGCCATCTATCAACCCCTCAGAAAACGAACAGGAAATGACATCACCACAAACCCCAGGAACCCCATCCAGGAGAAAGATATAAATAGAAAGCAGGAAACAACAGCTTTGCTTCATTTGGAGGTTGCCACTGATGATGTTACCTAACCAGGTAATGGAACGTCTGGATATCAAACCTACAGCTCAGCGAGCAAACCCACACTCTATTGTCTCACATCTGTATTTGCTTGATTTTGGTAATTGTTCCTTGGAGGATTTCACTAGCACCTCAGCCTCTCTTCGATATGGAGATGGTGTATGGCTTTGAATTTTCCAAGTATTTATGAAGTGATTGAATTCTGTTCCAGCAATAAAGTTTCAACTTTGAATTCTTCCCTTACGAACTGAGTGCCATTATCACTTGTCTCAATGACTAGCATGTCGTAATAGTTTAATTCAGATAAATGCAAGGGCAGGAGATACACAGTTAATGATAAGGTCCTGGGGAGTGTTGTCAAATGGAGAGATGGAGAGGTGTAGGTACTCAATTCCTTGAAAGTGGGGTCACAGATGGACAGGGTAGTGAAGAAGGCATTTAGTATGTTTGCCTTTGTTTGTCAGAGCACTGAGTACAGGAGTTGGCACTATGTTACAGCCGTACAAGACATTGGTATGGCCATATTTGGAATGCTGCATACAATTCTGGTTGCCTTTCTATAGGCAGGATGGTATCAAACTGGAAAGGGTACAAAAAAGATTTACAAGGATGTTACCGAGACTGAAAGGTTTGAGTTATAAGGATAGGCTGGTACATTTTTCCTCAGAGTGTGACGGTTGAAGGGTGACTTTAAAGGTTTATCGAATCATGAGGGGTTTGGATAAGGTGTCCGTTACGAGCGGGCACAGGTTTAAGATGAGAGGGAAAAGATTTACAAGGGACTTTAGGGACAACCTATTCACACAGAAGGTGGTGCGTATATGGAAGGAGCTTCCAGAGGAGCAGGTACAGGAGGCTACAATTACAACATTTAAAAGGTGTTTAGACAAGTACGTGGATAGGAAAGTTTTAGAGGGATACAGGTTAAATGCTGGCAAATGAGACTAATTCAGCTTAGGATTCCTGGTCCATATGGATAAGTTGGGCCGAAGGGTCTGTTTCTGTGCAGTAGGACAAAATGAATCTATGACCAATCTGTTTTTTTAGGCATTCTACAATCTTACCAGTAGCCATTCAAGTCAGCTGTTCTACCTCCCAGAATACTAGTCTACAATGACAAGAGTGGAAAACCTACTTCCAGGTCCATTCAGGGGGTGTCTGGGATGTCATGGGTAATCAGTAACTCTCCAGCTTGATGTGTTTGGCATTCATTACAAGCACTGCACTGGCCAGTGCTGTCTTTCATGTCACTGTTCATGTCTAGCCTGTAGAACACTCGCTTACCTTCCTCAGACTCAACTTAACTCCTTAGTGGTTTGCTTGAGGGTATTTTAGCATCTTGGTTCTTAACTCCCTGAAGATAATGACCACTTTCTTTCAACAATGCACCATTCCTCTCTATCCCAATATGCTTGTGACCACAAAAATGTCTTTGATGCTTTCAGACTGTTTTCTTCAATCTTTATGCTCTGCAACACTTTAGCTGCATTCTGTTGAATGGTTAGCTTAATCTGAACAAAACACTTGTCTGTTAGATTCAATCACACTCATCTTTGTAATGAATCTTGAACAGTTCATACTTTTTTGCAGCATTCTATGTTTTCTTCATCAGGAGGTGATGCTCCCAAGAGCATGCCAGTGACTTGGAACTCACTTGTATGTCATATCTAGATAGCATCTCTGTAGCTGGAGTAAATGGTCTTTACAGATGCTTTGGAGCAGACAGTAGCAGAATGAGAAAAATGCTTTGAGGTGACTTGTGGTCAGAATCAACTGTCACTTTGCCTCTTCCAAGTGCATATTTACAAAAATGTCTACGAGCAGTAGCCAGATGCACTTTCCCAGTTTGTGTGTGGTGTCCGGAGTTGGGGGTGAATGGTTCACACTCCAAGGACAAACTGGGCAAGAATTTTGCCAGATAGCATCCAACAAATCTTTGCAGTGTGTTTACATCTGTTGGTTGCCACTTCGTTGCTTCAGATCTCACCTTCTACAGGTTTAGACCTTTTCCTGTCAGTATATGTCCTACAGGCTTATTTAAGTGTGACTTTTTCCTTGTCCAACTTCAGGTTTGTGTGGCAAGTCAGTAGTCTCACACAAGATTTTGATTGTGTTCGGAAATTATTTTTTCCATTGTATATCCCCATTCATAAACCAGCAGGTAACCCATGAAAACGTCCACTGTGGGAAGATCACCAGTATCTTTTCTCTCATGCTGACTGTATTGATGCTCTCCTGGACTCTCAGAAGGACCCAAATGTATCACCAGAACAACATCCAGGGTGTAGTTAGAAAGCTGCTGCTTTCATCCAGTTTCATACCAGCAGGAAACTTTCTTCATATCGAGGCTAATGAAGAGTTTTGCTTTTGCAAGTTGTGGCAAAATTCTTTCAATGGTTAACATGATCTCTTCAGGACTTCATCTAGATCTTTTAGGTTGATGCGTACTCTCAGATTCCCAGGTTGCTTGACTGCAATCATGATGATCATTTGTTTTGTGGGAGTTGTCACCTCCTTGATTACTTCCTTCTTTTCCAGCTTTTTTATCTCATCTTTCAGGTTAACCTTGGAGGACAGCTGGAATTTTCCTCTGCAGGTGCCGACTTGATTTTACACACTAATCTACTTCGAGGTGATATTCTTCAGGAAGATATCCTAAACCTGTAAACATATCATTGTACTTCTCTAGGATTTGTTCCACAGTTAGTGGCTTAGTGAGCTGTGACACACTGAAAATTGCTTTTCACCCAGGGTTACCAGTCCAAGCTAGCGCACCAGCTGAGATAGGTAGTTTTTGCTTGTTATTCATGATCTGGAACTCTAGATCTTAGTTTTTGTCACTGCTTCGGGCTCTCAATGATTTGACCTTTCAACACGAGTATGGTTCCACCATATAGCCTCGAGCTTATGTTTGAAGGCTTCAGTTTTCGATCTATTGAGCCAATTCCCTCAGACCTGTGAAGGTTATGATGTTGCATGATTCACTGTTATCTCTCTGACATTTTACATTTACTTCATGTTCACCTTCTGCAGTCATTATCCCAACAGTCACAGACCATTTCTCACCTTTATAATAGTCATAAACTATTTATCAACCTCACAGAGCCAGTTTTTAGATTTGATTAGATTCCCTATAGTATGGAAACAGGCCCTTCGGCCCATCAGGTCCACACCGACCCTCCAAACAGTAACCCACTCCCCGACCCTACACTTATCCTGGACTAATGCATCTAACACTATGGGCAATTTAGCATGACCAATTCACCCAACCTGCACATCTTTGGATTGTGAGAGGAAACCAGAGCACTCAGAGGAAACCCACAGACACGGGGAGAATGTGCAAATATTTATATTTTATAGATTGGTCAGAACCTTCAGTGGCTATTGGAACCTGTTTATTGAGCACCCTTGTAGTCAAAACACTTGCATTAAAAATGACGTGGCTTTCTGACCACACTGGACATGCTTTCCTTTCCTTGTGATGTCCATGAATATGGAAGGCACATCAGTACACTTCCATGCCAAATGTTCTGTGTTTCTTTTTTCAAGTCCACAATCCCATCCATTGAATTAACTGAGCACTCAACCCAGGCTGCAACCTTCAGTGAGCTGTGCACACCTAAATCCAGGTTGTTCACTACTATGCACCCGCTCCCAAACCATTTTGAATTATCCGGTTATTTTACATTGATTTTCCCTGTCATTTCTAATCAAAATGAATCATTCCATACTTCTGCACACTTCACTTGTGCACCTAGCTTAAAAATGTTAACATTACAGTCAATATCAGGTGGAACCCATGGCAGCAGAGTACAAGTCATTAAGTTTATTTATGACAAAGATAGATTGGTTCTTGATTAATAAAGGAATCAAGGGTTATGGGGTGAAGGCAGGCAAATGGGGTTGAGAAATATATCGACCATGATCAAATGATGGAGCAGGTTCGACTGGCTGAACAGCCCAATTCTGTTCCTATATCTTATGGTCTTAAAATATTAATTGCCTCTACTTTGTTCCATTAGTGCAGACCTTTACTCAAATACATAACCTGCGTTTAACTCTTAGCCAAGGATTATTTTGCCCTCTATCAAATCAAAATGATATGCAAATACACTCATACAGCCTATGGAAGAAGCAGGAAACAAACCGCGAATGCTGCAGAAACTCATGTTTCCTTCTCCTCTGGCACACTCCAAATTGCTCCATTTGTTTAACTTAGACAGGCAGGAGGCTGGAAGAACACAGCAAGCCAGGCAGCATCAGGTGGTGGAGACGTCAACATTTCGGGTGTAACCCTTTGTCACAACTTAAGCAGTCCTGAAGGAGGGTTACACCCAAATGTCAACTTCGCCATCTCCTGATGCTGCCCAGCTTGCTGTGTCCCTCTCCCTCCTGATGCTGCCCGGCTTGCTGTGTCCCTCTCCCACCTGATGCTGCCCGGCTTGCTGTGTCCCTCTCCCTCCTGATGCTGCCCGGCTTGCTGTGTCCCTCTCCCTCCTGATGCTGCCCGGATTGCTGTGTCCCTCTCCCTCCTGATGCTGCCCGGATTGCTGTGTCCCTCTCCCTCCTGATGCTGCCCGGCTTGCTGTGTCCCTCTCCCTCCTGATGGGAGAGTGAAGAAACTAAAAGACAGTATGCAAAAAATTACATTTGCAGGGAATTTATATTTCAAGCTATAGACAAAATCTCCAATGTGACATTTAACACAACTAACAATTGCACACTAATATTATCAAGCTCTGTACCTAAGTGAACATTTTGGTCTCCAGAATCAGTACAAAGATGGGGCAGCATGGTAGCTCAGTGGTTAGCACTGCTGCCTCACAGCACCAGCCAGCCAGGTTCGATTCCAGCCTCGGGTGACTGTCTGTGTGGAGTTTGCACATTCTCCCAGTGTCTGTGTGGGTTTCCTCCAGGTGCGCCGATTTCCTCCCACAGTCCAAAACTGTACAGGTTTAGGTGAATTGGCCATGCTAAATTGCCCATAGTGTTAGGTGCTTTAGTCAGTGGGCAATGGGTCTGGGTGGGTTACTCTTCAGAGGGTCGGTGTGGACTTGTTGGGCTGAAGGGCCTGTTTCCACACTGTAGATAATCTAATCTAATATCCATATGCTGCACTCCCAATGGCCTGCCTCCCTTTTCCTTTATCTGGTTAATTTCTAATCCCAGAACTGGCTTTTACAGTGAGGTAACCCTGAAGATTACTCTTTCGAGTCAAAGCCAAATGAACGTTACCATTCTGTTTTATTTCTCACAACCCTGAGCTCTTCAGAGAGCTCCCACCAACCTTCTGTGTGGTGAATAATTAAGACAGCACTTTGTTTGCTTCAGCTATAAAACTAGCTGCCTCTCTCTTGCTCAAGATTTTGCAGAACCCCTTGATTCTGAGTTACGGGGATAGTTTGTAAAAAAAAAACATACAACCTAATACCACAAAGCTTTGCTATTAATTCCTATTCTCTCAAAGCACATTTCCATGACAATGTCAATCAGATTTTTTTTTTAAATTTCAGGTAGAAATATTAATTATTTATCGTCTGGGCCCCAACTTCTTCTTATTTTGGAAATAAGTAGTCAGTTTAAAGTAAAAATACTAGAAAACTTGACATCATTAATACGTCCCTGAGAGACTTGGAAAGTATCAGTATATCCATAGCCACAGATGCTTTGGCATTGTCTATTCATTTCACTATCTTGCACTTTCTTCCAGTAAATCAGTGATTTCCTTTAATCACGAAACCACCCAAGCTTGCTATCAGGCTGAATTCAGGCAGATCAACATGATCCCATTCATAACACCATTTCACCTTAATTTAGACAGATGTCCTAAAAAGATCTGGCTATAAACTCTGCATTTGTAACAACATACATACGTCCATTTAAAGGTGTCAACAGTTCCCATTCTAAATCTTGATAGTTAAATTATTGCAAGGTTAAAGGTTGGATGGGCAGCAACTATCTACTGTACATAAAATGTTATTGCTGTCCTTGTAATTTATTTCAACTGAATTAAGAGAATGATATTAAAACATTTGCTCCACAGAGCTGCTCAGTACCTACGATTAAATTATGACTGTTAGCATTGCAAAATGAAATGCAAAATATTGATACAAGAATAAAAAATTGTCAATAGGAGGAATTATGGTGAAATTTCTTCCATCCATGCTGGAAGGCTAAAGTTATAAATTCACTGCTAATGCTCTGGCCAGACCATGCCCTGAGTTCTGTGTTCAGGTCTAATAACTGGAGGCACAAATGAGACTTTCTATTCAAGTTAGAGTCATGAGATTGACCTCGTGTCAAACATTTGAAGTATGACTAAATGCCAGTAAAATATGCGTATTTTCATCTTTAAAGTAAGTGACTGAGAGGTAATCTTCCGATTAACTGGTCATTCATCTCCCTGCTATTTTCAGGATGCTGCTTAGTGAAAAATGGAATCTATTTTGCAGTCAATTCGCTTTAAGCAAGTCATTGTACTTGAAGCTCAATAAGCAATTTGACATGTTTCAGATGCAGAATCCACCATCATGCAAATTGATGAAAAATGTTGAGATAGGATCATCTCCACTTATTATGGGGATCAGCCATCCCGTGGTAAATACAGATAAAGAAAGCTATTAATACAATCTTCATTCAAAGTCGAGAAAACTCCTGCAATCTTATGAAAGGTCCAATCATTTTGTCAATAATTCTAAGGATTCTGCCTTCACTCCCGCAGTCTATTCCAACTGTTATTTGAAGTAGCTTTATGCATCTACCTTGTTATCATCCTAAATACTTCAAAGATTGCCTCACAGTCACTCCTTTTTGAGATGAAACACTCATATTTCACCAGTGTTTCATTAATGTAAGGTCAATTTCATGAATCTTACCAGAATATGAAGTCTCATTTCTACTTCCCATTATCAGTATTGAAAAAAACCCAAGGCATGGTCTGCCCAGAACATTAGAAGTTAATTTCTAACTTTACTCTTCCAGATAGGCTGGAAGACATTTCACAATGATTCCCCAGTAGCCATTACATATTCCTGTGTCATTCCATTTAGTATTGCAATGTCAACTGTGGTAATTTAGTTGCAAGCTACAGGTACTAAAAGGAGCAAACTTTTAACAAGTCTCCTAATTCAATTGGTGTGATTTGCAAATAAAGTATTAACATTTTATAACAGACACGCCCTGCCAGCAAAACCTTAATTTTGGAAAAATTCTTATCTCACGAGTTACAGTGAAACTTCTAATTAGAAGTATGTATGTGAACATTGCATGAATTTCAGTGACGAAGCAGTAAACAGTGGACTGTCACTTGGTTTCTGCAGAGTTTCAGCACTAGGTGGTGACGTAGCACCTCCTCTGTCACATCGTTCCTCTTGACTAGTTGCAAAATGCTGAACAGATCCTGGACTCCAGCTTCAGTTTCAATAAATTCCATTAAGTTTGTGTATTTCTTTGTACAGTTTCTGTTGCTGCCTGGCTCACTGGAGCACATTTTGGCAATTTCCACCTCCTTGGCATATTTCGTGCTCAATTTCTACATCGATTCTGCACTGCTGCTGATGATCTTCTTTCCAAACAATTTGATCCCAAACTACTTTCCCATCCAACTCATATTTTAGCACTTGGAAAGTTACATGTCACCAGATGCCAACAAAAGCAAAACAGCAATAAAGCAGCACAGCAACATTCAGTATATAATTAATGTTCTTGCATTATATCAATATCTATTATGCAGATAGCATTCAAATATGAAAATCTGTTTGGGAAGTATTTATAAAGATGTTATTATTTTGTATATTCAGTCACTTGTATACTAGTCCACCTGAGCTGCTCCAGCCATTAGACCATGACAAGGAAGGAGCATAAAAGTGCATGTTGATGGTCTCAAGGTGGTCACACTTCTACTCGCTGCATTATAGGAAGGATGTGAAAGCATACGAAAAGGTGCAGAGGAGATTTACCAGAATATTGTCTGGTATGAAGAGAAGGTCTTATGAGGAAAGGCGGAGGGACTTGAGGCAGTTTTCGTTAGAGAGGTGGTGGTTAAGAGGTGACTTAATAGAGACCTACAAGATGATTAGCGGATTAGATTGGGTGGACAGTGCGAGCATTTTTCCTTGGATGGTGATGGCTAGCACGAGGGGACATAGCTTTAAATTGTGGGGTGATAGGTAGGTTCTTTCCTCAGCTTAGTAAGGGTGTGGAATGCCCTGCCTGCAAACAGTTGTAGACTCACCAACTTTAAGGGCATTTAAATGATCATTGGATAAATATATGGATGATAATGGAATAGTGTCAGTTAGATGGGCTTCAGATTGGTTTCACAGGTCAGCGCAACGTTAAGGGCCTGTACTGCACTGTAATGTTCTATGTTCTAGAATGAACTGTTTAGAATGAAGCAAATTTCAATTTAGATAGGTGATAATAGCCATTAAAAATGAGCACTAAAAGCCATTATGTGCAAACATGAATAAAATTACTTCTGTTTAATAAATTACTTCAACACCTTTGCAGCTCAAAAGTGCCTGAAATGTAAAACAGCAGATAACCATTAGAATCATTGCTGACAATTCTTCAAAACAGTCATTTGTTTTTGCTTCCACATGATTGACAATCTGATATGAAGTGAGTAACAAAATAAAAATAATACCCAGTCATCTTCATCAATCGTTGACATCATGATGCATCCAGAAGGACCTTCAACTTAATTTTAACACAGAGCAGGTTTCAGATCAGGGCCGACTCACGATTTGCTGTGCATATTAATCATGTAAAGGCAATGCTGTCCACCCAGAAAAGTACCTTTCTCGTCCTTCTTAAAGTATTCTCATTTTTTAAAACAAATAACAAAAATGCCTTGTCTTATGCATTATTCCTTCAACAGCCTGAGGGATCCAAGGCAGCTATTTGTTGGCACAAACCAACATGAAGCATCTATTGGTTTACTCGGTAACAAAATATATAATAAATAAGAAGTAAAACAGACATACAATACATTCCCACAGGTTACTCTTTCAAAGGGCCTATGCTTATTAAAAGATTCATACTTCATTCTGCCGCAGAAGTTCCTGACTGGAATGTGTTGTGTGATTGCCTGCATCACTAACAGAATTGCATTTATTAAGTACAGTCCTTATAGGATCACCATAGAACGCATTACTACATGTTAATGCACAAGAACTCAAGAGCTTAGAGGCTTGGAATTCAATTCAAGTTTTTCTTCCTCCAAGAAAAAAAGAATACCAAACAACTTTCAATTCGTACCTACAGCTTATATTTACAAATAAACAGGTGCTTTTCAGTCTCCCAGCCAAACGCTGTAACACAATAGAACTGAATTAAACATGTCAATTATATAACACTTTCCTGTTTCAAATAGATAAAGGAAAAGTGAGGTATTCATTGGATGTCTTCAACAGATAATATGAAAAGCAATTAGTAATTGAGTAAAGATATTTTATTTTTTGAAAGTAAATATGAAAAACTAGAATTTTAGTGAAAGACAGTAGAACTAAAATTATTGAAAAAATTGACATACTGGAATAAATATTGTTCTGAATTTGGTAAAGCAACAAGACTCCATAGTTTAAACAGAAGACTTTTACTTTACTTTTATTCTGAGAGTAAAATACATTATACAGAAAGCATTATCTTTGTAATAAACTGGAACCTTGATCAACTGGGCCAAAGGGCCATGGCATGACAGATGAAGATCAATGTAGATAAATGCAAGGTGTTGCATTTTGGTGAGACAAACCAGGGCAGTACTTGCACAGTTAATGGTTGGGCCCTGGGGAGTGTTGTTCAACAGAGAGACCTAAGGGTGCAGGTACACAGTTTCTTGAAAGTCGCATCACGGGTAGACAGGGTGAAGAAGGAATTTGTCACACTTGCTTTTATTGCTTAGAGCATTGAGTACAGGAGTTATGACATGTCACAGCTGTATAAGACATTAGCAAAGGCACATTTGGAATACTGTATACAATTCTGTTATAGGAAGGATGCTACTAAACTGGAAAGGATTCAAAAAGACCAACAAGGATGTTACAGTGACTGGAGGGTTTGAGTTATGAGGAGAGGATGGATAGGTTGGGACTTATTTCCCTGAAGAGTAAGACGCTGAAAGGGAGCTTATAGAGGTTTATAAAATCATGAGGGGAATACATAAGGTGAATAACCAAGGACTTTGCCCCAGGGTAGGGGAGTCCAAAACTAGAGGTTTAGGTGAGAACGGAAAAATTTAAAAAGGGATCTGACAGACAACATTTTCCACACAGAGGGTGGTGCATGTATGGAACGAGCTGCCAGAGGAAATGATAGAGGTGGATACAATTAGAATATTTAAAAGACATTTGGACAGGTACATGGATGGGAAGGTTTCAAGGGATAATGGGCCAAACGCAGGCAAATGGGACTAGCTTGGGTAAGGAAATCTGGTCAGTATGGATGAGTTGGGCCGAAGGGCCTGTTGCCATGTTGTAGGGCTCTATGACTCTATAACTGTACTCTGAAGCCCAAACTTATTGCAAGTTAAACATGAATTAGCAGATGAAATACAGTTAATTAGCAACTACAAAACACATTAAATGATAGATACAATTAAAGTATATCTTATGAATTGGTTTAGCAGTTTGTTTGGAATATTGACTTTAAACCTCAGTCACAAAATTCCTTCAAAAATTTTGTCTTCAACAGAAAGAATTTCAGTCCCTCTCCTTCCAGAACTTAACGTGATCCTCAGCTGATAGCAACAGATAAACAACCTAGATTCGAGGCACATGTGGCAGAGGCAATGGCATGGTGGCAATGTTCTGGGGACCCAGAGTTCAAATTCCGCCATGGCAGATGGTGGAATTTTTAATTTAAAAAGTCTAATGACCTTAAGATTTAGGGAAGGAAACCACCGCCCTTATCAGATCTGACCTACAGTTGACGCCAGGCCTGCAGAAATATGGTTGACTCTCAGTTGCATCCAAGAGCAACCTGGGTTGGGCAAGAAATGCTGGCCCAGTCAATGAACCCTACACCAAAATGAATACAGAAAATAGTCTTCATCAAATGTCTACAGAACCTCCTCAACTCAGTCTGAATGGTGTAGATTCACCCATGTTATCTTCAAATAACAGTGACAGCTGCAGCAACTCTAGGGGTCTAAGTCTCTGTCTTCTTCAGCCTGCCTGTATTGCACTGGAATCATCAAGTAACCACTGAGTTTGGATTGATCTGCGACCTTTTACAGTGTTTTCAACCAGTTTCTATCACCCTCGATGATCACCCAGAATTCAGAGGCAATTTCCCTCTTCAGTTCAAATCTGTCTCAACAATCAGAAGATGTGAAACTACCGGATCCAGGACAATTTCTACAAAGCTAAAACTAGACAAAAACACTTGAGAAACAAATCAACCAGGCTAAATCAAGGTAGTCAAAATTAAGGGTACAAAACAGATCATATGTAAGATCACAAATATACATTGGAATGAAGCAATACCACAGTCCAAGAATAAATACACATAATTCTCTTTTTCAACAAAAAGACAAGCATAAAAAAGATTCAGCCTTTCATTCAAGACAATGAAATAGAGACAATACAGGTGCAGGTCTAATGGGCCAAACATTTCCTTCTGCACTATAACAATTCTCTGATTCTATGAATTTGCCTGTTACAAGCAAAAATCTTAAAACCTCGACATTCAGTTTTATTTTCATTTTTAAGTTCAAAATTTGATTACCCAACAAGCTGGATGACTCCTGGCGCTATGAGCTAGTGAGGGCAGGAACAGGAGGATAGAACAGATGAATGCATGGCTGAGGAGCTGGAGAAGAATTCACATTTTTGGACCATTGAAATCTCTTTTGGGGTAGAAGTGACCTGTACAAGAAGGACGTATTGCACCGAAATTAGAAGGGGTCTAATATACTGGCAGGGAAGTTTGCTGGAGCTACTCGGGAGGATTTAAACTAATAAGGTGGGTGGGGGAGGGATCCAGGGAGATAGTGAGGAAAGAGGTCAATCTGAGACTGGAACAGTTGAGAACAGAAGAGGCAGGCAGGGACAAGGTAAGATAAATAAATTATACTCCATTTATTTCAATGCAGGGGGCCTAACTGGGAAGGCAGATGAACTCAGGGCATGGTTAGGAACATGGGACTGAGATATCATAGCAATTACAGAAACATGGCTCAGGGATGGGCAGGACTGGCAGCTTAATGTTCCAGATACAAATGCTACAGGAAGGATAGAAAAGGAGGCAAGAGAGGAAGGGGAATGGCATTTTTGATAAGGGATAGCATTACAGCTGTGCTGAGGGAGGATATTCCTGGAAATACATCCAGGGAGGTTATTTGGGTGGAACTGAGAAATAAGAAAGGGATGATAACCTTATTGGGATTGTATTATAGACCTCCTAATAATCAGAGGGAAATTGAGAAACAAACTTGTTAGGAGATCTCAGCTATCTGCAAGAATAATAGGGTGGTTATGGTAGGGGATTTTAACTTTCCAAACAGACTGGGACTGCCATAGTGTTAAGGAATTTGTTAAGCATGTACAAGAAAAGTTTCTGATTCAGTATGTGGATGGACCTACGAGGGAAATGGCAAAACTTGACCTGCTCTTGGGAAATAAGGCAGGGCAGGTGACTGAGGTGTCAGTGGGGGAGCACGTTGGGGCCAGCAACCATAATTCCAGTAGATTTAAAACAGTGATGGAAAAGGATAAACCAGATCTAAAAGTTGAAGTTCTAAATTGGAGAAAGGCCAATTTTGATGGTATTAGGCAAGAACTTTCGAAAGCTGATTGGAGGCAGATGTTCACAGGTAAAGGGACGGCTGGAAAATGGGAAGCCTTCAGAAATGAGATAACGAGAATCCAGAGAAAGTATATTCCTGTCAGGGTGAAAGGAAAGGCTGGTAGGTATAGGGAATGCTGGATGACTAAAGAAATTGAGGGTTTAGTTAAGAAAAAGAAGCAAGCATATGTCAGGTATAGACAGGATAGATCGAGTGAATCTTTAGAAGAGTATAAAGGCAGTAGGAGTATACTTAAGAGGGAAATCAGGAGGGCAAAAAGGGGACATGAGATAGCTTTGGCAAATAGAATTAAGGAGAATCCAAAGGGTTTTTACAAATACATTAAGGACAAAAGGGTAAGTAGGGAGAGAATAGGGCCCCTCAAAGATCAGCAAGGTGGCCTTTGTGTGGAGCCACAGAAAATGGGGGAGATACTAAACGAGTCTTTTGCATCAGTATTTACTGTGGAAAAGGATATGGATGATTTAGACTGTAGGGAAATAGAGGGTAACATCTTGCAAGAGGAGGAAGTGCTGGATGTCCTGGAACACAAAGGTGGATAAATCCCCAGGACTTGATCAGGTGTACCTGAGAACTCTGTGGGAAGCTAGAGAAGTGATTGCTGGGCCTCTTGCTGAGATATTTGTATCATCGATAGTCACAGGTGAGGTGCCGGAAGACTGGAGGTTGGCAAACGTGATGCCACTGTTTAAGAAGGGTGGTAAGGAGAAGCCAGGGAACTACAGACCAGTGACCCTGACATCGGTGGTGGGCAAGTTGTTGGAGAGAATCCTGAGGGACAGGACATACATTTATTTGGAAAGGCAAGGATGATTAGAGATAGTCAACATGGCTTTGTGCATGGGAAATCATGTCTCACAAACTTGATTGAGTTTTTTGAAGAAGTAACAAAGAAGATTGATGAGGGCAGAGTGGTAGATGTGATCTATATGGACTTCAGTAAGGCATTCAACAAGGTTCCCCATTGGAGATTGATTAGCAAGGTTAGATCTCACGGAATACAGGGAGAATTAGCCATTTGGATACAGAACTGGCTCAAAGGTAGAAGACAGAGGGTGGTGTTGGAGGGTTGTTTTTCAGACTGGAAGTCTGTGACCAGTGGAGTCCCACAAGGATCTGTGCTGGGTCCTCTATTTTTGTCACTTACATAAATGATTTGGATACGAACATGAAGTACAGTTAGTAAGTTTGCAGATAACACAAAAATTATAGGTATAGTGGACAGCAAAGAGGGATACCTCAGATTACAACATGATCTTGACCAGATGAACCAATGGGCTGAGAAGTAGCAGATGGAGTTTAATTCAGATAAATGCAAGGTGCTGCATTTTGGGAAAGCAAATCTTAGCAGGACTTATACACTTAATGGTAAGGTCCTGGGGAGTGTTGCTGAACAAAGAGATCTTGGAGTGCAGGTTCATAGCTCCTTGAAAGTGGAGTCGCAGGTAGATAGGATAGTGAAGAGGGTGCTTGGTATGCTTTATTTTATTGGTCAGAGTATTGAGTATAGGAGTTGGGAGGTCTGTTGCAGTCTGTACAGGACATTGGTTAGGCCACTGTTGGAATATTGCATGCAATTCTGGTCTCCTTCCTATCGGAAAGATGTTGTGAAACTTGAAAGGGTTCAGAAAAGATTTACAAGAATGTTGCCAGGATTGGAGACTTTGAGCTACAGGGAGATGCTGAACAGGCTGGGGCTGCTTTCCCTGGAGCGTTGGAGGCTGAGGGGTGACCTTATAGAGGTTTACAAAATTATGAGGGGCATGGATAGGGTAAATAGGCAAAGTCTTTTCCCTGGGTTGGAGGACTCCAGAACTAGAGGGCATAGGTTGGGGGTGAGAGGGGAAAGATATAAAAAAGACCTAAGGGGCAACTTTTTCACACAGAGGGTGGTACGTGTATGGAATGAACTGCTAGAGGGAGTGGTGGAGGCTAATACAATTACAATATTTAAAAGACATCTGGATGGGTATATGAATAGGAAGGGTTTGGAAGGATATGGGCTGGGTGCTGACAGATGGGACTAGATTGGGTTGGGATATCTGGTCAGCATGGATGGGTTGGACTGAAGGGTCTGTTTCCATGCTGTACATGTCTATGACTCTATATTCCTTCAGTTACCTAAGTAAAAGACACACACAAACACACACACTTGAATTAATATATTTTCAGAAACTGTGAAAACCTGCTATGACTCTTAGAATGCAACCATTATTCCTGTGGTCAGATTTTTCATGATTAAACAATCTTTTTTGACCTAAAGCAAGATCTTGGCTTCCACGTAGCAATTCCACTTGTGCACCACTGGAATTCTGCTCCCAAACACTTTGATCCTTGTCAGGAAATTGTTTAGGCATTTATATTACCGTCTGCTGCTCAGAGCTTCCATACAATCCATTTCTGGATGTAGGCTTGCTTACTGAGCTGGAAGGTTCATTTTCACTTGTTTCATCACCATACTAGGTTACATCTTCAGTGAGCCTCTGGACGAAGGTTATTTCCTCGTAATATGAAGATATTACCTAGTATGATGACAAAACGTCTGAAAATGAACCTTCAGTTCAGCAAGCAAACCTACATCCAGAACCTCAACCTGAGCTACAAATCATCTCAAAACTTGCCAATCCATTACTGTGCTGCATGTCAAAATTACGCTGAGGTGCTGAAATTAGCATAGTCTTACTAGACCACTGGGCTAGACTTGGTGGTTTAACCCGAGGGTCACCATGCCTCAGGCAAGGGGAGACATTGAGAAGGACAAATGTTCATGGAAACCTCAGCCAGCGCAGGAACTGAACCCAAGTAGTTGGCATCACTCTATACCACAAACACGCAAGCCAGCTAACTGAGTTAACTGCCCCCAAGTGATAGACTAACATTGAAGGATTCAACGTTCAAATGCAGCAAAATCTGGGCAAAGCCAGGTTTGTGCTGACAAGTGGCAAGTAATACGCACACCACATAAGTCTCAGGTAATAACCAAAACTAATGCTCCCCCTTGATTTTCATTGGCATTTAATGGCATTACCACTCAATGACCCACTATCAACATTCTGGGGGAAAACCATTTATCAGACACTCGATTGGACTAGCCACACAAATACTGCACACCTACAACAGCTGGTCAAAGGGTAGGAATCCATCAGCGAGTAACTGACTTCCTGACTCCACAAATCAGACATAGGACGGTATACTCTCTACTTGAAGCCAGTGATGTCCACATCCCTTGAATGACGTTTTTACAAAAAAAATGTGGAGCTTCTTATATCAACTGGATGCTTTGCAGAACTTTACAGCCAACAAAATACTTCTGAGCACAGCAAGATCTCACAAACTAATGTATTAATTGTTAGATGTTCTGTTTTTATGGCACGAATTGAGGTATAAATATTGGTCAGGACACCAGGAATAACACCGATGCTCTTCATTGAAATAACATAATGGTACCTTTTACATCCATTTGAAAGGGTCAACACGGCATCTATTTAACATTTCATCAAAAGGATCCAACAATCTAGTACTTCCTCACTGCTGAACTGGAGTACCACCCTTCACTTTTCAGTCTAAACTGGAGTGGGGTTTGAATCCTGGACCTTGAGAAAGTGCCTTGAACTCAGCTACAGCTGACACAAAATAGCTAGTGCATTTTCTCTCAGCATAAGTGCTACAGTAATTTAATTGTACCATTTATATTTCACTTTCACAATTGAAAATTCACCCAATGCACTTTGCAAAGAATGCGCAATGAGTCCACATGAGAATTTAAAGACAGCTGAATGAAAGTTTTCTTGTGAGAGAAGTTTCAAGAAAGCTTTTAATACAGAGAGAGGAGAAATAGAGTTGTGAACCAGACGTTACAAATAGGAGGGCCAACAAATTTAGCAAAAGGTAGATGCGCTCTAACACAATAGATTGTGGGTGGCACGGTGGCCCAGTGGTTAGCACTGCTGCCTCACAGCGCCACAGTCTGGGGTTCAATTCCTGCCTCAGGCGACTGACTGTGTGGAGTTTGCACGTTCTCCCCGTGTCTGCGTGGGTTTCCTCCGGGTGCTCCGGTTTCCTCCCACAGTCCAAAGATGTGCAGGTCAGGTGAATTGGCCATACTAAATTGCCCATAGTGTTAGGTTAGGGGTATGTGTGGGTTGCGCTTCGGCGGGTAGGTGTGGACTTGTTGGGTCGAAGGGCCTGTTTCCACACTGTAATGTAATGTAATCTAATCTAATCTAAATTAGAGTAGGTTCAAAGATGAAGAGAATTGGAGAGGTAAGGAGCAGAACAATTCAGACGAATATTCTAAATTTGATTTAATTATGGGTGCGAAGCCTGTAAGTTTTCGAGGATGACAATAATGGGCATCTGCACAGCAATGTTTCAGATGACAATAAAAAGCTATGCAGATACATATGCAAAAACAATAGCACGATAATTTTTGCTCAGAGTCAATTTTCAGCTTAAAATTATGCTGCAAAGTAATGAAGGTAATCGTGCATCACATTTTTTTTTTAAATCCTAATCACTGAATTGTTTAAATGTCTTAGGAAAGAATGAAATGCAGTTGGAGACTACATGACAATCCTCAGTTTTCATACAGTGAAGTGTGAAAAGAACGAAAAGCACGCTGACTGGGGTTGCATAAGTGGGAGGGGGACCTACTTGAAGTTAATTGGGTAGTTAGACCAAAATGTTATGGCAGGAACTAAACAAAACAGGAAAGTCTCAGACAGATGGATTTTTACTAGGGAAATGGAGTTTAGACAGAAAATTAGCTGATGATTGTATTACAGAAATTGTTCAGCAGGCTGGAAGGGCCAAATGGTCTACTCCAGCTCCGATTTTCTTACTGTGTTTTGCATCATTTTCATTTAAGCCACCAAGGCAAACTCAAAAATGGCTACTGGCACAATTTTGACCACCTACCTCATGACACCATGCACCGAATAGCATGCAATAAAAGGAGTATTGTTACACAAAAAAAGTGAAAAAAATAGGGTCAATGGGTATGGGAAAAGTGCTTCTCTGCAGGCAGACCATCCGACTGTAAAGTCACCATCAAATAATATATTCCAAAATGGAAGTGTGCACTTAGTACGAGTTCATGGGACTTCTACATTGATTACAAGGCCAGTATATATTACCTAGACATAACTGCCACCTGCAAGGGTAAGCTGTCTTCTTGAATTGCTGCAATTCAGACTTGACGGGATGTGCCCAAAGTACTGTTAGGGAAGGGGTTCTTGCATTTGACTCTACGACAAGGAAGAAATGGCAAAACCCATTTTCAAGAGAGAATAATGTGCGAATTTCCAAGTGGTAGATTGCCCACGTAGTATTGATGCTGGACTAGCAATCCAGACATCCAGGCAAATGTTCGGGGGACCTGGATCCAGACTCACCATGGCAGACTGGAATTCAATAAAGATCTGGAAATGTTAAAAAAAAATAAATCTAATGAAGACCATGAAACCATTGTTGCTTGTCATCTTTGTCTGTCTTAACTGTAGAGCACTGTGTGAAAGCATTTTCTCTCACCTAGTATTTGCTGTGGTTCACAATCCTTTTAGAAACAGGGGAGCAGTTTTTCCCTACCTACTCTGTAGTGACCTCATGATTTTCAAACTTCTGCACTGTCCTCTTCACAACTGACAATGTTGCCAAGTTTTTATATCATCTGTACTCTAAGGTCTAGATCATTTAGAAAACTTACGATATCACTAGGGAACTCCATAAATCTTTCTGCGGCCAAAAAAAACCCATGACTTGTACTGTTTCCTGTCCCACACTATCTATCCTTAATTATTGTTTCCAGATATTTTCCCACCAAAGTTAAACTAACTGGTCTATAGTTATATCCAGGCACCGTGTTTTGAACAAGTCAAGAAGGTCAATAACCGATGTTCTCCCTCTGATCCTGCTGAGACTGCACAAACCAAACTCTAAAATATACGCAAGATTGCAATTATTTTCCCATACAGAATTTAAAAGCAATGGGTTCCACGTTAAGGTTCACACGTAGAATTAATGTAGTAGCCCAGTTCCAGATTAATGTGCAAATATTTCATGGCACATTTGATTGCTGTACTGATATGCTATACAGTGCCCTGAACAAGAGGATGCAAATAAGTACCCAAACCAGGTATGTATTTGAAATATAATAGGATGAGTTGATCAGAAATGGGAAGAGGTTGTATAGACCATAGACCAATAGAATTGTCTTTTTCAAAGTTGCAGGCTCCATTTATTGCTATGTAAATAAAAATAACAAAATAATAAAAATAACAAAATCAGCAGCTGAAACAGCAGATGCAAGGCCACAAGTTGAGTATGCCTCATTCCTGAAGAAGGGCTTATGCCCGAAACGTCGATTCTCCTGTTCCCTGGATGCTGGCGTTTTTCCAGCAACACATTTTCAGCTCTGATCTCCAGCATCTGCAGTCCTCACTTTCTCCACAGGTTGAGTATTGCATCCACTGCATTTTACAAAGGATGCAAGTGCTAAGAGTCATACAGACAGAGAAATACAGCATAGAAATAGACCTTTCGGTCCAACTTGACCAGATATTCTAACCTAATCTAGCCCCATTTGTCAACATTTGGTCCATACTCTTCTAAAACATTCCTATTCATTTACCCATCCAGATGCCTTTTAAATGTTGTATTTGTACCAGCCTCCACCACTTCCCCTGGCAGCTCATTCCATACAATGACCATTCGCTGTGTGAAAAAGTTGCCTCTTAGGTCCCTTTTAAATTTTTCCCTTCTCATTCTATACCTATGCCCTCCATTTCTGGACTCTCCCACCCCAGGGAAGACTTTGTCTATTTACCTTATCCATGCCCCTCATGATTTTATAAACCTTGATAAAGGTCAGCCCTCAGCCCCTGACACTTCAGGGAAAACAGCCGTAGCCTATTCAGCCTCTCCCTGTAGCTCAAATCTTCCAACCCTGACAACATTTTTCTGAACCTTTCCTGAACCCTTTCAAGTTTAACAACATCCTTCCGATAGGAGGGAGATCAGAACTGCACACAATATTCCAAGAGCGGCCTAACCAATGTCCCATACAGACACAACAGGACCTCGCAACTCTAGGACTCAACGCTCTGTCAAATGAAGGAAAGCATACCAAATGCCTTCTTCACTATTCAATCTGCCTGCAACTGCATTTTCAAGGAACTATGATCCTGCACTCCAAGGTCTCTGTTCAGCAATAATCCCCAGGATTTTAACCTGAAGTGCAAAGTCCTGCTCTGATTTGCCTTTCCAAAATGCACCACCTCACCTTTATCTAAATTAAACTCCATCTGCCACTCCTTAGCCCATTGGCCCATTTGATCAAGGTCTTGTTGTATTTTGAGGTAACTTTCTTCGCTGTTCACTACACCATCAAATTTGGTGTCAATTGCAAACTTACTAACTATACCTCTTATGTTCACATTCAAATCATTTATATAAATGACGAAAAGCAGTAGACCCAGCATCAATCCTTGTGGCACTCCACTGGTCACAGGCCTCCAGTCTGAAAAACAACCCTCTACCACCACCCTCTGTCATCTACTTTCAAGCCAGTTCTGTATCCAAATAACTAGTTCGCCCTGTATTCCATGAGATCTAACCTTGCTAACCAGTCTACCAAGAGGAACCTTGTTGAATGCCTTACTGAAGTCGATACAGATCACGTCCACCGCTCTGCCCTCATCAATCCTCTTCGTTGAGTTTCTTTGAAGAAGTAATCAAGTTTGTGAGACATGACATCCCATTCACAAAGCCATGTTGACTATCCCTAATTAGCCCTTGCCTTTCCAAATTTATGTACATCCTGTCCCTCAGGATTCCCTCCAACAACTTGCCCACCACCGACGTCAGACTCACTGGTCTATAGTTCCCTGGCTTGTCCTTACCATCTTTCTTAAATACTGGTACCACATTAGCCAACCTCCAGTCTTCCAGCACCTCAGTTATGATTATCGATGATACAAATATCTCAGCAAGGGGCCCAGCAATCACTTCCCTAGCTTCCCACAGAGGTCTAGGATACACCTGATCAGGTCCTGGGGATTTGCCCACTTTTGTGTGTTTTAAGACATCCAGCACCATGTCCTCTGAGACATGGTGGTGCTGGAATTTTTCAAGCTGTCACCATCTATTTCCTCACATTCTACACCTTCCATGTTCTTCTTCACAGTAAACACTGATGCAAAACACTCGTTCAGTTTCTGTGGCCTGTGATTCCACACATATGCTGCCTTGCTGATCTTTAAGGGACCTTATGCTCTCCCAAGTAACCCTCTTGTCCTCAATATATTTATAAAATCCTTTGGGGTCTCCTTAACCTTATTTGCCAAAGCTATCTCATGTCCCTTTTTTGCCCTCCTGATTTCCCTTGTAAGTATAGTCCTCCTGCCTTTCTACTCCAAGGAATCACTCAATCGTTGGTGTCCATACCTGACATATGCTTTCCAGCCGTCCCTTTACCTGCAAACATCTGCCCCCAATCAGCTTTTGAAAGTTCTTGCCTAATACCATCAAAATTGGCCTTCCTCCAATTTACAACTTCAACTTTTAGATCTGGTCTATCCTTTTCCATCACTATTTTAAAACTAATAGAATTATGGTCACTGGCCCCAACGTGCTCCCTCAGTCACTGGCCCTGCATTATTTCCCAAGAGTAAGTCAAATTTTGCACCTGCTCTAATAGGTACATCCATATACTGAATCAGAAAATTTTCTTGTACACACTTAAATTCCTCTCCATCTAAACCTTTAACACTATGGCAGTCTATGTTTGGAAAATTAAAATCCACTTCCATAACCACCGTATTATTCTTACAGATAACAGATCTCCTTCCAAATTTGTGTCTTAATTTCCCACTGGACTATTCGGGGTCTACAATTCCATCCCAATAAAGGTTTCGTATTTCTCAGTTCCACCCAAATAACTTCTCTGGATATAATTCCAGGAATATCCTCCCTAAGTACAACCGTAATGTTATCCCTCATCAAAAACACCCCCCCCCCCCCCCCCCCCCCCACACACACACACACCCTCTCTTGCCTGCCTTTCTATTCTTCCTATAGCATTTGTATCCTAGAACATTAAGCTGCCAGAGATGCACAGCACAGAAACAGACCCTTCGGTCCAAATCATCCATGCCGACCAGATATCCTAACCTAATCTAGTCCCGCTTGCTAATATCCAGCCCATATCCCTCCAAACCCTTCCTATTCATATACTCACCCAGATGCCTTTTAAATGTTTCAATTGTGTCAGCCTCCACCACTTCCTCTGGCAACTCATTCATTACATGCACCACCCTCTGCATGAAAAAGTTGCCCCTTCGGCCTCATATCTCTCCCCTCTCACCTTTAACTTATGCCGTCTAGCTCTGGAGTCCAGTCCTGTCTATCCCTGAGCCACATTTCTGTAATTGCTATGATATCCCAGTCCCATGTTCCTAACCATGCCCTGAGTTCATCTGTCCCTTCCTTGTTAGGCCTCTTACATTAAAATAAATGCAATTTGATTTATCAGAGGATACAGAGATTTGACAGAATGTTTCTATGGATGAGTGATTTCAAATACATGAATTTACATTCAAGAAGCTGGAATAGTTCTTACAGCAAGGAAGATTGACGGGTGATTTGATTGAGGTGGACAAATTGTGACAGCTTTAGATGAGGTAGACAAAGTCAAGCTACTTTTATTAGTTGACAGTGGAAGCAGAGTCAGTGATTTCCAAGGGAAGTTTAATGACCACTGGAAGGAAATAAACTTGCAGGGCTGTGTGGATAGAGTGGGGATGATGGAACTGATTGGATTCCTCTGCAGACAGCCAGTATGGACTCGAGGGGCCAAATAGCTTCCTTATGTGCTGTAATGACTCTCTGACTTCCTCAATGGAGAAACCTCCTATGAAGGGATGAGTATATGGTCAGCAGAATGCCTTTCACATTTAAAACAGTTGACTGAACTGACTAGTTTCAAATACTGCAGTTTGTAAGAGGAAAGGACTAAGGAGGGAGTTATATAGGTTCAAAGAGGATAATAAAGGATCATTTGAGTTGGCCATTGTTTTGAGATCAATGCAGAAAACATGTTGAATTATATGGGATGTGATATTTTAAGCTTAAGAGAAAAAAGGAAGAGAATTTAACATTCAACTGCAAGTCAAAATGGTCAAAATCGCAAAAGCAGAATACCACAGGTGAAGATCTCAAATGAAAACAAAGTGCTGTGGAAACTCAGGTTTGGCTGCATCTGTGGAGATAGAAAGAGAGTCAATGTTAACCCAATGTGACTCTTCTTTGGCAATCGGCCAAATTACGCTTTAGTATTCTATTCAAGCCTTTCCTCCGTCTCCTGTCACCTGCACTTCCACCTGTTCATAGACACTGTTTATTTGTTTAAAAAAAACCCACTAACAACTGCCTTTCTCAGTCTAACCATCACACATTAGTGGTAGCCTTTCTCCTGCATCACAGATAAATTACTGCAACAAATTTCTACGCCTCCAGGCATAAAGAATTCCCTCTTCTCCAGGAAAAAAAAAACTTAAAAACAAAATCAAAAGGCAGGCACAGCATACATGAATCAAATCATCTGTCTGGATTTTATTAAGGATTCCATTCACTTCGGTACTCTGTTGATGCAGTGAATACATAAAAGATTCAATAACACACCAGTGGGCTCCATCAGCCCCAAATGAAAACTGAGGCTATAAATTTGGAATTCATTAAATTCTAATTTACACTGCAATTGACAGCTAAATCAGAGTTCAAAATATACTGTCAAAGATCTGAAACCAACCTCAAGATACAGGTAAATATCAACATTTCAACTCATTACTTACAAAGAAAAAATACACTTTGTTCACATTATTATTAAAGAAAAAGTAATGCTTTTAAAGTGCCAGAAATATAAGACAAAAAGTACACCTTCAAACTACGAACATAATCTTCTTATTGGTTACAAAGCCTCATCAGATAATATCAGGTGCTTCGCAAAACTGCATCAATAAGTAATTAGCACAGTAATTGAAATTAAATGCATTTTCAATTATAAGCTGCAGCCTCCTTGTTTGAGTCTTAACTTCACTGATAATATAACCTTACCACAAATCTTCACCCTTCCAAATCATACTCCCTTTGAACTTAGTAATATGATTTATTCCTCTCATTTGTCCAAAGGCAAAAATCCTATTCATAAATTTGACTAAACTTCATGAATTTCATGCTGCCACGTTTCCCTATTTAAATTTATATGGTAAGATTAATTCTGTGTATAATGCAGAAGTTGTAGGATCAGTTCATTCCAAAAAGGAAGAAAGATCCCAGGAGGAGGCATGGGCGGCCGTGGCTGACGAGGGAAGTAAAGAAACATATAAAGTTAAAAGAGAAAAAGTATAACATAGCTAAGATAAGTGGGAAAACTGAGGACTGGGAAG
>NC_057711.1:28383914-28386615 GCF_004010195.1 Chiloscyllium plagiosum | reverse complement strand
GATTGAGACATGTAAGATTATGAAAGGATTGGACACTCTGGCAGTAGGAAACATATTTCCACTGATGGGTGAGTGCCGATCCAGAGGACACAGCTTAAAAATACGGGGTAGACCACTTAGGACAGAGCTTAGGAGAAACTTCTTCACCCAGAGAGTGTTGGCTGTGTGGAATGCTCTGCCCCAGGGGGCAGTGGAGGCCCACTCTCTGGATTCTTTTAAGAAGGAGTTGGATAGAGCTCTCAAAGATAGTGGAATCAAGGGTTATGGAGATAAGGCAGGAACAGGATACTGATTAGGAATGATCAGCCATGATTATATTGAATGGCGGTGCAGGCTGAATGGCCTACTCCTGCACCTATTGTCTATTGACTAATTCCATTTCATTGACTAAGATGCCAGAAATCAGACTCTTTCAATATTAGAAATGCCACTGTGCAAAGTGTGTCTGGTATCAAGTCAATGCCCAGTGATATAGTAATCAGCACACCCTCTGTGAACTCAAAGGTGAAGGTTGAGGATGTAAACAGCAACATTTATTAACCCAACATGGAAAGATAAGGCTATTTCCCACCACCAAGGTATTTCCTTAGTTGTCACATGTATCTTGTTACAAGATACAGTGAAAACTCTTCCATAGTGTCGTTACACTCCAAAGCCATCTTAAAACTCAAAAAAAAACATAGAATATAAAAGGCAGAAGAATAAAGAAATAAAGGAAGTGTCCATCTTTACAGTCCTTCTTGGTAAGTGCTCCATCATGGGCCACAGGCGTGGTAGCCAGACAAAAGTCCCCCTTGATGTGTCACTGCAGCTAGAATTAAAGTTGCTACTCTTTGGCCCCATTCAGCAAATAGCAGAGGCAAGACGTTTATACACAAGAATTCTTATTTAATACTGATATAAAATGGCTAGATCCCGTGATGGCATTCAATCTGCATCAACTTAAAAAAACAAATTCAGTTAACGGAGAAGAAAACAGCAAACAAAGCATGTTGAATTAACTCTAATGTCCTTGAAAACAACTTTCCAAACACTTTCCCCATTCGTCAGGTCCATTTACTTTTGTAGGAGATCATTACATACATACAAAATATGCTGATAATGTAGTTTGAGGAACAAAATGCATTAAGATCTAAAAAGAATCGAATGAAGGGATTATTAAATAAATATTGATTACGAGAAAACATGTTTGCATGGACAAAATTTAAAAGTTATGAACTTCAAGCAAGGTTTTAATAAAGGAGAGGAAAAAATTAAGCACATGAAGGGTTATTTTCAGGCCATGGATAAAGATAACTTGAAGCATTATGAAGGCTTCAGTAGAGGTTATAAATCTAAAAATAGTAGCAATAGAAAATAAACTCAGGTACTTCAAGGACTGATTCTTGGACTTGGTGCTATCGTGCAAACAGAACAATAGAGGCAAACTGCTTTTTACAGAAGACGGTCAAGGTCTTTAACATAATGAGATAGAGATAAGATCAACGGAGTAAACTGACTGCAAACTCTAAAGGGCAATACCACAATGTTAATTAGAGCAAGGAAGATGAAAAATTAGAAAAACATATTTTTTACCTTGAGCAATGGACATGTAATACACAATGTTCTGCTCATCACACTAACAACAGAATCAAAGGCAAAGATGCACTTAGAATACATTGGTTGCAAAATTTTTGTTTATTCATTCACAGGATGAGGGCGTCGCTGGCAAGTCCAGCATTTATTGCCCATCCCTAATTGCCCAGAGGGCATCATTGTGAATCTGGATTCACATGTAGGCCAAACCAGGTAAGGATGGCAGAATCCTTCCCTAAAGGACAGTAGTGAATCAGATGGATTTTTTCAACAATTGACAATAGATGAATGGTCATCACTAGATTCTTAATTCTAGATATTTTATTGAATTCAAAGTCTATCTGTGGCAGAATTCAAACCCAGGTTCCTAGAATGCTATCTGGGTCTCTGGATTAACACCACTAACACCACTGGGCCATCTGAAAATGCTTATAGTTTACCCGAGACTGAAGAGAAGTTCATGGAATTGATTATTTCCACTTTCTGTGAAGATGCAGTATTTTAAAATAGCAACATGTGTTTATAATAACACCCATAACCTTAAAAAATATCCTACAGCACAAAGAGAGATAATTTAGATGCACAGAGCCTATAATGAACCAAAATGAAAGAACAGGGTGCACAAGAGGTCACACGAAGAACTGAGACACCAGACAAAGGCTAAAGATAATAAAGAAACCAAGGCATGACTGGGCTTAAACACAACAATGACCACTAAATTAACAGTGTTTGCTTCTGATTCCCCTTGTGTAGTTCAGGAAGGTTTAAATGTCATGTGTGAACATAGTTTTATGCAGGGAGGAGAAAGCTGGGGATTAGAGTCAAAATGTGTGGTGCTGGAAAAGCATAGCCAGTCAGGCAGCATCCAAGCAGCAGGAGATTTGACATTTTGAGCATAAGCTCAACATTCTTGATGAAGAGTTTATGCTCGAAACGTTGACTCTCCTGCTCTTCTGATACTGGATTAGTGGTGCTGGAAGAGTACAGCAGTTCAGGCAGCATCCGAGCAGCAGCAAAAATCGACGTTTCGGGCAAAGGCCCTTCAGCAGGAATAAAGGCAGAGAGCCTGAAGCGTGGAGAGATAAGCTAGAGGAGGGTGGGGGTGGGGAGAAAGTAGCATAGAGTA
>NC_057711.1:28360369-28383461 GCF_004010195.1 Chiloscyllium plagiosum | reverse complement strand
TTGGTAGGGTGGAAGGTGAGCACCAGGGGCATTCTGTCCTTGTTACGGTTGGAGGGGTGGGGTCTGAGGGCAGAGGTGCGGGATGTGGACGAGATGCGTTGGAGGGCATCTTTCATCCGCCATGACCAGGGCCTCCCAAGCCCTCCGTTTTTTTCCTCTCCCGACATCCCCAACAGTACCCTTCTACCGACACTCTCATTTGTTTGGCCAAACTGGTCCTCACCCTTAACAATTTCTCCTTTGAATCCTCCCACTTCCTCCAGACCAAAGGGGTAGCCATGGGCACATGTATGGGCCCCAGCTATGCATCTGCAGTCATTGTTTTTACCTGCTCTTCTGATACTGCCTGACCAGCTAGGCTTTTCCAATACCACACTTTGACAGTTTTATGTAAGTTGAATACAGGCAGCAGAATATTTGAAGTCCCTAATATAGGAAGGCCCTGCCAAAATAGCAGCTGATTGGTGGTTTGGAGTTAATAAAAACATGGCTACCAGTTTCAGCAGACTTGCTTTGCCTTGTGTGGAAGTAGAATGGCTTCCTAAGTTATAACAGACAAAAAAAAGGTCAAATAATCAAATTGCAATCTTCACTTATAGTGAGAGGTATCAGGCTCGCATCGGACATGAGCATCACCATAGGGACAGCTAATGGGACATGTTTGGGTCGATAAGAGAAGAAATATTTCTGGAATGTTAGAATTGGCATATGCTGAATTATATCACAAGAGTTAGCCCTTTTTCTCTTCTGCTGCTCCAATCACAGGATCCATCCCTCCCATTTCGACTGTTCCTTAAGATACAGGATCTGTGACTAGAGGAGCAATAAGGGTGGGAGAGAAGAAAGCTGTGATTGGGACAAAGCTGCCGAATGTCCTGCCTGGTTGCGGTGGTCAGCGAGTACCCAAGAGAGGTACACAGTGACCCACAGAGGGGCTAGCAACTCTGAATGACCTGAGGAGGCGTGCAGTGTGAAAGACCCAAACTCCGAGCTTGAAGGGTCTGAACTGAGGCATCTTGAGGTTGCCCAGAACATTAAATAACAGCAGATCTCTCAGTTTGAGTCAGTAAAAGATCAAACCTCTGTCAGTCTTGAGCTCAGGTCAGTAATGTACTTCAAAAGCTTTTTCATAGGATTACATTGCAGCAATCTATGTCTGAGTGGAACTGGGCCTTAGAACTGTTACAAATCTAACTGGTTTAAACACACAGTTATAACCTACCCTTCAGCACTGTTCTGCCTGCTTGCTTATCCTTATTTTAGCTGTGATATCTGAAAAGATTCTCTACTGTGTCAAGCTCAAGGATTGGAGAGTGCAGTCCGTCAATATCCAACCAAATCAAAACACTCTTCCTGCATCAACCAATAATTACACAGATCATTTCCACAGGAGGATCCAATATAATTATTTTTGGTCTGCAAAATGGGAAGGGGGGTTGGATCCTGTACCTGCTGAGGGTGACTGATGGAGAGCAGGGAGAGACGGCATATGTGCGTATAGTGAGGCACAGGGCCTGGCTCTAAGGTGTGGTGGCTGTGTGAAGCAAAACTGATGACATTCATTTCGTGTTTCACACGATACAATGTCTGAAATTTACTCAAGACACTATTAGTGTTGTATAAGGGCTCCAAAACCCTACAGCAACTTTGTAATAATATCATGGAGGCTGAGAATAATACTACAGTATGGGCACAGTTAGAATACACTGGAAGAAATTAACCAGATTGCATAAGAACTCTAAATTGAAATACTGGCATGAACACATGAAGATAAATTGGTCTTTACCTTATACAACTATTAGTCAGAACGAAGTATATCTATGATTACATTATACAGCAGTATTTAGCACAAAGCTATAATATGCAGTGCTACTTTGTTAATGCTATGTAAATAAGCAAACTGAAAAAAATTAGATATCTTTAAACTGAAGTAGAAATACTTGCATTTTAACCCTTATTTATCAGCAGATGTCATAATCCAAGATATTACCATTACATCATTTATCAGCATTGACAATGTGATGATAGAGATTGTTGATAGCTTCACATACCTGGGCTCCTTAATCACAAGCAATCTGTCACTTGATGCAGAAATAAACACATAGCGTAAAAGCTGCAGCCATGTTTATCACTTGGATGAAGGACTAATGTCTATAGATCTTCTGAGTAGTGAACTGGTCACTACTCCCCTCCTGGGCAAAGAACACCTGAGACAGATGGCAAGCAGTAACACTGCCACCTAGGAGACAAATTGCTGACAGCCATCCCCCCTCTGAAGGCTAGGTGTTGGAAGACCATTGAAAAATGAGGGAAGAAACAAAAATCTCAGGTTTGTGAGGAGGGCACAGAGAAAGCAGAGGTGAGTGAATTGTACATCTCCTCAACCTATTGTCTGCTTCCTCAGCGAATGCAGTAGAGGCTGCTATGTCAGCATACAGCTCCTGAACCTGCCAGGCTAAACTTTACACACAGTGGTGACTCTCGCTGTTACAACCTCCATAAGGACCAATAACATTTAAAAAGATATTCAATTAATAGTTTAAAAAGGGTGACAAATTACTCATTACACAATCACAGAATTGTTATGGCTCAAATGCAGACCATTTGACCCATCATAGCAGCACCAGTTCTTTTACGTAACAAATAAATAATGTTTCCCTTTTTTTTAAACACACAAGCAGCTTATACTTTAAATGACACATTCTCTTTTGATGTTTATCACATATTGCACTCATAACACAAAGTCCATAGTTGTCTCAAGCTTCCAATGGGTTCTTTAACGAAGGAGTAAACTCTTAACTGAATGTCTCCAGGGGTTTACCTCGGTTTCCAGAGTTTCTTAAATCTGGCAGGATTGCTTGTTCTGATTATTCTTCTTCTCACTGGCTAGGCCAGAACTTAACTCCTGGGATCCACAGAAGGCTGCAGCCTAGATATGATCTCCATCCTACACTCATCCCATCCTACAACAGTTCAAAGTTTAAGCAGTCTTTCCACTTTGCTGACAACACAGGATCTCTGTATTGTCTGCTTGCGATATTCACTGATCTATAGGGAGGTGTACAATCTAACCTAAAAATGTCTTCATCTACCCTCCTCTCCATGACAGAGATAAACATTAATCCTGTTACCACATGGAAATGCTAATTAGCTGTCTTTGATCCCCAACTCCCTTTTGTCTCAGAGGTAAATGAACAGTTTCAGCATGATTGTTTACAATCCAGTATATTTATAATAACACCATAAAACTCCAACAGAATTAATCAAAAAGCTTGCCGAGATCTTACTGCCAATTTAACAGCAAGGCAACTTTATTTACAAACCAAAGGGATACAAGCTTCAGGTAAATAGCAGGGGGGTGGTTAAATTCCAACAACTAAAAGGCATTGTTTTGAATTAACTTCAAAAAGAATTGAATCTTTATGTCCACCTTGACTAGAATGCATGGAGTAAAATTGCAGTTTTTCAAAAGACGACTTAGATTTATCTAGTCCTGGCTTAACCTGCACTGATTTCTTGTGTTTCTTCACTGACATTACTGAAATTCCCAAAATACTTCACCATGAATTAAGTGCTTTTTTTGGTAGCGTAGGTAGGAAACACAACAGCTCAGAAAGCTCCCATAAAAGCAATGTAATAAATGAGAAGAAAATCTACTTTTGGAGATGTTGACTGAATGAAAAGTATTGATTTGAATACAGGGGATAGCTCCCTTTGTTCTGATCAGGCAGCTGAAGCCTTGGCTTAACAAACCTTCAGAAAGGTGATGCCTCTAACAGTGCAAGGACCCCTTGCTACTGCACCAGCGTCACTGTAGGTTTTTGTGTAGCTAATTCTGGTTCATTTCACTTTGAAGACTCTCTTAACAACAGCCAGTGCAAACAAGTGGTTAGTGGAAAAAAACACTAGCATTGCTGAAAAAACACAATTTGCCAAAGCTTTTCATCTTGTACTCATCAGGACAATTCCTAAGAATGCCAATATAAATGCAAAACAATATTTAAACCATATGAGAAGACAGTGCTGATTGGTTGGCTAGTAAACTCTAATTGATAGAAGTGTTGCCATGAAGAATACACTTAATAACTGATTATTAACAATTCACTGCCAAGTTGTGTCTCAACTTGAAGTCACACAAGTTGGTCATGATATTATCCTGAAAATGAGCCAGCGAATGGCCATCACCTATTTTGGTGAGTTGAAACAGGCACAGTGCACATATATATTTGATCTGTTAGAAAAGAACAGGACCCCATTTAAAAAACTTTTCAGCATCCAGTACACACAACAGCATTGCAACTGACCATTTTAATTCACTACCAACATAATTCTGTACAAATTCAACAATATTTGGTAAATCAACTAGGTAAAAACAATGACTGCAGATGCTGGAAACCAGATTTTGGATTAGTGGTGTGGAAGAGCACAGCAGTTCAGGCAGCATCCGAGAAGCAGTACTGCTCCTCGGATGCTGCCTGAACTGCTGTGCTCTTCCAGCACCACTAATCCAATATTTGGTAAATATTGACCAATCACAGAATGACATCTATTATTTGAGTATACTTTTCCTTTTCTCTCCCTAAATCATAACATTTATTTAAATTAGGAGACAGGAAATCAAGAAAATGTTTTGTGGTAAATATAATATGAAGTGAATTAATAAAAGCAAAGAGCTGATCTAAGGCATGAACTAACATTAATAATTGAACAATGTGCTAACTTGATTCTAAAACAGGGATTAGAGATTTCCTGTCCAATCAGGTTAGGCAGCTGTGCTCTGTGGCTACAGTTCCTTCAGAATTAATGTACTAATATCACCACTGTGGAAACTTCAGAATGCCAGAATTCCGGAGTTGAGTTTAGAACGACAGCCCTTGAAACTGAAGTTGCATTTAACAAAGTGTAGCATCAAGGAGCCCTAACAAAAGGGGGCAAATGTTGGAGTCACACTTGGCACATAGGAAGATGCTTGTTATTGAAGGTCAGTCATCTCAGCTCCACAATATCACTGCAGGAGTTTCTCCGGGTAGTGTCCTAGGTCCAACCACCTTCAGCTGCTTCAATGACTTTTCCGCTATCGTAAGGTCAGAAGTGGGGAATTTCTCCGATGACTGTACAGAGTGATTTATAACTCTTCATATGCTGAAGCAGTCCATATTCAAATGTATAGATTAGAGTGGTGGTGGAAAAGCACAGCAGGTCAGGCAGCATCTGAGGAGCAGGAAAATTGATGTTTCGTGCAAAAGCCCTTCATCCATTCCTGATGAAGGGCTTTTGTCCAAAACATCGATTTTCCTGCTCCTTGGATGCTGCCTGACCTGCTGTGCTTTTCCAGCACCACTCTAATCTAGACTCTGATCTCCAGCATCTGCAGTCCTCACTTTTGCCATATTCAAATGTAACAAGTGGCAGCAGCGTGTACAATCTACAAGATGCACCGCAGAATTCACCAAAGATCCTAAGACAGCACCTTCCAAACCCACAACCATTTCCATCTAGAATGACAAGGGCAGCAGATTCATGGTAAAACCACCGCCTGCAAATTCCCCTTGAAGCTACTCAGCATCCTGACTTGGAAATACATCAATGATCCTTTACCGTCACTGGGTCAAATTCCTGGAATACCCTCCCTAAAGGCATTGTGGACTACTGCGATTTAAGCCAGCAGCTCATCACCTTCTCAAGGACAACTGGGAATGGCGAATAAATGCTAGCCAGCCAGCAATGCCCATGTGCCACCATGAACAAGTCTGGGTTTTGCAAGTGTGCACAGGTTGGGTACCGTTTACCTTGCTTGCGATGGTAAAACCTTTGAATTAAAATGAATTCAAAACATTCCAATGTATCATAAATGGCATTAGATTAACATTAGATTAAATACCAACATACTGTTGTATACACAATACCTCCATCTAATATAGAGGCTGCTTTTCATTCATGGTCATTCTTTCACAAGCCACATTATAAAAAAAATGTAATTACTGTACAAGACATTTAGTCACAAAATGCAAATTTGTAAAACAGGTTGCTTCAGAAGATCACACAAAGAATATTCATGACAATATAAAAACTTGAATCTGCATTGTGTTTTTGCATTATTCCTTGCAATGATTTCTTTAAAAATAACACTAATTAGTATCCACCCAACATTTTTAAAGCTGCAAGATCACTACAAAATCATAATCATCACCTTCAATGCAGTAAAATGTTGAAAGGCATTTCACAGGAACAATAATCAGACAAAATTTGTTACTGAGCTACATAAAGGAAAATAGATCAAATAACCAAAAGATTGGTCAAATCAACATAAGTGTGAATAAACCTTTTACACGAGGCAAAGATAAAGTAGATAGGCAGAGAAGTTATAGGTGGTATTCTAGACTTTAGTGTCGAGACCTCTGGGAGCACAGCCAATTTTATGGGGCAATAATTGAAAAAGCACAAGACTAGAATTGAAGATCTGAACACGAGAAACAGAACTTTAAACCTATAGTCTTGGTGGACGAATGAACAGAAGGCAGGTTAACTCTGTTTCGCTCTCCACAGTTGTTGCCTGACCTACTGAGTATTTCCACCATTTTCTGCTTCGAGCCAAACTATACTTTAGCGTCAACAAGCTATTGCTACTCTGGGATAGAGGACAATTGGAACTATATACTGCCAAAGACAAGTGGAAAGTTATCAATCCAGGTGAACGAACATACGCCAATGAGATCATATTTTATCCCGATTTCTGAAGTCACATCAGACTTAAAACATCAAATCTATTTCTCTTTCCAGATCTGACAGACCTGTTGAATTTTTCAACACTTATTATTTCACACTTCCAACATCTTTTGCTTTTATTTTACTTTCTCTCATTATTATAAAAATGCATTATGACAGAGAAGGCTGTGTACCCCTATCTATTAGTCTAAAGCCTTCAGAATTGCATCCCTCTTCAGTAAATTCTTTACCTACTGGATGTAAGCAGTTCTTTTCTGTAATCTAATAACATTCTCAATGTACAATTTCTGTGTAACTGGGCTTTTTGCATCACAGCACCCAGGGCAGTTTCTGAGAAGTTAGCTTTGTAGAAACATTCTTCCAACTTTAATTATCTTTCTAGATTGGTCTGTGCACAGTTTTTCTTAATATAACAAAACTTTTCACCACGAGGAATCAATCGAGAGTGTGGTGCTCGAAAAGCACAGCAGGTCAGGCAGCATCCGATGAGCAGGAGAATCGAGATTTTGGGCATAAGCCCTTCATTCCTGATGAAGAGTTTATGCCCGAAACGTCGATTCTCCTGCTCCTTGGATGCTGCCTGACCTGCTGTGCTTTTCCAGCACCACACTCTCGACTCTGATCTCCAGTACCTGCAGTCCTCACTTTCTCCTATCACGAGGGATCAATCTCGTTGATCTGCACTACAGAACTCTGTCCCAAATGCCTGTCTTATTTCTTCTTGGTCAGAATTAAAGACAATATTTAAAAGTGCAGGTTGTCTGCAAATATAGTTGTGACTTCCTGTAATGTTCTTATTATTGCTCTGCGTGGCTGGATAGGTTAAATGTTGAATCTACTAAACCTCATACTTCCCCTTCAACTTCATTAGTGATTTCAAAATCACTCATGCACAAGTCTTTCATCAATTGTTCTTTTCCAAGTGCAGTATTTACATTTCATAACAAATTGTTTCTAATATGTCCACTTCATACTCTACCTGCCATTTCTGAACTAATTCCTTGGATATCACACTGTAGATTTGACGAATTTTAGTATGCTTTGAATCCAAAACCTTTTTATTTAAATTCACTTGCAGGATATAGATGGCATCACTGGCTGGCTAGCTTTCAATGTTCATCCTTCATTGCCCTTGAAAAGGTGGTGAGCTGCCTTCCACCAGGATCTTGGCCCAGTGACACTGAAGGAACAATGATATATTTCAAGATTGTGAGTGGCTTGAAGGGAACTTGCAGGTGTGGTGGCCCTATGTACCTATTGCCCTTGTCTATCCAGATGGGAGTGGTTGTGAATTTGGAAGGTGTTGTCTAAGGATCTTTGGTGACCTTCTGTAGTGTAGATAGCACATACTGCTGACTACTGAGCGCCGATAGTGGAAGGAGTGGATGCTTGCCGATGTGGTGCCAATCAAGCAGGCTGCTTCGTCCTGGAGTTTGTCGAGCTTCTTGAGTGTTGTTGCACTGTACGCCTCCTGACAAGTGAGGAGTATTCCATCACATTTCTGATTTGTGCCTTGCAGATGATGGACAGGTTTTAGGGAGTCAGGAGGGGAATTACTTGCCACAGTATTCCTGGCCTCTGATCTGCTCTCATAGCAACTGTAATTGTTCAGTTGAGTGTCCAGTCAGTGGTAAACCTCAAGGAGATTGATTGTGAGGGTTTCACTAATGATAATTCCATTGAATGTCAAGGGGCAGTGGTTAAATAGTCTCTTACTGGAGTTAATCCTTGCTGGTATTTGTGTGCTGTTAATGTTACTTGCCAGCACAAGCCTGGATATTATCCAGGTCTTGTTGCATTTGAACTTGAACGGCTTCAATATCTGAGGCGTTGTCAATCGTGCTTAAAAAATAAATCAAAATCCTTTTGCAAACTCTAGCTATTCCAGGTAACATCTTCGTGAAACTATTCTGCACCCTCCCCCAGACAATCACATTCCTCCTACACTGCACCAACACACACTAGATCAGCCATAGCCTAACTGATGTTTCATCCAGCTCCACAATGACCTCACTCCTCTTGTATTCAACATCTCAACAAATAAAGGCAAGTTTCCCCATATGCTTTCCAAACCACTTTATCTTCCTGATCTGCTGCCTTCAAGGATCTGTGGACATGGTCCGTCTGATATTCTATAATTTATAGTGTTTTAACATTCAACGTATATTTACTTAGAATCAGAGAGATGTACAGCACGGAAACAGACCCTTCGGTCCAACTCGTTCACGTCGACCAGACATCCCAACCTAATCTAGTCCCATTTGCCAACACTTGGCCCATATCCTCCTAAACCCTTCCTATTCATATACCCATCCAGATGCCTTTTAAATGCTGCAATTATACCAACCTCCTCCGCTTCCTCTGGCAGCTCATTCCCCTTAGGTCTCTTTTATATCTTTCCCCTCTCACCCTAAACCTATGCCATCTAGTTCTGGACTCCCCCATCCCAGGGAAAAGACCTTGTATATTTATCCTATTCATGCCCCTCATGATTTTATAAACCTCAATAAAGTCAACCCTCAGTCTCCAAAGCTCCAGGGAAAACAGCCCCAGCCTGTTCCAGCCTCTCCCTGTAGCTCAAATCCTCCAAACCTGGCAACATCCTTGTAAATCTTTTCTAAACCCTTTCAGGTTTCACAACATCCAGAATTGCACGCAATATTCCAAAAGTGGCCTAACCAATGTCCTGTACAGCTGCAACATAACCTCCAACTCCTGTACTCAATACTGACCAATAAAGGAAACCATATCAAACACCTTCTTCACTGTCCTATCTCTCTTAGTCGTCCCAAAATGCATCTGTCACACTTTACAGGATTATATTCCACTTGTTACTGTTTGCCATCTAACCAGCCCATCTAGACTGTCCTGTAGTCTAAGCTTTTCCACCTTGCTAATTATCATAGCACCAATTTTTTAAGACCACAGGACCATAAGAAATAGGAACAGGAATAGGCATCCAGCCCCTTAAGCCTACTCCACTACTCAATAGGATCATGGCTGATCTGACAGCCCTCAAGTTTACTTTCCTGTCTTTTCCCCATAATCTTTGATTCTCCTAATGGTCAAGAATCCATCTCTCTAAGCTTTAAATACACACAAGGACTCTGCGCCCACAGCTATCCATGGTAAGGAGTTCCAAAGGCTAAATCCTCTAAGAGAAGAAATTTCACTTTACTTCACCCTTGAAATGACATCCTTTTATTCTGAGACTATGTCCTCTGGTTGTAGACTCTCCCATTAGGGAAACATCTTTGCAGAATTTGCCCTGTCAATCTTCTATATTTCAAGAAAATCACCTCTCATTCTTCTAAACTCCAGGGAGTTGAGTCCCAAACTGTTTAACGTTTGCTCGCAAGACAATCCCTCAATACCAGAAATCATCTAGTGAACCTTCTTTGCACTCCCTTCAATGAAACAATACCTTTTTTTAATTAAAGGGACCAAATATGCTCATGGTACTCCAAATGTGGTCTCACAGTACCTTATACATTTGTCACCTGTAAACTCAATCATACCTCCATCATTGGAGTCTAGATCATTAACATACAACAAACAGGAAAGCACTCTGTGTCAAACCCGGTGGTATCTCACTAGATAGAAGCTCCCAGTCACAAAAATAACCCCTGACCATCTTCCTGTGCCTCCTGCCAGAATCTTTGCTCTGATTTGTCAAAGTGCATTGAATCCTTTGGGCTCTTAGCTTCTTAACCAGTCGCCCAAGGCAAAACCTCATCAGAAGCTTTTCTGATGCTCATCTGCACACCTAGTCATCTCCTTGAAACAATCAACTAAATTTGTTAGACATGGCATCCGCATAGAAAGCCATGCTGACCACCTGTGATTAATCTTGGTCTCTCCTAGGAGAGATTAATTCTATCCCCAAGAACTTTTTTCCAATATTCCCTACCACAAGTGAGAGTGATTCACTGACTACGGTTTCCTGAGATAGCCCTCCCATCCTTCTTGAATAATGTTACCATACTCTCAGTCCTCTGGCGCCTCTCCTGGGGCCAGAGAGGATTTGAAAATGCATTTCAGAGCTCCTACAATCTCCTCCCCTGACTCAGAGAAGCATGGGATAGATTTCATGTGCACCTGGGGATTTATCCACTTTTAAGCAAACTAAAATTGCTAATATCCACCACTTTTTCATCATTATAATATTGATAAATATATCCCTGATTTCTGCACATAGATCATTTTTCTCTATCATGAGTGGAGATGTGGAGTACCAATTTAAAATCTCATTTACATCTTTAGGCTCCACACACACACCCTAATTGTCCCTACTTTCTCTGGTTATCCTCCTGTCCCCATTTTTAACAACTCCTTCTATTTTCTGTACTCCTCCAGGTACCCAGTGTTTGGGCTCATGGTATCTATCACAAGCGTATCTTTATTATTTCCTTATCCAATCCTGCACATTTTCTTTTGGAATGACTCCCACAGCTCAGATGTCGATTTTTCTACAAGGAGTTGCTCCCATTCCACATATGATGAAATCCTGTCTCACCATATCAAAAAAAACCAGCCTTGCCTCAATCCAGAACCTTTACTCCTAACCCATCTTTCTTCTTTTCCATAGCCATCTTAAATCTTACTGAGATATGATCACTATCACCCAAATGCTCACCCTCGGACTCCTTAACATTAGGGACAACACCTCCCTGTGTTTTGCAGGGCTTTCTGTATTCTGGCTACAAAAGCTCTCCCGATACAATGTTAAGAATTCCATCCCCACTAAATCTTTCACAATTTGTCTCTCACAGTGCAAACTGGGGAAAGTCTAAATTCCCTATTATTTTTACATTTTTGAGGTTTGCTCACACATGTCCTTTTATCTCTGTTGGTTTGGGGATCTATAGTCTACTCCTAACAATGCGATTGTCACCTTTTTGATTCTAAGTTCTACCCTTATGACCCCACTTGAGGACCCTTTGATACCATCCCTTGTTATTCAAATGATTGAACGCTTGATTAATATGGCAAAAGCAACTCTTTGTTTTACACTACCACCTTCCTCCTGCAACTATGCCACCTGAAGACTATACCACAGAATACTGAAGTAGTAACAAAGAGGATTGAGGAGAGCAGAGCAGTGGATGTTATCTATATTGACTTCAGTAAAGTGTTCGATAAGATTCCTCATGGTAGACTAGTTAGATCTCATGGAGTACAGGGAGAATGAGCTGAGGAGTGACAGATGGAGTTTAATTTAGATAAATGAGAGTGCTGCATGTTGGAAAAGCAAATCACAGCAGCACTTATACAATTATTGAAAAAAGATCCTGGGGAGTGTTGCAGAATAAAGAAACCTTGAAAGAACAGGATTGTCAGAGGTTCTGTTCACTCTAGATCTGGCTCTGAGGGAACTGGATCAGTGTCAAGGACTCTCCATAAAGAAAAAAATATAAAGAAACCTTGAAATGCAGATTCATAGCTCCTTGAAAGCAGAATCACAGGTAAATAGGATAGTGAAGGCAGGAGTTGGTATGCTTTCCTTTATTGGTCAGAACCAATTGGAGTTGGGAGGTCATGTTGAGGCCATACAGGACATTGGTTAGGCAACTTTTGCAATGTTGTGTGCAATTCTGTTCTCCCTTCCATCAGAAGGATGTTGTGAAACCTGAAAGCGTTCAGAAAAGATTTACAAGGATATTGCCAGGGTTGGAGGATTTGAGCTACAGGAAGAGTCTGAATAGACTGGGACTGTTTTCCCGGGAGTGTCGGAGGCTGAGGAGTGACCTCAGAGGTCCATAAAATCATGAGGGGCATGTATAGGGTAAATTTTCCCTGGGGTGGGGGAGTCCAGAACTAGAGGGCATAGGTTTAGGGTGAGAGGGGAAAATTTTAAAAGGGACCGAAGTGGCAACTTTTTCACACAGAGAATGGTGCGTGTATGGAATAAGCTACCAGAGGAAGTGGAGGAGATTGGTACAAATACAACATTTAAGAGGCATCTGGATGAGTATATGAATAGGAAGGGTTCAGAGGGATATGGGCCAAGTGCTAGCAAACAGGACTAGATTAGGTTAGGTTATCTGGTCAGTGTGGATCAGTTGGGCCAAAGGTCTGTTTCTGTGCTGTACACCTCTATGACTCTATGTAGATTGGGCAAATCAAATTGGTAGAAGCAGAATTGTTGAAGAATTCAGTATTTGGGATAGTTTCCTAGAGCAATATTTTGTGGATCCAACCCGGGAGCAGGCCATTTTGGATCTGGTTATTTTTAATAAGGTGATATTAATGAAGCAGGCTCAATAAACGGTCTCAAAGTAGACATGCCTTTGGAAACAAAGATCTTAACGCAGTCGAATTCATTATTCAGTTTGACAATAAGCAACAGGTGTTTAAAACCACAGTGCGAAATGTAAATAAGGGTATTTACAAAGGAATGTGGTTCAAGTTGGCTGGAGTGATCTGAGAAAGGAGTTTAGCAGAAAAGATTGCTGAGGCACAATGGCAAACATGTAGTAAAATATTGCATGACTCACAACAAAAGACGTATCCCTGTAAGGGAGGAGGATTCTAAGCAGGGAATAAGTCAACCATGATATGCTAATAAAGTTAAAGATAGCATGAAATTGAAAGAGAAGGCATACAATCTGGCCAAGATTAGTGGTAAGCCAGAGAATTGGGAAAACGGAACAAAAAAATGACCAAACAATTAACAAAGAGAATGAAAGTAACATGTATGTGTGTGTGTGTGTGTGTGTGGGTGGGGGGGGAAACTAGCAAGTAATATCAAAGCAGAGAGCAGGACATTCAAGTATATATCCAGTGAGAAGAGTTCCAATCTATCCAGCCTTTGCCATTGTGCCTCATCGATTTTATTTTACACAGAGGGTGAATCACGTGTGGACTGACCTTCCCGAGGGTGGATGTAGGTACAGTTACAATGTTTAAAAGACATTTGAGTAAGTACATGAACAGGAAAGGTTTGGAGGGATATGGGCCAGAAGCAGACAAGTGGAACTACTTTACTTTCAGATTATGGTCAGCATGGACTGTTTGAACTGAAGGGTCTGTTTCTGTGGTGAATGACTCTATGACTGAGTAAGATAGAGGCCAAAGTGAATATAGGCCCCTTAGAAATAGAGGCTGGGAAATGTCAAGAGTTTGCCAGGAAAAGGTAGTATTAATTACTTTGAGTCAGTCTTCAAAAACACTAAATAATTAAAGGGGGGGAAAAGGATACAGAAAGTCAATACAATAATTATCACTGGAAAAAAAGTACTAAGGCAACTAACGGGTCAAAAGGCCTACAAGGCTCCTGGATCTAGTGAGTTGCATGTTGGATAGTAAAGGAAGTAGCCACAGAGACAGGAAATGTACTGGTACCAATGTTCCCAAGAATCCTTGGATTCTGGAAAAGTCCCAGGTGATAGAAAAATAGCTTAACATCTCTCATTGGAAAGGTGGTAGAGTATTATAAAGGATGTAACAGAGTATTTAGAAAGACATAGCATAATCAAGCAGAGTCAGCATGCCTCTAAGAAGAAATCACCTGGCAAATTTATTAGAATTCTTTGGATAGATAAAGGGAAATTTCAAAGGGCATTCAATAAGATACCAAAAATTGGCTACTTCATAAGCCAAGGGTCCATGGTGCTGGGGGCAGTATGTTAGTATGGATAGAAGATCTGCGAACTAATAGAAAACAGATAGTTAGGAAAAGGGGTACATTTCAGGATTACAACCTGTGACTAGTGGAGTGCAACAGGGATGGGCACTGGGGCCACATTATTCACAACGTATACTGATGATTTGGATTAGGAAAGTGAATGCACCATCACCAAGTTTGCAGATGACAAAAATGGTGGAAAGGCAAATGATGACAATGCCCGCAATTTACTAGTTAGGCAAGTGGGAAAAACTTGATAGATGGAGTTTAATGTGGGAAAATGTGAGGTTGCGCACTTTGGCGGGAAGAATAGAGGAGCTGAGTATTATTTCATGAAAGCAATCTGCAACACAGAGGAATCTGGGAGTCCTCATGCATAAATCTGAAAAAACTAGCATACAAGTTGATCAAGTAATACAGAATGCAAATGGAATATTATTTTCCAAAGGAATGGAGCATAAAAATAGAGAAGTCTTGCTAAAACTATACAAGACATAGTTGGACCACATCTAATATGTGGTCCAACTATGGTTCTCTTAACTAAGAGAAGATATACTGGAATTGTAGATAGTCCAGAGAAGGTTTACGACGTTGTTTTCAGGTATGGAGGAATTTATTATGAGGGAGGGCTGAGTAGATTGGGCATTTTCTCATTGGAGTTTAAATGAATGAGAGGTAACTTCGTCAAAACATTTAATACTCAAAGGGGTAGATGTGGAGAGATGTGGGCAAGTCTAGAATCGGAATAAAATTACAGAGTAAGGGCTGCCCAGTTAAGTTGGAGATGAGGAGGAATGTCTTCTCCCACTGAGTCATGAATCTGTGGGATTTTTAACAGAGAAGACTGTAGAGAGGTTGTTAAGTATATTTAAGGCATAGGTGGACAGATCTTTTCATCAGTAAAGGGAATCAAGGTTTATGGGGAAAAGTTGGGAAAGTGAAGTTGAGGATTATCAGATCAACCATGATCTTAGTGAATAGCAGAATATCTCATTCCTGATGAAGAGCTTTGCCCCAAAATGTCAATTTTTCTGCTCCTCGGATGCTGCCTGACCTGCTGTGCTTTTCCAGCTCTACTCTCATCTGGACTCTAATCTCCAGCATCTGCAGTACCAACTTGTGCCGAAAAGCAGAGCAGACTCCATGAGCCAAATGACCCATTTCTGCTCCTATGTCTTATAGTCTTCAGGCAAATAACAATCACCATTTCTCATGTCATCCATGTCAGAGACACTACTTGAAACACATTAAGTGTGCCAAACATTTGAGGCAGTGCAAGGGGTTTTTGCAATTCATTGCAGTGGGATTACTGTCATAGTATCATACTACTTAGAAAGATAAAGAGATCGCACACTGTCCTTCAGTAAGTCCATGAATTCATTCAGACCACTAACAATCGAGATTACTGCTTTTCTATTTAAGCATGATTCACAGGGTGGGTAGTTGTTAGGTCTCACACAATCTTTATTTTTACAAATGCTCTGCACTGAAACATGTGGAATTAGTGCGGCTACATTCTAAATTCCTTTCAATAGACCCCACGCCTCACATCCCAAGATCTCGACCCTCAGGGTGTATCAGCCACCATACCATGTTTTGATACAAACAGACTGCAGAGACTGCATTGATTGTGTGCTGCTATGATGCCCACTCACATAGTTCTGAAATCAATAAAATCACAACATTTTCACTGCAGGTGCTGAGGTGGAGATAGTCAAAAGCATCAAGTTCATGGGAGTAACGGTCACCAACAATCTGTCCTGGTCCACTCAGGACAATGCGGCGGTCAAGGAAACACACGTCTCTACTTCCTTAGGAGGCTAAGGAAATTTGGCATGTTCACAATGACTCTTACCAAGTTTTATGGATGCACCATAGAAAGCACCCTATCTGTTTGCATCACAGCTTGGTATGGCAACTACTCTTCCGAAAATCACAAGAAACTAGAGAGAGTTGTGAACATAGCTCAGTCCATCACGCAAACCAGACTCCTATCCATTGACTCCATTTATACTTCCCTCTGCCTCAGGAAAGCAACCAACATAATCAAAGACCCCTCACACCCCAGTTATTCTCTCGTCTAACCTCTTCCATCAGGCAGAAGATATAAAAGATTGCATACACATACAAACACATTCAAGCATAGTTTCTTTCCCGTTGTTAACAGATTTTGAATGAACTGTGCAAGTGCTACTTTGGATCTCTCTCTGTACCTTCTCTGCAGCGTTACACTATACTGTATTCTATGCTCTGTTCTGCTACCCTGATGCATTCTGTATGGTGCAATCTGCCTGCAAAGCACGCAAAACACTTTTCACTGTATCACAACATGTGACAACAATAAAAATCAATCAACTTTCTCAAGAGTTAATGAAAAAGGCAAAGGATAGCCAAGTCTTTTTCCATCTTAAGGCTTTCGATATAAAAGCAATTCAGCTATTATCCATGTTCTTTTCATACTATGTAAATGTTACACAGATCAAATACTCTAAAACCATAGTTTTGCCTGTTGCACAGAGACACAAGATGCACTTCTACAACTTGAGCACTATATACCATTGTACATTACCCCATATGCATTTAATAACCAGATTCCAGAAATGAATTGTTGTACATGAAGCTGGTGATTGACAGACTAAATTACCTGAAATAATGATAGCTCTATCAAGCTGTAATAAACCACTTTAAATATCACCATTGCACGCATATTTCTTTACAATACCCAGGCAGATTTAAGTGCAGAATGAAATCAAATTTGCATTTAAAATGCTTCTTTCTTTCTCACATTTCAATACACATGCTTTAGATAACTAGTCTCAGCTTTTCCTTAAGTTTGTTTCACCTGTAGAGGTCACATTTTGCAAAGCTACATTTTCCCTCAGTTCTGTGATGAATTAACTGTACATTCAGGCCTGTGATTTCTTTCTTATTTCTTTTTGCAGCTTTCCTTTCCTTTTGCTTTGTGCCCTTGTGTTGTTATCCCCATTCCCCATCACCACTAGCTTTCAGCACTATCCCCATGTCTTTTACCTCTCAATTATTCCGCCCTTGCCATCCTGCTCTGGATCATTTGAGGCTCATTTTCATTTGAAAAGATTCCAGACATCAATGCAAATGAAGCACTGGCGAATAAATATGTAGTCAATGGCTCCCAGAGCTTTTCTCAGTTGAAACAGATGATGATTAGAAATAATGACAGCTGAATTGCAAAATATTCTTCTCTCATAATTGAATTTAAAAGAAAAAGATAACCACACAGTTTAGCATAACCTACAAAGCTTTTTGAAATTAGTTAATTATTTGTTTTGAATACTTGCATAATGAAATTATCTGGTGCAAATTACTGTTATAGAGTGATTACTGTCACTCAGAGTAACCCATCCTGGGCTGACGCAGCTACATCCAATTTTTTTTTGGCAATGAGCACTGGATACTTAAGTCAAAATTTGGCAATGCACCTCATGGCTCTGTAGAAATGCAAGCCCCATTACAGGAAGAAAAATGCACTCAACCCCGCCTCCTTTCGTAAAAATGTAAGCCTCCACATACAATGCAGCCCACACTGACTGAAGTACAAGAAAAATTCAAAATACGAAAATACCTGACTCCAAAGGAACATCTTGACCAAGTCACATCTTGACCATGTTTTCCCTTATTTGTTTAGTTTTCTGCCTTACATAAAATCCCTACAGTGTGGAAATAGGCCATTTGGCCCAATAAATCCACACGACTCTCTGAAGATCATCCCTCCCAGACTCATCAACCCACACTATCCCTGTAACCCTGCAATTCCCATAGCTAATCTACCCAAACTGCACATCTTTGGACTATGGGACGAAACCGGAGCGCTTGGAGGAAACCTATGCAGACACAGGGAGAATGTGCAAACTCCACACAGGCCTGAATCCAGGTCCCTGGCGCTGTGAGGCAGCAGTGCTAACCACTGAGCCACCGTGCAGCCCATTCTATGTTTCAGTTTAGTTTTTCTATGTTTCAAGATGGCACAGAAGAGTGGAAACACTATACAACACTTTTCATTGTATTTTGTAATAAAATGCACATGGTAATAAATACATCAAATCAAATCAATTGTTCTCTTGACCAATAAGAATTTAATGAGGTAAAAACGATGACTGCAGATGCTGGAAACCAGATTCTGGATTAGTGGTGCTGGAAGAGCACAGCAATTCAGGCAGCATCCGACGAGCAGCAAAATCGACGTTTCGGGCAAAAGCCCTTCATCAGGAATAAAGGCAGAGAGCCTGAAGCGTGGAGAGATAAGCTGGAGGAGAGTGGGGGTGGGGGGAAAGTAGCATAGAGTACAATAGGTGAGTGGGGGAGGAGATGAAGGTGAGCTTCAGGGCAGAGGAAATTAGTATATCCTATATTGAGTATGTACTTTCAGGCTCATATTTCACATACTATCTACTGTCCACTGGTTAACACAAGACACCAATCTGGGTGCATTACCAAACATTCAGCAACTGTTTCGTCAATGATAGACCATAGGTTTTCATGTAGAATATCAAAGAATCACAAGTTCATAGGAGCATGAAATTTTCGTTAGATAGTTGACACTGCCTTTCAAACATTAAAGGTGGAGGTCTGTGTCAATATTTGTATGGGGTTCCTAAAAGTGTAACAAACACAGGGACCTCCTTGGAAACTCATGTTCTGAAAATGTTATACTGGTCTCAAAACATGAACACTGTTTCTCTCTCCAGGGGCGCTGCCAGACCTACTGCCTTTCTCCAGCATTCGCTGTGTTTGTTTCAAATTTCCAGCATCCACAATATTTTGCTTTTTCTGGCTGTTATCTAAGCTGGAATGCACATCAAGGGCATTCAAGTCAGATTTGCTTATTTTAACATTGCAGAACTTAATTTGGAATAATGTGTACAATTCTGAGTTCGCTATCTTCAAAAGACTATTTATGTATTGGGAGGATTCAGGAAACCAAACAGTAGCAAGGACAATTCCAGGACTTGGAGAAAAACAACAGCTGCAAAACTGACTCAAGGAATTGAACTTCTTTTGAAAAGTGCTCTAAGTTTGTGGATGAGGACGTTAGATCTGGTCACTTCCTCGCAAGCAGCTATAAATTTAGGATTGTTGTTTTGAGCAATGGAAGAGAAAAATGCACAAATAAACAACTCATTATTTTGCAAAGTAATTCCATTCCCTTACCTGTTCTATTCTTTTACTGTGTCACCAATTTGAACATGAAGCTAAACATGCAATGCAAACGGGATTACAATTAGAGTAGTACACGATATCTACCATAGTACTTAACTATACTGTCCATGGTGGTATTGTTATTGATGATTGAAAAAATCTTTGTGTCAAATGTAATCAAATTTTGTGGAGGCTGAAAATCCTAAAACAAATTTAGCTGTTGCTCTCCTCACAAACGTTGTCTGACCTGCTGTCTATTTCCAATATTTTTGGTGGGTAATAAATGTATTCAAGACCGAGATAGACAGATTTTTTAATCACTAAGGGGATCATGGGTTATGAGGAAAAAGGTGGGAAAGTGGATTTGAGGATTATCAGATCCACCATGATTTCATTGAATGACACAGCAGACTTGATGGGCTGAATGCTTCCCATAAATTATGGTTTTACATTGTAATTAAATGACATAAATATGAGTAATCTGGTTGAATGACTTAGAAATTATACGTAATGTATTCAAATTTACTGATGACATAAAGCTTGGTGGGAATATAAGCAGCGAGGAAGATAAGAAAACTTTGCAAAGAAAGTATGCAGGGATTAAATGGGCAGGCAGGAAGGCTGCAGATGCAGTAACATTTGGAGAAATTAGAGGTTATTCACGTAATTCTTCACTATAAAAATTAATATCATAAAATATTTAAGGCAGCACAGTTGCTCAGTGGTTAGCACTGCTGCCTCACAGCACCAGGGACCTGGGTTCGATTCCTGCCTCGGGCAACTGTCTGTGTGGAGTTTGCACATTCGCCCTATGTCTGCGTGGGTTTCCTCCGGGTGCTCCGGTTTCCTCCCACAGTCCAAAGATGTGCAAGTCAGGTGAATTGTTCATGCTAAATAGTATTAGGTGCATTAGTTAGGGATAAATGTAGGATAGGGAAATGAGTCTGGGTGGGATACTCTTCGGAGGTTTGGTATGGAATTGCTGGGCTGAAAGGCTTGTTTCCATACTGTAGGGAATCTACTTTTTAAAAAATTGTTTCAAACTATTAAATATTGACAGCAAGGAGTTGGATGTTCTTATAAACAAAAAATGATGCAGAGACAAAGAGTACCAAAGGCATTATATAAAGTGCATACATTGGCCACTTTAATAGAGTTATTACATTTACACAAGCTTTCCTTATCATTTTTGTTTCCTGTTTGATTGACATTCTGCAACTATTAAACTCTCAGAACTTTTTTTTGTTGTTAAAAACACCATCTCACTGAGACACAAATCAACCCAATCCATATCCAGTAACATGATCTGAAAACTTGGCTCACATTTTGACAGCTGTGACAATCCACAGTATTCTAAAACAAATCAACATTATAACTTAAACACCAAATATATTCTCAAAATCAATCAATTCACCCCATCTTAATAGATCCTTTTAATAGATTTCGAGCACCTGGATCCATATCAAAAGCTAAATCAAAAGCAAAATAACCAGAATGGTGTGTTGCTTCCCTGGTGCCAGGATCAAGGAGGTCTCAGAGAGGGTGCAGAATGTTCTCATGGGGGAGAGAGGCCAGCAAGAGGTCATTGTCCACATTGGAACAAAGGACATAGGAAGGGAAAAGGTTGAGATTCTGAAGGGAGATTAGAGAGAGTTAGGCAAAAATTTAAAAAGGAGGTCCTCAAGGGTAGTAATATCTGGATTACTCCCAGTGCTACGAGCTAATGAGGGCAGGAATACGAGGTTAGAGCAGATGAATGCATGGCTGAGAGCTGGAGTATGGGAGAAGGATTCACATTTTTGGATCATTGGAATCTCTTTTGGGGTAGAAGTGACCTGTACAAGGAGGATGGAGTGCACCTAAATTGGAAGGGGACTAATATACTGCCAGGGAAATTAGTTTGAACTGCTTGGGAGGATTTAAACTAGTAAGGTGGGGGGGGGTGGGGTGGAGTGGGGTGGAGTGGGGGGGAACCCGGGAGATAGTNGGGGGGGGGGGGGGGGGGGGGGGGGGGGGGGGGGGGGGGGGAACCCAGGGAGATAGTGAGGAAAGAGATCAATCTGAGACTGGCACAGTTGAGAACAGAAGTGAGTCAAACAAACAGTCAGGGCAGGCAGGGACAAGGTCAGACGAATAAATTTAACTGCATTTATTTCAATGCAAGGGGCCTAACAGGGAAGGCAGATGAACTCAGGGCATGGTTCGGAACATGGGATTGGGATTTCATAGCAATTACAGAAACACGGCTCAGGGATGGGCAGGACTGGCAGCTTAATGTTCCAGGATACAATGGAGAGGAATTTGTTAAGTGTGTACAAGACAATTTTCTGATTCAGTATGTGGATGTACCAACTCAAGAAGGTGCAAAACTTGACCTACTCTTGGGAAATAAGGCAGGGCAGGTGACTGAGGTGTCAGTGGGGGAGCACTTTGGGGCCAGCGACCATAATTCCTGTAGATTTAAAATAGTGATGGAAAAGGATAGACCAGATCTAAAAGTTGAAGTTCTAAATTGGAGAAAGGCCAATTTTGATGGTATTAGGCAAGAACTTTCGAAAGCTGATTGGAGGCAGATGTTCACAGGTAAAAGGGACGGCTAGAAAATGGGAAGCCTCCAGAAATGAGATAAGAAGAATCCAGAGAAAGTATATTCCTTTCAGGGTGAAAGGGGAGGCTGGTAGGTATAGGGAATGTTGGATGGCAAAAGAAATTGAGGGTTTGGTTAAGAAAAATAAGGAAGCATATGTAAGGTATCGACTTAAGGATTCACTGAATCTATTCTAAGAGTATAAAGGAAGCCCTTCATCAGGAATAGAGGCAGAGTGCCCGCAGGGTGGAGAGATAAATGAGAGGAGGGTGGGGGTGGAGAGAAAGTATGCAACCTTCCCTCCCCCACCAACCTTCGCATAAACCAAATCATCCGACGACATTTCCGCCACCTCCAAACGGACCCAACCACCAGGGATATATTTCCCTCCCCACTCCTTTCCGCCTTCTGCAAAGACCATTCCCTCCATGACTACCTGGTCAGGTCCACGCCCCCCAACAACCCACCCTCCCGTCCTAGCACCTTCCCCTGCCACCACAGGAATTGCAAAACCTGCGCTCACACCTCCTCCCTGACCTCCATCCAAAGCCTCAAAGGAGCCTTCCACATCCATCAAAGTTCCACCAATATCATTTATTGTATTCGTCGCTCCCGATGCGGTCTCGTCTACACTGGGGAGACTGGACGCCTCCTAGCAGAGCGCTTTCGGGAACATCTCCAGGTCACCCGCACCAATCAACCCACCACCCTGTGGCCCAACATTTCAACTTCCCCTCCCATTCTGCTGAGGACACACAGGTCCTGGGCCTCCTCCACCGCCGCTCCCTCACCATCCGACGCCTGGAGGAAGAATGCCTCATTTTTCACCTCAGGACACTTCAACCCCAGGGCATCAATGTGGACTTCACCAGTTTCCTCATTTCCCCTTCTCCCACCTCACCTCAGTTCCAAACTTCCAGCTCAGCACTGTCCCCATGACCTGTCCTACCTGCCTATCTTCCTTTCCACCTATCCAC
>NC_057711.1:28358420-28359977 GCF_004010195.1 Chiloscyllium plagiosum | reverse complement strand
CATCTATTGTACTCTATGCTACTTTCTCCCCACCCCCACCCTCCTCTCATTTATCCCTCCACCCTGCAGGCACTCTGCCTCTATTCCTGATGAAGGGCTTTTGCCCAAAACGTCAATTTTCCTGCTTCTCGGATGCTGCCGGAACTGCTGTGCTTTTCTAGCATTACTCTAATCTAGAATCTGGTTTCCAGCATCTGCAGTCCTAGTTTTTACCTACTATAGACCGGTGAGCCTGACGTCGGTGGTGGGCAAGTTGTTGGAGGGAATCCTGAGGGACAGGATGTACATGTATTTGGAAAGGCAAGGACTGATTCAGAACAGTCAATATGGCTTTGCGCGTGGGAAACCCATGTCTCACAAACTTGATCGAGTTTTTTGAAGTAACAAAGAGGGGCATGAAGGCAGTGGTAGATGCGATCTATACGGACTTCAGTAAGGCATTCGAGAAGGTTCCCCATGGGAGACTGATTAGCAAGGTTAGATCTCATGGAATACAGGGAGAACTAGCAATTTGGATGCAGAACTGGCTCAAAGGTAGAAGACAGAGGGTGGTGGTGGAGGGTTGTTTTTCAGACTGGAGGCCTGTGACCAGTGGACTGCCACAAGGATCGGTGCTGGTTCGTCTACTTTTTGTCATTTACATAAATTATTTGGATGCAAGCATAAGAGGTACAGTTAGTAAGTTTGCAGATGACACCACATTTGGAGGTGTAGATTAGATTAAATTGGATTCCCTACAGTGTGGAAATAGGCCCTTCAGTCCAACAAGCCCACACTGACCCTCCGAAGAGCAATCCACCCAGACCCATTTCCCTTGAACTAATGCACCGAACAGTATGGATAATTTAGCATGGCCAATTCACCTAGCTTGCACATCTTTGGATTGTGGGAGGAAACCGGAGCACTCGGAGGAAACCCACGCAGACACGGGGAGAATGTGCAAACTCCACAAAGACTGTCACCCGAGGCTGAAATTGAACCTGACACCCTGGTGCTGTGAGGCAGCAGTGCTAACCATTGAGCCACCGTGCCGCTGCATATAATGGACAGCAAAGAGGGTTACCTCAGATTACAACAGGATCTTGATCAGATGGGCCAATGGGCTGAGAAGTGACAGATGGAGTTTAATTCAGATAAATGGGAAATGCTGAATTTTGGGAAAGCAAATCTTAGCAGGACTTATACACTCATTGGTAAGGTCCTAGGGAGTGTTGCTGAACAAAGAGACCTTGGGGTGCAGGTTCATAGCTCCTTGAAAGTGGAGTCGCAGGTGGATAGGATAGTGAAGGCGGCATTTGGTATGCTTTCTTTTATTGGTCAGAGTATTGAGTACAGGAGTTGGGAGGTCATGTTGCGGCTGTACAGGATATTGGTTAGGCCACTGTTGGAATATTGTGTGCAATTCTGGTCTCCTTCCTATTAGAAAGATGTTGTGAAACTTGAAAGGGTTCAGAAAAGATTTATAAGGATGTTGCCAGGGTTGGAGGATCTGAGCTACAGGAGAGGCTGAACAGGCTGGGGCTATTTTCTCTGGAGCATCGGAGGCTGAGGGGTGAC
>NC_057711.1:28301491-28356410 GCF_004010195.1 Chiloscyllium plagiosum | reverse complement strand
GGTAGGTATAGGACAGATGTTGGGGGTAGGTTCTTTACTCAGCGAGTCGTGAGTTCATGGAATGCCCTGCCAGTAGCAGTGGTGGACTCTCCCTCTTTATGGGCATTTAAATGGGCATTGGATAGGCATATGGAGGATAGTGGGCGAGTGTAGGTTAGGTGGGCTTGGATCGGCGCAACATCGAGGGCCAAAGAGCCTGTACTGCGCTGTATTCTTCTATGTTCTATGTTCTATTTATGTTTATATGCTGTTTTTCATGACCATTCGAGGTCTCCAAGCACTTCATAGCCAGTTCAGTACTTTGGAGTGTAGTTATTGTTGCAATGCAGGAAACCTGGCAAACAACTTCTATAAAACAATCTCTGAACATTTCCAAAGAAGAGAAACCTGAAATGTTGACTCTTCTCCCTTCACACGTGATGTCAAACCTGCTGAGTTCCTCCAGCACTGTATTTTTATTTAATCAATTAACACTTGCCTTTCAAATAGAACCACCTGATTGCGGTTTATGTGGATTGGCAATGCTAAATTGCCCAAAGTATGTTCAGGCCAGGTGTGTTAGCCACAGGAAATGCATGGCTACAGGGATGGGGTGGGAGCATAACTCTGGGTGGGAGGTCATTGGTGTGGACTGAATGAGCCAAATAGCCTGCTTCCACACTATGATACCTGATAAACAGGTCTCTATAAGTGTCACAAATCTTAAGCATCATTCCCAACAAGGCAGCCTTCATACTTGACGGAAAGTGTTCCATCAATTTGATTGTAAATCTATTTGTGCTGTTGAAAACTAGATTGGGTGTGAAAACTACCAAGTAACCAGCCAAAAATGCTTGTAAAAAGTAAGAGAATTTAGTGCTTCCAAGAGCTAAGTAGGCTTCATATCACAATACTATTACTTCGCCTATGCTACATTATGCAAAATGTAACTTTTTTTTTTAGTGGTAAAACATTACAGAGCACTTCACAGGAACATAGTTATTACATTGTTGTTCAGTTGAGACAATAAAAAACATTGCAGCAGATGGCCACAAAACTTGGTTAAAGAGGTAGTTTTTAAGAAATGTCTGAAAGGAAGAGAGAGACTGGGGTGCATTGGTTTGGGATAATTGAGTTGATGAATGGCTTTCTTCTGTGTTGGAACCATTCTGACAATCTGTGAGAGGAAGTTGCAGAGGTTAGGTCTTGAACAGCTGATGACCCAACCTTTCCAAGCAGTAATCGGGAGTTAATGTAATGAGTATTCAAGATGATACACTTGGGAACAACCACAAACCCTTTGTCGCAATTAATATCTAGAACGAGTGGGCATTCTTCCAAGACAAGGTTGGACAAGCTAGGTTTGCATCTGCTGAAGTGTAGAGAAGCAACAGGCAATTTGATTAAAACATACAAGATCCTGTGAGGTCTTGGCAGTCTGAATGTAGAAGAGAGGCTTTGTCTTGGGAGAGAATCTCTAATTAAGGGTCACTGTTTAAAAATAAGGGGTCACCCATTTATCAAGAGAGCCAAGGAGATTTCTTTTCTCACAGACGATCCTGAAACTCTCTTCCTCAAACGCAGTGGAAGCAGAATCTGAAAACTTGTAAGGCAGAGGTATGCCATTTCTTGATAAGAATAGGAGTGAAAAGTTACCACAGTTAAGCAGAACGTGGAGTCAAAGTTGTACTCGGATCGGCTGCAATCTAATTGAACAGCAGATCACGGTTGAAGTGCTCAATGGCCTACTCCTGCTCTTAATTCTTATGTTCCCTCAAGGGAACTTAGCTTTCCACCTCTCCAACTTTCCATCAAGTGAATAAAGAGGCAGAAACCCCCAGCAAACATACTGTGCTCACACACCCTGTTCCAAGCTGAATACATCGGAGGATCATATACAGTAAAAAAACATTATGCCAGGCAGTGTAAGAACTATGACCACATTGAAAGATTCATAAAAAGGAAGAAACACGTTCAACAGGAAGATTAAGAGACGTCGTGGGACCTAGTAACAATAGGGAGAGGAAGGAGAGGCAACAAAATGAAAACATTCAAATAAAGTTCAGTCATGCTGTTACATCGAAAGGAACCTTCCCTCACCATTTCAAATGGTCCTTTGCAGCACGTAGCACTGTTCAACGGTTTGCAATAGCAAGAATTAGGAAAGATATTCCACTCAGAGGTCACTGTTTAGTCAGGGAACAGTCAAGATCACCAGCACTAATAAAAAGTCAATAGATCAAGGGAGCAGCAGCTGGCCATTCGACCCATCAAGTCTGTTCTGACATTCATTGAAATAAGGTCTTTTACTTGGGGGAGTCCAGGAGTAGAGGTTTAGGGCAAGAGTGGAAAGATTTAAAAGGAACCTATGGGGCAACATTTTCGCGAAGAGGATGGTGAAGATTCCATTTGTATGGAATGAGCTGCCAGAGGAAGTGGAGGAGGCTGGTACAATTACAATAGGCATTTGGATGGGTATATGAATAGGAACGGTTTAGAGGGATATTAGCCAAGTGCAGCAAATGGGACTGGATTAATTTAAGATATCTCGTTGGCATGGATGAGTTGAATCAAAGGTCTTTTACCGTACTATGCATTTCTATGGCTCTATGACTCTAAATCATGGCTGACCATGATAATTCTCAACTCCACTTTCCTGACTTTTCACCATAATCCTCAATTCCCTTACTTAATACATTCAAGGCCAAGAGATTTTTTTTTTAATGACCCAGTGTCAACAACCCTCTGTGGTAAAGAACTTTACAAGTCCATACCCTCAGACAAGAAATTTCTTTGTGTTCTGAGGAAGGATCACCTGACCTGAAATGTTAACTCTGATTTCGCTCCACAGATGTTGTCAGACTCGCTGAGCTTTTCCAGCAATTTCTGTTTTTGTTTCTGATTTACAGCATCTGCAATTCTTTTTTTTAAATTAAAAAAAGTTCTTCATGTCTGTCTTAAAAAGAGTGACCCCTCTCATCCGATACTCTCCCGCAAGGGGAACCAATCTTTCCTCCTCTGTCCTGTAGAGCTCCCTATGAATCTTCAATAAGGTCATCTCTCATTGTTCTAAACCCCAGTGGCCAAATCTACTCAGGTAAAAACGAGGACTGCAGATGCTGGAAACCAGAGTCTGGATTAGAGTGGTGCTGGAAAAGCACAGCAAGTCAGGCAGCATCCAAGGAGTAGAAAAATCAACATTTTGGGCAAAAGCCCTTCATCAGGAATAGAGGCAGGGTGCCTGCAGAGTGGAGAGATAAATGAGAGGGATGTGAGAGTGGGGAGAAAGTAGCATAGAGTACAATAGGTGAGTGAGGGTGGGGATGAAAGTGATAGGTCAGAGAGGAGGGTGGGGGAGGTAGCAAAGAGTACAATGGATGAATGGGGGTGGGGATGAAGATGATAGGTCAGAGAGGAGGGTGGAGTGGATAGGTGGAAAGGAAGATAGGCAGGTAGGACAGGTCATGAGGGCAGTGCTGAGCTGGAAGGTTGGAACTGGGGTGAGGTGGGGGAAGGGGAAATGAGGAAACTGGTGAAGTCCACATTGAGTCCGATCTACTCAACCTCTTCATATAAGACAGTTCCCTCCATCGTCAGGATCAGCCTACTGAACCTTCCCTGGACTGCCTTCCATACTGGTATATCTTTCCTTAGCTAAGGGATCCAAAAATGTTCAGGTTATTACAGCTGTGGTTTGATTAGTGCCTTGTATAGTTTCAGCAAAAAGTTTGTTTTCACATAAAAAGGGAATAGAGTATAAAGCCCAACATTCTAATTGGTATGCTAGTTTTCTGAGATTTATACATGAGGACTCCCGAATCCCTTTGACGCTGTAGTTTTCTTTCTTCATTTAAATAACATTCAGCTCCTCCAGCCTTCCTGCCAATGTGCATAACCTTAGATTTTTCCACATTATATTCCATCTGCCAAGTTTATGTTCACTGGCTTTACCTGTTTTATCCGTCCGTAGACTCGGTCATCCTCAGTATCTGTCTTTCCACCTATTGTGACATCTGGCTACAGTATATTCACTTTCCTCATTCAATTCAGAATATACATTGTAAATTACTATGGGTCCAGCACTGATCCCTGTGGCACACCACTACTTATGGGAAAATTCCCCCTTTATCACAACTATCTTCTATTAATTAGCCAGTCCTCTATCCATGCTATTAAACTAGCCCCAACACCACGGCTACTCATCATATTATGTTGCCTAATGTGTTGTAGCTCATCATAAGCCTTCTGAAATCCACATATATTAGAACTACTTCTTCCCCTTTATCTGTCCTGCTTATTACTTCCCCAAAGAATTCTAATACATTTGTCAGGATGGATTTGTAAAGTCATGCTGTTTGTAAAGTCATGCTGACTCAGCGTGATCAGGTTCTGTATTTCTAAATACAGAGGAACCTCAATTATCTGAAGGACACGGGTGGGGAGTATTTCATTCAGTTAATCGAATTGCAGATAATCAAATGCCGGATAACATTGTTTAGCCAAAATCGGGACCTTGCGATCTTGCCGGGTAATCCGACGTTCAGATAATCAGGGTTTCTCTATCCTCTCCTACTAAACCCTTTATCATAGACTCTAACATTTTCCCGGTAACAGACATTCCGCTAACGGGCATACAGGGACCTTTTTTTGTCTCCTTTCCTTTTCAAATAAAAGGTATTACATTGGCAGTTTTTCAATCCCCTGGGAACTTTCCAGAATCGAAGAAAGATTAGTGGTAGTGCAACTCTGTAGCTATTTCTTTTAATATCCCAGAAGACATCCAGGGGGCTTTTCAGTCTTTAGCCACATTAGTTTCCCTAGTACATTTTCTCTTGCGATAGTTAAATTACTTATTTCCTCACCAAACAAACAAACAAACACACCTCACCCTTACACTCTCTTGCTCCCATACTAACATTTCCTTCCTAGGCCCGCTTCAACATTCCAGTGTGGTCCGACACAGGCTGAACAAACGGCACTCCTGATGGTCCACCTTTACACTTAATATCCTTCAGGATGTAACATGGAGTTCAACAACTTCAGAGCATGAGTACTGTCCTCCACTTTGGTTACATTCAGTCTCTCACACACCACCTGCCCCCTCACCATCTCCCCACACCCAATTCCCAGGTCTTGTTTATGTGGCTTTGCTTTCAGCAAAATCAACCAGTTGTCAACTATTTATAGTATTTTCAACACCCACGTTGCATCAAGATCCATCATTTTGAACCATCATCAATTATAGCCTTTTGCTTTAGGCACCCCCACCACCTGTTTCAATTCGTCCTCTATCACTCCCTTTGTCACCAGTATGATTCTCCAGCCCTTGTTGATTCCTAAGAGGAGTCATTGGATTCAAACTGTTAACTTTGTTTCTCTCTCTGATAGGTTGCAGGGTCAAAATCCTGCAACTCCATCTTTAGCTGCAGTGTGCATCTACTTACACTAATGGACCACAATAGTTCAAGAAGGAAGCTTACCACCACATTCTCACGGGCAACCAGGTGATGCACACATCTTAGGAACTAATTAATGCTGCCAAACCTGCTGAATTTCTCCAGCGCTTTATGTTGATATTCCATTAATAATACTATGCCCGATAGGTTGCTAAGAATTACTTGCTATGGCCTTATAATTTGGTAATTAGCACCAGTCTGCATTATTAGGTATCAGCTATGGATCAGTGTTAGGACTCTCATTTCTCAGTAAGAATGCTGTGCCTTCATTACTTATTGCAGTGACAAAAACACACACAGTGCTCCAGTGCAATAATGAAGGCTTTCTGTACTTTCAGAGACACCAATGTAACAAGACACATTAAATCAAGACCTTGTTACATAGCAATTGGCCTGTCACATTTTATTATATTATAACCATGCCCAAACTTAGAAACAGAGTACTTCACTGACTGTAAAGAGCTTTAGGACACAGAGGTCAAGAACACATTATATAGCTGCAAGTTCACATTTTATGGATATTTTAAAATCAAAAGACTGCTTATATAATTAAGCATACATAATTAAACATTGCAAAAGTGACAGTAAAAACCTTACTGATTAAGGACAGAAAGCAATACTACACAAAGGTCATCCTGTTAACCCAACCAAACAGAAACTGTAATCAACTTAAACTCAAATGAGAAGAGAAAGCTATGCAAAGTTGCCAATATCTCTCTCCAATGATTCGATTTAAGAGCAAGAGGCTTACCAGGGAAGAGCGAGACCTTTTAGAGACCAAAGGGGCAATCTGGGCATGCACCATGGATGAATATTTCTCATCTGTATTCACAAAGGAGAAAGACATTGTAGCTGGGGATGTCAGTTGGGATGGTGAGGTTCCAGAACACATTTAAGTTTAATAAGGAGGAGATATTTGATGTCTAGTAAACATAAAATGTGTAAATATCCCCAGGGCCTAATGAGATGTATCCAGGCTGCTGTGGGAGGCAAGCGCGGAAATTGCTGGGGGCCTGGTTGAGATTATTTAATACTTCACTAGCCACAGTTGAAGTGCCAGATGACTGGAGCATATTTAGTGTGGCTTGTTTGTTCGAGAAGGGCATTTGGGATTAGCCTGGTGCTTACAGACCCGTTATTCTGTCATCAGTGGTACAGACTTCAGAGGGATAGGATTAATCAAAACATGGACAGGCAAGGATTGACCAGGGATAGTCAGTATAGATTTGATCAATGGAGATCCTGTCTGACTAATTTAATGGAGTATTTTTTAAAAAGGTGACTAAATACATTGATAAGTGTACTGCAGTTGATGTGGTTTACATGGACTTCACTAAGCCTTTTGATAAGGTCCCACATTGGAAGGCTGGTCCAAAAGATAAGAGCCAATGGGCTCCAAGGCAAGTTTGCAAACTGGATCTATAATTAGCATGCAAATAGGAGGCAAAGAGTGATAGTAGAGGGAAATTTTTGAGATGGGAAGCCTGTGACCAGTGGTGTACTACTGGATCAGTGCTGGAACTCTTGTTGTGTGCTATGTAGGTCCCTAATTAGTACCAAGGAACAAGGGGACCTTGGTGTACAAGTCCATAGATCCCTGAAAGTGTCAGCACAGGTAGACATCTTCATACAAGATGCTTGCCTTCATTAACTGGGCATAAAGTATGGGAGCAAGGAAGTCACATTATAACTTTATAAAACATTAGTTTGTCCTCAGATGGAATACTATTTGTAGTTCTTTTCACCACACTCAGAAGGACATGATTACACTAAAGAGAGTGCAGAAAAGATTCATCAAGCTGTTGCCTGGAATGAAAAGTCTCAGTTGAGGACAGACTGGATAGGCTGGGTTTGTTTTGTTTCGAGCGGAGGACTGAGAGGGTATCTGATTGTGGTATACAAAATTGCGATACACAGACATGGTAGATCACGAGAATCTTTTCCCCATGGCAGACATGTCTAACACCAGACAGCATACGTTTAAAGTGAGTGAGTGGTTTAGAAGAGGTCTGAGGCAAGTGTTAGAGAGATATGGAATGTCCTGCCTGAAAGTGTAGTGAAGGCAGCTACTCTCGCATCGTTCAGGAAATATCTGAACAAGCACTAAAAATATCAGGGCTTAGTAGGCCATGGGTCAAATGCAGGTAAATTAGATTAATACTGCTTGACGTTTGTTGGTTGGAATAAACATGGTGGGCCAAAGCGCCTATTTCTATGCTTCTAAAACATCACTCATTTCATTCTATAAAGATTAATTCATGGCAAAATGCCAAAACTTTCCGTACATCAATCAAACATCTGTTCATCTATGATCATTTCAAATTTGCAGAATCTGCAGCATTTTGCTTTGACTTATCTGTCTAAAAGAACCTTTTGTCAGTTCTAAAATGACCTGAAACCTTCATTTTGCTTTTCCCTCTGCACAGTTGTTGCTTGGTCTGCTTTAACCAACATATTGACGTCTTTTGAAGAGGTAACACAGATTCATTGGAGAAAAGGAGGAGAAGAGGGGACCTAATTGAGGTATACAAGATAATGAGAGGCATAGATAGAGTCGATAGCCAGAGACTATTTCCCAGGGCAGAAATGACTAACACAAGGGGTCATAGTTTTAAGCTGGTTGGAGGAAAGTATAGAGGGGATGTCAGAGGCGGGTTCTTTACACAGAGTTGAGAGAGCATGGAATGCGTTGTCAGCAGCAGTTGTGGAAGCAAGGTCATTGGGGACATTTAAGAGACTACTGGACATGCATATGGATACAGAAATTTGAGGGTGCATACATGAGGATCAGTGATCGACACAACATCGTGGGCTGAAGGGCCTGTTCTGTGCTGTTCTGTTCTATGTTCTATGATTTTTTAAACCTCTAGAAGGTCACTCCTCAGCCTCCGATGCTCCAGGGAAAACAGCCCTAGCCTATTCAACATCGCCCTATAGCTCAAATCCTCCAACCATGGCAATATCCTTGTAAATCTTTTCTGAACCCTTTCAGGTTTCACAACATCCTCCCAATGGGAAAGAGACCAAAATTCCCTGCACTATTCCAAAAGTGGTGTAACCAAATGTCCTGTACAGCTGCACCATGACCTCTTAACTCCTGTACTCAATACTCCAAACAATAAAGGAAAGCATGCCAAATGCCTTCTTCACCATCCTATCTACCTATGATTCTAGTTCCAAGGAGCTATGAACCTCCACTCCAAGGTCTCTTTGTTCAGCAACACTCCCTAGGACCTTACCATTATGTGTATACGTCCTGCTAAGGTTTGTTTCCCAAAATGCAACACCTCACATTTAACTAAATTAAACTCCATCTGCCACTTCTCAGCCTATTGGCCCAGCTGATCAAGATACCTGTTGTAATCTGAGGTAACCTTCTTCGCTGTCCAATTCTGTTCAACTACTCCTCCAATTCTAGTGTCATCTGCAAACTTTACTAACTATACCTCTTATGCTCACATCCAAATCATTTATATAAATGATGAAAAGTAGTGGACCCAGCACCGATCTTTGTGGCACTCAACTGGTCAAAGATCTCCAGTCTAAAAAACAACCCTCCACCACCATCCTCTGTCTTCTACCTTTGAGCCAATTCTGCATCTAAATTGCTAGATCTCCCTGTATTCTGTGAGAACTAACCTTGCTAACCAGTCTCCAATGGGGAGTCTTGTCGAACGCCTTACTGAGGTCCATATAGATCACATCTACCACTCTGCCCTCATCAATCCTCTTTGTTACGTCTTCAAAAAACTCAAGTTTGTGAGACATGTTTCCCTCGTGCAAAGTCATGTTGACTATTCCTAATCAGTCCTTGCCTTTCCAAATACATGTACACCCTGTCCCTCAGGAATCCCTCCAACAACTTGCCCACCACCGATGTCAGACTCATCGATCTATAGTTCCCTGGCTTGTCCTTACCACATTTCCTAAACAGTGGCACCATGTTAGCCAACCTCCAGTCTTCTGGCATCTAACCTGTGACTAATCGATGATACAAATAACTCAGTAAGAGACCCAGCAATCACTTCTCTGGTTTCCCACAGAGTTCTAGAGTACATCTGATCAGGTCCTGGGGATTTATCCACTTTTATGCGTTTCATTTATGCGTTTCAAGACATTCAGCACTTCCTCCTCTGTAATATGGACATTTTTCAAGATGTCACTATATATTTCCCTACATTCTGTATCTTCCATATCCTTTTCCACAAAAAATACTGATGCAAAAGACTTGTTTAGTATCTCCCCTATCTCCTGCGGCCCCACACAAAGGCCACCTTGCTGATCTTCGAGGGGCCCTATTCTCTCCCTCGTTACCCTTTTGTCCTTAATGTGTTTGTAAAAACCCTTTGGATTCTCCTTAACTCTATTTGCCAAAGTTATTTCATGTCCCCTTTTTGCCCTCCTGATTTCTCTCTTAAGTATCCTCCTACTGCCTTTACACTCTAAGGATTCACTTGATCTGTCCTGACTATACCTGACATATGCTTCCTTCTTTTTCTTAAGAAAACCTTCAATTTCTTTAGTCATCCAGCATTCCCTATAACATTAACAGAAAGGCTCGATGAAGGAAATACTGTTTTTGTGGTATATATCGATTTCTAGATGTTTGAGACAGTGCCACTCACCAGATGTGAGAAAGGTTATAGGTCATAGTTTAAAGGGACAGGCACAATGTTGATACAAAATTGGCTGAGTGATAGGAGCCAGAGAATAATAGTCAATGGACATTTTGCAGGTGGAAGGAAGTCAGCATGGCTTTGTGAGGGGCAGGTCATGCCCCACAAACGTTATTGAATTCTTTGAGGAGGTGGCAAAACACATTAATGAAATTAGAGCAGTGGATGTGGTGTACATGGATTTTAGCAAGGCATTTGATAAGGTCCCCCGTGATAGGCTCATTCAAAAAGTAAGGAGGCATGGGATACAGGGAAACCTGTCTGTCTGGACACAGAATTGGCTGGCCCACAGAAGACAGAGGGTGGTAGTAGATGAAAAGTATTCAGTCTGGAGCTCGATGACCAGTAGTGTTCTGCAGGGATCAGTTCTGGTGATTTTTATAAATAACTTGGATGAGGAAGTGGAAGGATGGGTCAGTAAGTTTGCCAATGACACGAAGGTTGGTGGAGTGGTGGATAGTGTGGAGGGCTGTTGTAAATTGCAATGGGACATTGACAGGATGCAGAACTGAGCTGAGAAGTGGCAGATGGAGTTAAACCTAGAAAAGTGTAAAGTGATTCACTTTGGAAGGTTGAATGTGAGTGCAGAATACAGGGTTAAAGGCAGGATTCTTGGCAGTATGGAGGAACAGAGGGATTTTGGGTCCAAGTCCACAGATCCCGCAAAGTTGCCACCCAAGTCGATAGGGTTGTTAAGAAGCCGTATGGTGTGTTGGCTTTCATTAGCAGGAGGACTGAGTTTAAGAGCAACGATGTTATGCTGCAGCTCTACAGAGCCCTGGTTAGACCACACTTGGAATACTGTGTTCAGTTCTGATCAACTCATTATAGGAAAGATATGGCAGCTTACGAGAGGGTGCAGAGGAGATTTACGAGGATGTTGCCTGGACTGGAGGACATGTCTTATGAAGAAAGGTTGAGGAGTTAGAGCTTTTCTCATTGGTTAGAGAGGTGACCTGATAGAGGTGTACAAGATAAGGAGAGACATAGATAGAGTGGATAGCCAGAGACTTTTCCCATGCGAAAATGACTATCACAAGGGGACATCATTTTAAGGTGATTGGAGGAAGGTTTAGGGGAGATATCAGAGGTAGGTCTTTACACAGTGGTGGGTGCTTGGAATGCACTGCCAGCAGTGTAGTAGAGTCAGATACATTAAGGACATTTAAGCGATTCTTGGATAGGCACATGGAAGATTGTACGACAAAGGGTATGTACATTAGTCTGATCTTAGAGTAGGATAAAAGGCTAAAGGGCCTGTGCTGAGCTGTACTATTCTATGTTCTACGTCTTGCAGTGCAGTTCTCCAGGACTCCGTATTGGCAACTAAAATTACATCCATCCTATAAAATGACATTGTGATCAATGCTTTGCAAGTCTGCAGTGAAACGTGAAGCAAGCCCTATAACAAACCTGTCCCAATTATGCAGCAATCCCAACATAACAATAATGTATTATTAAATAATATGATACTGGATTCAAAACTGAGGGAATCTGGTACAAAACCATTTAGTATTACACGTCAGATTCAGAATAAAACTCAGTAAGTTCTTCTTCCAGCAATATACTGCAGCCCAACTCAACTGAGCGTGCCCAGTATACCATGGTGACAAATTTCCCGCCTCTGATAAATCACCTGTCATAGAATCCCTATAGTGTGGAAGCAGGCCATGTGGCCCATCGATTCCACTCTGACCCTCCAAACAGCATCCCACCTAGACCAACCCCCCACCTTGTAACGCTGCATTTCCCATGGCTATTCCACCTATCCCTGGACACTACAGTGCAATTTAGCATGGCCAATTCACCTAACCTGCACATCTTTGGACTGTGGGAGGAAGCCAGAGCACCCAGAGGAAACCCACACAGACAAAGGGAGAACTTGGAAACTCCACACAGAATCAAACCTGGATCCCTGGCACTGAGGCAGCTGTGCTACACCCCTCCCAGAGGGCTAACAAAGGCACAATTAAGCAGGTTTCGTACAAAGATCCAAGTCTACCAACAAAAGGGTTGAAGCTGCCCAACTCCATTCATGAAGGAACCTTCAGTCAAGAGGTGACTTCCACTTCATCAGACTAAATGTGATGGTGGGTCCGAGAAGTGAAAATTTACTGTTCAAGCCCCAACACCACCAGTTCTGCAATAATCGCAGCAACACACCTTGCTGCCTTGTTACCTCACTAGCTGAGGGAGGCAGCAGGGAGTAAATTGGCAGTTAAAAATGCTCGGTAACTAAGCTTGAACATAGCAATGCCAACTGTTTAGATGTCAGGTGGCACTAAGTTCCAAACCCAATGATCATGGTGCAATGAACCAACAGAATGGCATAACACAGAAATGACATGCCTTCGTTAGATCTTCAATACAGCGATCTAATTCTCTACTGCTCTTTGCTCAGAGATGTAATTTTTCCTCCAAGTATTTACTGACTTTTCTTTTGAAAGTTAATATTATTCTGGCTTTTATTATCTTTTCAGGTAGTGTATTTCATATCACAACTCACTATGCAAATTAAAATACTTCATGTTACCTTTGGTTCTTTTACCAAACCAAAGGTACTGACCCCACTGCCATGAGAAACAGTTGCCTCTTATTTACTCCATCAGAACCATTTATGATTTGAACACTACTATCAAACTGCTTCTTTGCCAAGTCTATTATAAGGAGAATAGGCCCAGTTTCTCTATTCTCTCCACATAATTAACAAACATCCTTGGTACTATTCAAGTCAGTCAATTTCTGCCCCACACTGTTGAAGTTCTTGTCATCTTTTCTGAAGCGTGGTGTCCAGAGTTGAACAAGATATTCCAGCTGTGCCCCAAACATAGCTTTTTAAAATGCAGCCTAACTCCTTCACTTATGTACTCAATGCCTCTATCAATAAAACTAAGAATTCAATTTAGATTTTTGTTAATAAAAAATATTCTCAACTTATCCAGTCACTTTCAAAACTTTCAGAGCTTTCTCTGCTCCTACAGCCCCTTTCAAATTATAGGCTGTTTAAATCAACCTGTTCTGACCTGTTAAATAGGTGTTAACATACATGTTGAGAGTTAGGAGAACGTGAGACATAGAGTCATAGAGATGTACAGCATGGAAACAGACCCTTTGGTCCAACCTGTCCATGCCAACCAGATATCCCAACCCAATCTAGTTCCACCTCACTTCACCCAGCCCATATCCCTCCAAACCCTTCCTATTCATATAAGGGCTGCAGATCAGAGTAGAGAGTGTGGTGCTGCAAAAGCATAGCTGATCAGGCAACATCCGAGGAGCAGGAAAATTGACTTTTTGGGCATCAGCCCTTCACCAGGAACCATCAGTCCTGATGTAGGGCTTATACCTGAAATGTCAGGATGCTGCCTGACAGGCTGGGCTTTTCCAGCAACACACTCTCGACAGGTTGAGAGTTGGTGGATCTTAATGCCTGGTCTTCCGCTCAGAGACAGGGACACAACAACTGCATCACAAAAACATTTTTGTTTGATATAGCATTTGCTGCAGAGAAAGAGCAATCTGTAATCAGGTCTCAGAACAGCCACCAATCTCCACGTGTAGTTTTATTTTCACATTCTCAGGGACTAATGCAATTTGAACTCAGACCTCGTTGCCCAGAAGCAGGGACACTACCATGGAGCCACAAGGCCCTCTTTTCACTTTAAAACTGCGATATTTAGCTAATGCAACCCCTCCTCACTATTTCTGCGAAAATACATTGGTTTTCAACATCCATATGTATTGTCATTTTATAGGGTTTATGCATTCCAATTTCTGCTGCTTTCCTTCTTACTGCTTATTACATTTCTGAGTTTGTATGTCATCAGCATATGGCCAGGCCATTATGAACAAAACAAATATTCAAAAGATATACGTCAAAAACGATCATAGTCCCAGTGATGCCTGGGAAACACGACCACATGCTTCCCCAACTCAGTACAACCATCTCCCGCTACTTTCAGTCCCTTTGCCAACTTTTACACACAGACTGCCACTGTCCCTTTAATCCTTAAACTTTACTAAAATTTTCATCTCACTAAACTTGCACACTGTGACCCTGACCTCAAAGGGCATGTAATATTTATCCCCAAATCCTGTTGGCCAATCTTCTTATTCCTCTGATTCCTTCTCCATTATTATGCATCTCTTCATACGACTTTTCTTTCAATGTCTTTCTTGTATCACATTTTCCCATCTTATTGTCCTCATATTCTTCAGTACTTGACCTGCCCTTGCTTTTAAATCTCTCTATGGAATGGGCCAAATGAATTGCTTCTCTGCTGTCCTGTAAATTATTTTCAGGCTTCTACCTATACAGGGGCCTTGCAGAAATACATATTTTATATATCAGTAACATACACATAAATAAATCCAAAGGTGTGGATAGCCATGATGTAGACAATCGTACATGATCGAAGGAATTAAATCGCTTGAAATGCTGATTGTAAAATGAAGACAGACAAAATACGAACATTATAACCATCAAAACACTATAAACACAGATTCTTCATTAATTCTCAATGAAATATTTAATTGAAAACATGTTAAAGAATTTTTAGACAAGATTGCACAGCATATCTTGTAGCCTGCCGTTAAATGCTTAACAAGGAAATTCAAACTTCTCAAAGCAACCTATTAAGCCAAACTTCAACGGTTTAGCAATATTAACTTCACTTCGTATTAGAACAGCTTACTCAATCAAAAGCTATCAAGAACAAAAGTCTTCTATAAAACATGAAAAGAGAAAGGAATAAGCAAAAGTGCACCAATACCACAGCTGTATATCTCTTCTAATGTGACAAGTGCAATTAGTTTATCTCAAATTAAGAACTAGGGATGGAGACAAAAAGTGGTTCTATTAAGCTTGTTAAATTAGGTAGGCGTAATTATTTCGCAGTATTCAACCTTCCATTGCCATGGCAACTACTTAAGATGGAAGGAAAGCATAAATGCAAGAGGCATCATCCTTTGATCATCTGATTAGTAAATTTTACGTTGATAATTAAAAGTGAGGCAGTTAATTTCCAAATATTTCTCCCTTGAATTATAAAAAATACATTTTACAAACTACAAGTTAGGAAGATGAAAGTAATGAGAGATAAGAAATTTGCCCGAATGCTGTGTGAGCCTCCCTGCAAACTAATTTGCAAACATAAGTTTCAAGGTTCACTACTTTCAAATTATTGTACTATATTGCATACACTATATATTAGTATAAAGCTGTTTGGTAGGAGGTGGTAACAGTACATAAGAAAATAGTGATGATATTTTCCCATCGTTCCCTAATAAGGACTACAATTCTGCAAATGGACATTGTAGTTATTAATTGTTGAGTTATTAAAGGAGAGGGAAACAAAGACAGCCACATTTGCAGATTGAGACAGTGGCTAAGATCACGCGCCTTTTTAAACCAAAAATTTGAGAAAACAAATAAATATCAGGATTGGAAAAGTGGTGGGGTGAGGTATAATTACAGAATTGATCAGAAACCATTTTTTACATTTTAAATGTAGAACAACAGAATGTAGAATTAAATTGATTGACTATCAGATTTCAATTTGGACAATGACTATACAAGAAAAATATTTAAGTGAAGAAATAGTCAGAAAATAAGTTAAGGGTAGAATCATTAGGACAGCTCAACAGAAAGCTCTTGATTGTAGTAAGATGAATTGTATGCACTCAGGTAAGCATTAACAAGTTTTGCTAAAACTCGCTGAGTTTTACTAAACTTAACACAGTACAGTATATTAGAGAAGGCAGTATAAAGCCAATCCGATACACTAGACACATGGGACATGATGTGCCTCCTTGCATATATGCTCAATAATTACTAATTATAGTAATGGTACAGTTCACCCTTTATGCCACATACTCCCCTCCCCACACAGCCAAGTTCTTTCACTCTACCCTTAAGCCTTAACTGCCTTTTCTACACCCCTTACCCCACAGCCCCCAGAAACGGTCTCTTTAGGACCTCGGCTTCAATCTCCAACAATACTCTCAATTCTTTCTGAGAAAGTGTAGGTAGATGAGCTATACTTCACTCTCCTTGGAATGACAAAAGTTTGGCAAATTAATATCCAAACTCTGATGATAACCTGAATGTGAAAGCAGTGGTACTACTTCCCCCACTCTAATGAGGTTAAGGCTGGCCTGGAATGAACAATAGCACCTCTGAATCTATGGCAAGAATTGCTCCCCCTTTAGATCTCAAAAGGACTGATACAGGTTTCTAATGGAGGCTGTACATAGAGTCATAGAGATGTACAGCATGGAAACAGACCCTTTGGTCCAACCCATCCATGCCGACCAGATATCCCAACCCAATCTAGTCCCACCTGCCAGCAGCCGGCCCACATCCCCCCAAATCCTTCCTATTCATATACCCATACAAATGCCTCTTAAATGTTGCAATTGTACCAGCCTCCACCACATCCTCTGGCAGCTCATTCCATACATGTACCACCCTCTGCGTGAAAAAGTTGCCCTTTAGGTCTCTTTTATATCTTTCCCCTCTCACCCTAAACCTATGCCCTCCAGTTCTGGACTCCCCGATCCCAGGGAAAAGACTTTGTCTGTTTATCCTATCCACGCTCAATTTTGTAAACCTCTATAAGGTCACCCCTCAGCCTTCGACGCTCCAGGGAAAATAGACCCAGCCTGTTCAGCTTCTCCCTGTAGCTCAGATCCTCCAACCCTGGCAACATCCTTGTAAATCTTTTCTGAACCAGATTTGCATGCAATAAGATTTGCTTTCCCAAAATGCAGCACCTCGCATTTATCGGAATTAAACTCCATCTGCCACTTCTCAGCCCATTGGCCCATCTGGTCCAGATCCTGTTGTAATCTGAGGTAACCCTCTTCGCTGTCCGCTACACCTCCAATTTTGGTGTTTTCTGCAAACTTATTAACTGTACCTCTTATGCTCGCATCCAAATCATTTATGTAAATGACAAAAAGTAGAGGGCCCAGCACCGATCCTGGTGGCACTCCACTCTCCAAAGACCGGGGTTCTAAGGATACCAGGAAGAAGTGGGGCTTCATCATTGTGAACAATAGAAGATTTCAAAATGGGCCTGCCAGGGTTCCTTCATCTGGAATGGGATTGCCAGGAAGCTCCTCTGCAATACTTTGAGCTGCAGACTTGACAGAACATTGGACAGGAGCCTCCTACCAGATTGAATCTTATTTGAGAGTTTCAGCTGGGGCTTAAGTTCAACACTTCCTTCAGTCTTTTTCTCATCCCTTTTTCAAACGACCATAACCATTCTAAAATTGGTCCCTGTCGTTAACAAAGCCCTGCTTTCCTCAGATATTTTTCTGCAAGCCTTAATGACGATCTTGGTTTTTTTTCAAGAGACTCATACAGCGTTGAACCAGATCCTTTGGTCTAACTTGTCCATGCCGACCAAGTTTCCCAAATTAAACAGATCCCATTTGCCTGCGTTTAGCCCATATCCCTTTAAACCTTTCCTATTCACGTTCCTGTCCAGATGACTTAAATGTTGTAATTGTACCTGCCTCTACCATTTCTTCCAGCAGTTCATTCCAAACATACACCCACCCTCGGAGTAGAAAAAGTAGTTTCTTTTTTATATGCAAGATCATGTTGATTGCAGCAGAATATTTTCCCCAGCTTCTAATTCACATTGATCTTAAATTCTGTTTTAGACAAATATTCAGAGTGTCTTTTCCACCCATCAATTCAACTTTAAACATCTTCAGAGATGTTATTACATATCCCCGGTGCAGGTGGATCAGAGGTAGGAACACGACCAATGTACCACTGGAGCCCTAAAATTTAAGTGAAGGTATTTTCCTAACCAAGCTGTTCAAACCTGTTATTACACACTGCTGCAGCATGTAGGACTTAAACGTGGGGCTCCTGACCCAGAGGTAGGGACTCTGCCACAAGAACCCTAAAATAGAAGCAGATTCATGGCTTGCTGATGAGACTTAACTGGAGACTTTAGCTAATATTTATGCAGATTAACTATTGATGAGTGTTCCATATTCTTTTCTGACTCCATTATTTGAGACATCACAGATATTGTGGCCACCTTGTTGCCTGTAGGAAATTCTGAAGTTTTGCTGGTGTTCATTTGTGAGCAAACTATTACAAGCTCTTTTACAGTTACAGTTCCTTTAAGCACAAAGGTGTGCTTAAAATTTTGCCTCTGCATTGCACTTAACCTGCAACTTTCACAGGTGCTTTACCTTTAGATGAGTTTGCTGTAACTTCTCCATGTTTAGGTCCACCTCCAACAGGCGCTGATGTGTGGCCACAGTAGCTGAGATGTTGGGATATTGGTCCAGTCCTCCTCTTCTATAGTGGTGCAGCCTTCATTATAAGATGAAGGAACGTCGCTCCGAAAGCTAGTGCTTCCAATTAAACCTGTTGGACTATAACCTGGTGTTGTGAGATTTTTAAACTTTGTACACCCCAGTCCAACAACAGCATCACCAAATCATTCATTATAAGAAGGAACTTTGGTATCAAATTACAGTTGTAGCTGTTTGCTTGTAGTATGTGGATTCAGAATTAGCAAATACATACACTTCACTGATACCTTCTTTATCGCGTCACCTTTGTATTTTTGTTCTGCTGCTGTAGTTGCTCTTCTATTAGAAAATATAAGCTCAGCACTATCCTCCTGAGTTCCTCGGGATAACATTTCTGTTTTTTATATTCTCAGTGAAACAAGAAAGATTCAAAACCCACACACAACTTCTGCATTTAATAAAACCAACTGATGTTCAGTAATGATATAGAGTATTGGTGATCTCTGCCCCTTATAGTGAAGATTAGCCATCCTCATATTCTTCACTGGAACAAATGCTAGACCCTTGAGCTGAATATTGGATGGCTGAAGAAGGCTACATTTCATGTGTAGCATCCAATTGTAATCAATAGAAACTACAGATTCTTCATCCAATATATTGTCAATTTCCTCACCATTAACAGAGGACAAAAGTGAGAAATGATCAAGGAGGATTCTGGGAGAAGTCAGCTCAGTCACCATGACTGAAAAGGGCATCACAGTGGATCCAGTCCTCAACCAGGAGGAACAACATCCAACAGGATGGTGGTGAGGATTCTGAGAGAAATTGCCTCAGTCAAGACTGAGATCACTGGTAGGCAGATGAGTGAAGTAGTAGTGGTGGGTGATTCAATAGTTCAGCGAATATTGAGTCTAGTTTGCAAGTGAGATTGAGTGTGCTATGTGATCTGTTGTCTCCCAAGTGAAAGGGTTTAGTACATATCAAAATCGCTGGATTTACTTCTGGAAAGGGAAAGTGAACAACCAGTGGCTGTGGTTCACGTGGGAACCAACAATATAAGGATGGATAACTTGGAAGACTTGCAGGATCAGTTTCAGGAGTTAAAGAATAGTTTAAAATGCAGAATCTCCAGGTTAATGATCTCAAAAATACTAGCTTCACCTTTAGGCAAAAGTAGATCATGGGGGTTAATATGTGGCTTGAGGGATGGTATAGTAGATAGGGGTTTAGATTTTTGGGACATTGAGATAACTTTTGAGAAAGGATAAAGCTGTTCAGAACAGATAGATTCTACCATCCGAGTAGAAATGGAACTAATCTCCTAGCTGAGGGAGTAAATAGTGCAGTGGGGGTAAATATACACTTGTAAGGCAGGGGTTGAGGTGACTGATGGGCCTAGTTTTGGAATTACCAGAGAAAGCAAAAAGAGAGAAGATGGGGAATAGGGAAAAGGAAAGGGAGAGAACGATTGAGTGTTGATGATGAATAAAGAAATGGTTGCCTTACAGTGGGCAAGAAATAGATAAGGGCAGCATTAAATTGTATGTAAATGCATGGAGTATACTGAACAAAATTGAGAAACTGGAAGCAGAAATTGCTCTAAGGGGTAAGACATAGTAGGATGGTCAGAAAAGTGGCTCAAGCCGGAACAGCACTAGATACTTAACATCTTGAGTTATAGGTCTATAGTAGAGACAGGGTGGGTAAAAAAAGGTGTAGCAGTCTTCAAAGATGGTATCATTGCCCTTGAACATTGGGGCACAGACAGTCTCACACAGGGCACCTCACACCTTCAATGCATTATCTGGACCAACATGACACTTTTTGCCCGAAACGACTATTTCGCTGCTCCTTGGAAGCTGCCTGAACTGCTGTGCTCTTTTGAACATTGGGGCACAGACAGTCTCACACAGGGCACCTCACACCTTCAATGCATTATCTGGACCAACATGACACTTTTTGCCCGAAACATCGATTTCGCTGCTCCTTGGAAGCTGCTGTGCTCTTCCAGCACCACTAATCCAGAATCTGGTTTCCAGCATCTGCAGTCATTGTTTTTACCAATTGTTAAAGTTCACTTGAGAATGTAACTTTAAAAAAGTTCTGTGATTTGCATATGAAAGAACTGAAACCAACATGTTAATTCTAAAAGATGTGAGACTTAACAAACAATCCAGATCTTTTTCAATATATAACTTCAGTTACATCACACTGTAAACTTTTGCTATAAATTCTGTCTCTTACGATCTCATACTCCACAACCACCTGATGAAGGAGCGTCGCTCCGAAAGTTAGTGCTTCCAAATAAACCTATTGGACTATAACCTGGTGCTTGTGTGATTTTTAACTATGTCTACCCCAGTCCAATACCAGCACCTCCAAATCATCTCTTCAGAAAATGCTATGGAGACTGCTGTGCCAGAGCTGAGGCCCTGATTCACATCAGGCAATGCTCCCCTCCATATTACTGGCAGCTATACGTTTTAGACATTGAATGCAGTCTACAGGCCCACTTGCATTGTAAATGGACCATTACTTAGTTAGCAAGAAAGCAAAGTAGTTTTGTTTTGTGGTGAACTCTCTCATTAATGTGGTGCATTCAACTGATTCTCACTGCACAGAAAACTCCTGAGAAGGTAAAAATAACTTGCATTGAATACCAACTAATAGGAAAGTCCAATTAGTCACCGGTGTACATAAGATTAGATTCCCTACAGTATGGAAACAGGCCCTTCAGCCCAACAAGTCCATACCATCCCTCTGAAAAGTAATCCACCCAACCCTATATTTACCCCTGACTAATGCACCTAACACTATGGGCAATTTAACATGGCCAATCCACCCTAACCTGCACATCTTTCAATTGTGGGAAGAAACCAGAGCACCCGGAGGAAACCCACACAGACACGGGGAGAATGTGCAAACTCCACACAGACAGCTGCCTGAGATGGGACTCGAAACCGGATCCCTGGCGCTGTGAGGCAGCAGTGCTAACCACTAAACCACCATGCCGCCCTCTCACAAATGTTCATTTGATCTTCCAGTCATATTAATTTCCCTCCGCTCCACAGACATGCCCAGAAAAGGCTTGGATATAAAGAGAAGGGATGCCATATTGTAATTTCTAAAATTAAATTTACATTCATTTTTCAGACCCCAAAGGTATCTAAGGATCAAGCTTTTTCTCTTAAATCTATTCATTTGTGGGATGAGGGTGTCGCTGGCTAGGCCAACATTTATTGCCCATTGAGCAGTTAAGAGTCAACCACATTACAATGGCTATGGCGTCACATGTAAGCCTTAGGTAGGAAGGCAGTTTCCTTCCCTAAAGGAATTAGTGAACCAGATGGGTCTTTCCAACAATCAGCAATGAATTTATGATCATCACTGGGTGTTGTGAGGAGGATATTAAGTGTATGACATGGGACAGCTTAAGAGAGTGGGCAGATACTCAGGAGATAGAGTATATTATGAGGAAATAGGAGGTTGACCACTTTGGGTAGGAAGAATAGAAAAGAATAATATTTAGATGGAGACTACAGAACACTGCCACTATATGAAAGCAAAAGGTAGCATGCTGCTAATGCAAATAATTAGGATGGCAAATGGAGTGTTGACCTTTATTGCAAGACAGATGGAGTACAGGAGTTGGGAAGTCTTGCTACAACTGCACAGGACATTGTTGAGACCGCACCTGGGAGAACGGTATGCAGTTCTGTGCTCCTTAATTCAGCAGGGATATACTTTCATTGGAAACAATTCAGGGAAGGTTCACTAGGCTTACTCCTGGGAGTAAGGGGTTCTCTTGTAAGAAAAGGTTGTGCCTATAGTCATTGGAGCTTAGATGAATGACAGGAGATCTTATTGAAAGATATAAGATGCAATGTTGACATAAATTTCCCTTCGTGGGAGAATCTAAAAGTGGGGGACAGAGTTTAATAATAAAGTGGTCACACATTTAAGAATGAACTGTACATTTATAATCCAAATATCATTGCAAAAATGCAGTTGAATTATCAAAAGGTGTCATCATTCCACTCAGGCAACCTCTGCCACCCCCATCTCAGGCAGGTTGTTGTTAGTTGATCAATTAAGACACAATTAAGTCACAAATTAAAAAGCACACTTTTGGAGTGATCAGCAATTTGGGAGCAGAAGCAACAGAAGATAAAGCTAAAATAACATGGCAACAAACATATTTGGACTTATTCAGCTCAACTTCTGCCCCTAACACAGAAGTATAATGCAATTATTTGAACACAGAACTACACAGTAATATACTTAAACAAGGAAGTTAACAAATTAAATTTGACTTATAGCTCAAAGAATATATTTAGAAGACTAATAAAGACATCAATGTTGGGTCAAATAAAAGTTATTTACATATCATTATAGAGGTCCAATATTACATGTATTGCATCTTTCATAGTTTCTTGCCCATTATGCTGAGGACCCTCTTGGTTACTAATACAAATCTGGCTGTACACAGTATGTCAGGAAATTAATCCCACTGCACTAAAGGCAAACTGTGCTACCAAGAACATCCATAATCTTTTCTTAATTGGTTGGCTTATCTTAGTTTGAGATTAGCAACTATGCTCCTTGTCAAAACTACAATATTACATCTACAGAATTTTATTTCAATTGCTTCTTGTTCCCACGGAAATCATATTCTCCAGTCGGAAGAAACAGATGTGGCAATTCAAGGGAGAATACAAAGGTTAAGCTGCTAAATACATTTGAAATTTACCCAAACAGGTTTACTTATCTTTTGAAACAAAAATTCAACTCATTTTTAAACTTGCCCAGTATTAGATTAATTGTTAAATCCATAAGGGAACAGCAATTAACTATCATCCTGCTCCAAAGCAATTTATGTGAATATTTTTACTGGGGTCACACCTCCTGCATTTATAGAAATAGTCACACAGCCAATTAACTTCTGTAATCAAAAATGCAATCAAGATGGAATGGAAGATGCTCTTCACAATATTTCTACTTAAAAGGAAAACAAAATAACAGAATAATATTTTATCCACTGTTTGCAATAACAAGTCTTGCAAAGTAATATTTTGCTGAGGATTGAATTCAATGTATCTTAGCAAGCTTTACTGCAAACTATAGGATTTAGGGATTTCACAATCCTTTCATGATTTATTTTCGCTGTCTTCTTACACCAAGGCCAAATTGCAAAGTATGACGGTTAACCTTGTGGGAACATATCAAGATGGGATTGTTAAATAATGTGGTTAAGCAAACTGCAGTTATTATGTAATGTGGCTAAGCAAGGACAAAAGTAGTTAAGCATCTAACAAACTTCCACATGACCCAGATGACACCTAATGCTGAAACAACAGCTATGTTTCATTGTGGTTTTTAGCATGCGCAGAAGTTTAAGTAATTATGTTGAGAAGTGAATTAATATACTCTAACTATATGTATCAGTGCCTTGGAAAAGCAAACTTAGTTTTATGTCTTGCAAAATGCTTAGCATTTGTTATACTAGGAAATGCTTTGAAATCCTATGTAAAATTGTGACTTTTGGAACAGTTTGCAAGGGTAAAGAAGAACAATGAAAATCTGAGGGCATTTGGAGTGAAATGTAAAGAAATTGGGTCATCAGATGAAACCAATCAAAAAGCAATTGGAATATCCATTAACAGGGTCGACCACCAGCAAAAAAAAAGGATAAAATATGACAAACTTACTTGTGACATTGGATGCTGAAATAGCAGTGACAATGCACTGAAGTTCATAGCATGTGTTGAAGATCAAGAATAAACAATTACATGGAGAAGTCAATGAACAGTCTCACTTTTTGTACCAATGATTTGTTTCGGAACAGCAGTGTACACTGACAGAAGAAAAAATCAAAGATAATCAGTCAACAGAATATGTGAAGAGACCATGTCACACCTATATGGAGTGTGAAGACTAGAGTCCTGGAAGACTCAGTTGTATAAAATTGCCAAATTAAAATACCACATAATATAGTTTGTATTGCTTAATAAATCTATCACACAATCATGGTCTATAATCATGTATGATCAAGTCTCAAATCTACAAAATGTTTTGAAATTTGGCACTCTAGCTTAACCTACCTTCTGATTTGACTAATAGTCAATATATCTATTGTTCTCTGCTTCATGGTACCATAGATTCACTAAACAAAGTAAATGATAAAAAGGTACACACAAGCCCTGTGAAGTTTCTTGGTCTTTTGTTTTGTGTTTCATCTCTTTTTAAAACCTTGACCCAGTTTAACTGAACAAAATGTGAAATTTTATCAGCCTTCTGCAATCCCGCACATGCAGTTCAGTTATCTATTTGGTCTCCAAATGGGCAAGTCTGTATAATAAAATGATTTTACTCTGACATTGTAGGACTCAAAAACCAATACAGCTATCCTGATAAGAAATTCATATTAAATTGACCTTTCTGTGCTGCATTGTCTGTCAAAATAAGAAAAAAGGAAAATTAGTGGAAATCGGCAGGAAAACAAAATGCTTAACAGTAATTGGTTTCTGAAACGATAGTCAAATTTTTAGTATCAGAAGCTTGGTATAAAAATTGGTCAATGTGCCCATTTTTCAATAGAAAATAGTAGTATTCATGGCCAATATTGGTGGGGCCATAGTCTGTGCCCCAATTATGCCTGAAAAAAAAACAAATATTAATCTCATTCAGGGTTGCTGCCTGTTACACACAGTAGGTCATTTATACAAACCATCCAGAGACTTACTGTTTTGGTTTTAACTCCTCTTTGAGAAAATGGGCTGCCACAGAGCAGGTGTCAGGCTCATTTTGTTCAGCAGGCGACACACACTCCGGTAAATAAATAGCCCAAAATCCATCTGCTGAAATGGGCACACTGCCTCTGGAGACAGGGAAGGCAACAGGGGTTCACATTAATTATTGATGGGTGGCCAGAAGCCCAATTTCAGATCCCCTCATGTCAGTATGCATTGCCAGCTCAGCATAAATTCTGCACCAGGTTGAATTTCCATTCCTTTAGCTTAAAACATTTTAAGTTAATAACTTACTCCATCTTGAAGTTCAGGAGCATAAGTAATGGTAGGAGTTACCAAAGATTAATCAGTGCCAATGCTCTCCCTTGATTACAGAATAACAAATCTGACGATGCTGTGCTAAATTTGTCTGACCTTTTCCTTACTCAGAGGATCTTCTATCCATGCTAATATATTATCCTTAACTCCGTGATTCTGACTTTGCACAATACCTTTTATGCGGCACCCTGTCAAAAAATAATCCAAATGTCTACAGACTCCCTCTAGCCACATTGAAAGAATAACATGCAAAGAGCCCCAATAAATCGGTTTCCATTTCATAAAACTACACGGACCCTTCCCAATCATCTTGAGAGTTTCTAAGTACCAAGCTGAAACCTCTTTAATGTTTGATTCTGACACTTTCAAAATAGTCAAAGCAACTAGCCTGTGGTGTCCGGTTTCCTGCCTCCCTCTCTTCTTGAATAGAGGAAATATATTTGCTACTTTCCAATTTCAAACTTTTCCAGAATCTAATGAATTTTGGAAAAATTAACATCAATACATCTATTACCCTATTCACCACCAATTTTAAAGTCCCAAGGGTGAATTTAATCAGGAATCAGAAGTTTGTCAGTCCACAAATCCAGCAGTTGCTCAGTTCTGCATTCCCAGCAATTTTACACTTCACCAGTTCCTCTCTCCCTTCCATTTCCTGATTTACAGCCATTACTGGAAATTTTGTTGCATCCTCCAGAGTGAATACAGAAGTATTGTTCATTTTATCTACGACTTATTTATTATCGACTATTAACTCTGCATTCCCACCCTTAACAGGAGCAACGCACGTCATTTACTCTTACATTTTAAATACTCAGAAATACTTGTTGTTATGAGCTAGCTTCCTCTCATACTCTAAATTCTTCTCCTGATTAATCTTTTAGGACCATTGTCTGTTGTTCTTTATATTCTAACCACTCTTCTGATTGGCATCTTTGCACATTTATATGCTTTTTCCTTCAGTTTTATGCTTTAACTCTTTCGTTAGTCATGGATGAGGAGTCAGGGAATGACTATACTTAAGTCTTCTTAAATATCATGTTAAATGTTGGCCACTGCTTCTATATTGATCTGTCTCCTAACCTAGTAATCTGAAGTTCTTCAGCTAGCTTACCTTTCATGCACATATAGTTATCTTTATTTACATTTAAAATATTCGTCTTAGACTCATCTTCTTTCTTTCAAACTGAACACAAAATTTAACCATACTGTCGTTGCTGCTACCTTGGGTGCCTTTATTCCAAGGTCATCAATTAATCCCGCTCTCTTGTTCATTTGAGAACATGAACTATTTCCTTTTTCTGTTTTAAACGTGGATTAAAATCATCCATGATGTGGATAGAATAGTGAAGGCGGCGTTTGGTGTGCTTTCCTTTATTGGCCAGAGTATTGAGTACAGGAGTTGGGAGCTCATGTTGCGGCTGTACAGGACATTGGTTAGGCCACTGTTGGAATATTGCGTGCCTATCAGAAAGATGTTGTGAAACTTGAAAGGGTTCAGAAAAGATTTACAAAGATGTTGCCAGGGTTGGAGGATTTGAGCTACAGGGAGAGGTTGAATAGGTAGGGCTGTTTTCCCTGGAGCATCAGAGGCTGAGGGTTAACCTTATAGAGGTTTATAAAATCATGAGGGGCATGGATAGGGTAAATAGACAAAGTCTTTTCCCTGGGGTGGGGAAGTCCAGAACTAAAGGGCATGGGGAAAGACATAAAAGAGAGCTTAAGGGCAACTTTTTCACGCAGAGGGTTAGAAGTATATGGAATGAGCTGCCAGAGGTGGCTAGTACGACTGCAACATTTAAAAGGTATCTGAATGGGTAGATGATTAGGGAGGGTTTGGACCAGGTGTTGGCAGGTGGGACTAGATTGGGTTGGGATATCTGATTGCCATGGACAAGTTGGACCGAAGGATCTGTTACCATGCTGTACATCTCTATGACTATGATTATTGTTCTTCGTAACTCACATGCCAATATTTTTTCTTGCATATTTCATCCTACACTGTGGTCACTGATTGGGGAGGTGGGGAGAAAAGAGCTTTAGTTCACCCCTACTAGTGAGATAGTTCGCCTACTAATATTCCCCATCTCCACTCAAATCAATTCTACATACTGCTCATGTACTGAACCAGGCTCATCCCTAACTACTGCACCAATGTCATTCTTGTGCTACCTTTCCACCTTTGCCCAGTTTTTTTTAAAAAAAGAGTCAGATAGTCCTCAGCATTCAGGGCCCAGTCACTGTTATCATGCAGCCACATCTCTGTAATGGCTGCCAGATCATAATGGAATGTGCATTATCAATTTGTTTACTTTGTTTGAATGCAACACATTCAGATACATAACCTTTAACTTTGTCATTTTTTGTCATATTTGCAACATCGAGACATGTTTTGAGTTATTAAATAACTGATTTATTCTCTATACAATAAAGCGAAGCGAACTTCCATTTTCCAGATAAAAAGTATGGATATAGTCCTTATTGATCCAATCAGTTCAACACTGTCTTTAATCATTCCCACACCGCTATGGAGTTCTCTCTTCTTTACACACACACACACACGCACACACACAGATGGGGGTCGAATACAGTTTTCATTTCCAACCAATCAAGACGAGAGGAGCAGCCTGTGACCTCTCCAGGATTAATTCAGGATAACCTCCAATGACCTTCTGACGTGAAAATGTCAGCAGCAGCATTAAGTTCTGTATTGATCTGCCGTGACGATAATGACAGCAAACGCTGCACCTAGCACTGACAAGCCCATGGATGAGCACTGCTGACACATCAATTTTATGCAGCTAATTAGGCCTCATCTTGCTATCATTCCCTAAATGAGATCATTCTAGCCAAACCCATTTATAATCCTTGCATCTCAACTGAAGTAAATGAGTGTTAACATTTAAAGAGAAATCCAAACACATTGAAATCAACCATAAGAACTACACCACAAGATTTAATGTTTTTTAACAAGCTTTATTGTGTACGTGAAAAAATAAATAAAGCACTAATTTATATTTTACCGTTTATAATTACTTATGCTCATAAATCCTTTAGACATGACAATCTTGAAAGCTATCTCACTCCTTCAGAAACCGACCCCAAATTCATGCCCTCCAGGATTTACTTTAACTCTCCTCAGGGTTACAGTTTGCCTCCAAAATAAGATCCTATGAGGGTCCTTCCATTATCTATTTGGCCATGCAACCCTCCAATTTTCTTCACACATCTCACAATTGTGGAACTTGAGCTCCTTGCTTGGATTTCCTGCAGATAGCTTCCCAAGCTAACTCTGCTGACTGTTTTCTGTCACACAGCTCTATGAGGATCATTGTAGGTTTCTTCCACCAGTTGCAAGACAGAAAACTTTCCAGCTGCTTTATTCTCACAAAATCCAAACAAAAATGGAGCCCGACCCACATTTTCCAGGGGGCGGGGGAGGAGTTTTTTTTAAATGCTTTAAGTGCAGGTTAAATGCTGCAATATCTCCTGCTGTTGGCTTGCTCAATCTGGCAGCCTCCTGGGGAGGTAATGATATCATAATAATGTCACTGGACTAATAACCAGAACCCCAGTATAAAATTCTGAGGACAGGAGTTCAAATCCCACCATTGCAGATGGTAAATTTTGAATTCCATAACGTCTGAAATTAGAATTTAGCTTAATCACAACCTTGTAACCATCCTAATTGTCATTTAGAAAAAAACCCATCTGGTTGGCTAATATCATTTGGTGAACATAACCTGCGACTCTTATCTGGTCTGACACACACATTACTGCCAACAGCCCTATGAAATGGGCTAACAAGCCACTCAGTTCAAGAGCAATTAGGGATTGACAATAAACGCTAGCCAGGCCAGTGAGACTCCCATGAATCAGTTTTTAAAAACGTACACAAACAGAAGCTGCAACTGCTTCCATCTGCTCCCAAATTTAGCTACTCACCTGCCAGCAAACAAAGATAGTTCTCTTTAAGTACATGGCATGCTTTGAGATGAAATCAAACATATTTTAATATAAGTATTTATAAAATTTTAGGTGTATATAATTTAAAATTTTACCCTCAGTGCAACTCCTCGATTCAGTCAGAATACTTTAGAGTGAGAGCTCAGTTTTACAAACCTCTGCCACATAATTGCTAGCTTTCGACTTTTCTTGTGGAGATTAGACACTCTCGCTCTATCCAGAGGTCCAGAAATGAGTTAAACATAGTGGGTAAAAAAAACGTCATCAATTAATTAAATCTATGCTTCTTAATCTGCATTTACATCATAATTATTACCAGTTTCTCTATCAGATATCCACTTATTGTACATTTAATATTTTAATATTTTAACCTCATCTCCTATAACCTATAATCTCATCACCAATGGCATCCCTCCCAAGTCCAGTTCCTCAAGTATTCACTATTCGTATTGGAGTCTCAACTAATGCTTTTAAGCACTGAGTTACCATAACTAGTATCTTTACTTGTCATCGGTGTAGGGTCCCTGCAGGAATCCCTGACCAGCAATCAGATGATTCGGCTTCATCCGCTGCCCAATGATCAGCTCACCAAGACCAGTTAACTGAGCACGCAGCAGAAACTAACACTTCAAATCTGTAAATCTCAAGTACAATCACTCCAACTTTCAAGTTATCTTGCCAGAGATCATATCAAGGGGCTTCAACATATTTTCTAATCAACCTGTTCAGAAATGTTATTGCACACTTCTGGAGCAGATGGGAGTTGAACCCAGGACTCCTGACTCAATGGTCACTGTGCCCCAAGAGTCCTATATCCTCAGCAGTGACAAAATAGCTCAAAACTCTGCTCACAGGAAGCAAAATCATTCTCACTAACTTCTGGTGGGAATCTTTATCAGAACACAGGAATGTGCCCCAGCAGTCAAAATATCCTGAATTTTGCACTCTGTGGGGTGACAATTAATCACCAACTTCAACCTGCACATAACTAGCTCCCATCTGGCTAGAATCATAACTCAAATTATGCAAGAGACACTTTTAGAAGCACACACATCCAGTAGATAACCCATTTGTCCAGCAGGACCTCTACTCAGAAAGCAGTAAAGGAAAAGGAAATTAAGGAAATCCCTTGGTAGCAGCAAGGAAAATAACTCTAAGATATGGTTTCACATTATTTGGCAAAGAATTATGTAGATAATTAAATAGTTTGTGTTTGTCTAATTGTTGGTCTTTACATTTGAAGAAAGTTTAAAAGGACATGGAAACTAAGAAGCTCTTACACAGAATGTGCGGTGGGTAGCAAAGGCTTGAAAATTTATCACCAGGAGGTGGAAGTTTCTAATTACTTTCTGCATCGAACAGAAAATAATAGACACATCTGATATCATCCACCATCAGAGAAACCTTTGATTTCCACAGAATAGGATAACACTGCCTTGCTGTCTCCATCTCTCCTGAGAGGCGATGTTGAAGTCTGCCAGATTTACCCTCCAACAACAACCAAGTGTACGATCATTAAGCCTTGGCCTGAAGACAAATAGTGACCTTTTTCTTGTCAGTCAAAACTCAAAATGTAGAGGTTAGGCAAAATGTCGATAAATCTTTCTAAAAGGGGAAAAATAAAAATGAATCTTTTAAGCTCCAAGTTAAATTTTTATTACTTCAAAAAAAAAAATCGAAATATCGTAAAATGTTCATGAGCTTTACTCATTAATTCACTGCTCAAATGACGAATCATAAACTGCTGCTGCTTAGAAATCATAGAATCTCAACAGTTTGGTTACTGGCCACTTGGCCCATCGAGTCCACAACAACCCTCTGAAGAGCATCCCATTCAGACTCACTTCTTATCCTGTAACCCTGCATTTTCCCCTTGCTAACCCACCTAGCCTACACTTCCCTGGACACTATGGTCAATTTAGCCTGGCCAATCTACCTAAACTGCACATCTTTGGACTGTGGGAAGAAACTGGAGCACCGGGAGGAAACCCTCGCAGACGCAAGGAGAATGTGCAAACTCCACACAAGCTGTCGCCCAAGACTAGAATCGAACCAGGGTCCCTGGTGCTGTGAAGCAGCAGCGTTAACCACTGAGCCACCATGCCACCCAACTTCAAAGGACCTCACTGCTTTAAAACTGACTAAAGTCTTTTTTAATTAAATTAAATCATTTCAACAAGTGGAATAATTATTCAAAAAATAGGACAATCCTATATTTACCCCAAGAGTGGTAACTCATTGTTACCTGCAGTTAATTTTTAAAATTATTGTTTTATTTCATAGAGGCTCCAGTTTGCAGCATCACCACCACAACCCTGAAGTTCGTGCTCGCCCTCCCACTTTAACTTATCTACTTGTTATTGGTATCCATCTTCTCCTTTTAACGTGTTCAGACTTGAGAAGTTCTGGGGTTTTGAGTTGATGAATAAAGAATACATGTCGCTTTGGGGCGATTGAAATCAGAACTTGAAAACTCTCCCATTGATTATTACGGTTTTTCTTTTCTTTTCCTATTCTTTGGACCCAGTGACCATGAAGAAATAATGACACTGGTCAACAGCAGTAGGGTTTTGTGTTATTTTATATAAATGGACATTTGATCTAAATTTGAAATAGAATAATAATGGCATTCTGCAATACTTAATTGCCTGCTTCTCTGCCTTCATCCACAATGAAACACTTTTTTTCCTGACTCCACTCAATGTTGGACTTCAGACTACAAATCATTGTTATTCCTTTGTGAGCGCAAAAGACAGGAGGCAACTCCTTAAATGACCTGTCCCTGTAAAAGTATTCTCACTGAACATCAACAATTTCTGGCGGAAATGGTGCAATATTATGAAGTATCATCAAGTTCCTGGGTATTAATTTTGCGTCACATTGTGGAGAAAAAGAGGAAGAGATGCAATAATAAACTAAATAATACTACATTTTTTATTATCATAATGACTCAATGTATGCATTTTTTAACCATCTGCAGCCAGAAATATCAAGCAGATATTATATCCCAGGCCCCTCCTGACATTACAGAATCAGAGTTGTACAGCAGAGAAACAGACCCTTTAGTCCAACATGCCCAAGATGAGCAGATTTCCTAAACTAAACTAGTCCCACTTGCCTATGTTCATTCTAAACCTTTCCTATTCATGTAACTGTCCAAATGCCTTTTAAATGTTGTAATTGTACCAGCCTCTACCTCTTCCTCTGACAGCTCACTCCATACACACATCACCCTCTGTGTGAAAAGGTTGCCCCTCAGATCCTTTTAAATCTTTCCCTTCTCACCTTAAACTCATGTTCTCTAGTTTTGGACTCCCCTACACTGGGCAAAAGACCATGGCTATTCACCTTATCTACGCCCCTCATGATTTCATAATCCTCTACATAGGTCACTCCTCAGCTTCCCAAGCTCGAGGGAAAATAGTCCCAGCCTATAACTCAAACTCAGTCTTGGTAAGGTCCTTGTAAATCTTTTCTGCACCCTTTTCAGTTAAATAATATTTTGACTACAGTAGGGTGACCTGAAATATACACAGTACTCCAAATGTGGCCTTACCAATGTCTTGTACAGCTGCAACATGTCCCAACTCTCATACAGAGGAACCTCGATTATCCAGCATTCAATACACCGAATTTCGGATAATCCGAACAAGATTGCAAAGGTCCAGACATGTGGCTAACTATGTTATCTGGCATCGATTATCCAGCATTCGATTAACCACACTAAATACTTCCCACCTGAGTCCTTCGGATAATCGAGGTTCCTCTGTACTTAATGCTCTGACCCAATGAAGGCAAGCGTGCCAAACGTCATCTTCACCACCCTGTCTAACTGTGACACCACTTTCAAAGGAATTACATACTTGCACCCCCATGTCTCTGTTTGAGAACTGTGTAAGTCCTGCCCCTTGTATGTCTTACCAAAATGCAACACCTTGCATTTATCTAAATTAAAATCCATCAGCCACTCCTTGGCCCATTGGCCCAGCTGATCAAGAGCTCATTGTACTCTTAGATAACCTTCTTTGCTGTCCACTATACTATCAATTTTGGTATTATCAGCAAACTTATCACCATGTCTCCTCTATTCCCACCCAAATCACTTCTATAAATAACAGACAACAGTGGACCTAGCACCAATTCTTGTAGCACATTGCTGGTCACAGGCTTCCAGTCCAAACAATGACCTCTACCACCACTCTGTCTCCTACCATGAAGCCAATTTTGTATCCTCCCTCTTTCCCTCCCTGGATCCCTTCAGCCAATTCCATTCACTCCACACGATATCAAGAAATGACTGGACACTGCTAATGTTATGGATCCTGACAACAAATTAGGCAAAGTACTGAAGACTGGTGCTCTAGAACTCCACCCACTCTAACTGAGCTGTTCCAGTACAGCGACAACTCTGGTATCTCTCTGACAATGTGAAAAATTACCCAGCTATGTCTTGAGCACAAAAAAGCAGTATATATCCAATTCAGCCAATCCAATCAGCATCAGCCTCTTTATCACAGTAAAGTGATGGAGTTGGGAGGTCATGTTGCAGCTGTACAGGACATTGGTTGGTCACTTTCGGAACAGTGTGTGTAATTCTGGTCTCCCTCAAATTGGAAGGGTGTTGTGAAACTTGAAAGGGTTCAGAAATGATTTACAAGGATGTTGCCAGGGTTGGAGGATTTGAGCTATAGGGAGAGGCTGAATAGGTTGGGGCAGTTTTTCCTGGAGTGTTGGAGGCTGAGGGGTGACCTTATAGAGGTTTATAAAATCATGAGGGGTGTGGATAGGGTAAATAGCCAAGGTCCTTTCCCTGGCATGGGGGAGTCCAGATCTAGAGGGCACAGGCTTCAGGTGAGAGGAAATATTAAAAAGGGACCTAAGAGGCAATGTTTTCAGGCAGAGGGTGGCGCATGTATGGAATGAGCTGCCAGAAAAAGTGGTGGAGGTTGGTATAACATTCAAAAGGCATCTGGATGGGTATATAAATGGAAAGGGTTTAGAGGGATATGGGCCAAGTGCTGGCAAACGGGATTAGATTAGGTTAGGTCGGCATGGGCACGTTGAACCGAAAGGTCTGTTTCTGTGCTGTATATCTCTATGCTTCTATGACTCTAAACGGCAAATATACAGAACAACCTGCTCACTGATGTTCAACTTGCATTCCACCAGGATATTTGACTCTAGACCTCATTAGAAGAGTTAAAGTCTAGGTCTGGGGTGAGCAAAGAGTGACAGGCCCTGGCTGAATGTAGCACCAAGGAGCCCAAGTGAAATTGAAGTCAATTGGAATCCAGGGGCAAAGCCTTCATTAGTTGAGAGACACTCTAGCACAAGAGTGTTTGCAAATGGTGCAGGTCAATCGGCTCAGCCCCAGCTCCAGCATATTGCTGCAGGACTGCCTCAGGTTTGTTTCCTAGGTCTAACTGTCTTCAGCTGTATCAGCATTCTCCCTATCTTCAAGTGAGAATGAGAATATTCATTGATGATTGCTCAGCAGCCAGTTTCATTCATGACTCTTCATACAAGATGACCTGGACAATGCTCAGGCTTGGGTTGATCTGAGCCTCAAGTGCCAGGCAGTGAAATCTCATCAGCGAGAGAAATGTGATCATCTCCCCCATAACATTCACCTGCACACCATCTCTAAATTTCCCATGGACAACATCCCTAGGGATCTGCATTCAACAGAAATTGAACTGAATCGGCTTCATAGAGACTGGCTCCAATAACAGGTCAGGTGTTGGATGTCCTGTCACAAGCTGTGCATCCAAATGTCCAAAACTTTTTCATCATCTACTAGAGGAAGTCAAAAATCCGACATAATATTCCTTATTTCTCTGGTGTGATACCATCCAGGGCAAAACACTTGACCTATACCCCATCGATCATCTTAAACATTCACCAACCCCCTCCTCCTCCACCATTGCCCAGCCGCAACGACATCACCCATCTACAAGATGCAATGCAGCGACCCCCACAGGGCTTCTTCTACAGCACCATCCAAATCCACGTTGTGTACCACCTAAAAGGCCAAGGGCAGCAGATGCTTGGGAATACAATTCACCACAAGCATCCCTCCAAGTCACACAGCTTTCGTCCCAACTTGGAAATACATCACCGATTCTTCATTGTCACTTAACTACAACCCTGGAAATCACTGTCAACACTGGGTATAAGCATAGAGGTTAGACTGCAGTAGTTCAAGGCAGCAGCATAACACCATCTTAAGATCAATCGAGAACTGGCAACAAACGCTGGCCTTGCCAGCACTGGACACAACCCATGAATATTTTTTTTAAAAACGGATAAGCTGCAGTATTCTGGCCAACACATGTTGAGCGATGATTACTTTTGTTGTGAAGTGACTCATTCTGACAGGAAGAATGAAGAGGAGCATTTTAAACTAAATAGTTTGATTTTAAAAGGAGGTGAAGCGAGAGAGCGCGAGAGAGAGAGAGAGCGCGAGAGAGAGAGAGAGATCTGGAGGTGTAGGGGCGAAGACAATTGAAGGCGGCTGTCATAAAAGCTCACCAGCTGCAGCTTTATTGATGCACGTATCGAATCCAAAAACAAGTGCAACCTCGTTTGAAGCCTGGCTAGGACCCAGCCACAGACTTCTGTCCAATTCTGTAGGAAGAACATCAAGGCCGTGGAGAAGATGCAAAAGTGATTTATCAGAAATGCAAGCCATCTGCTACGTGGGAGAAACCAGAGAAGATTCACATGAAATTTAATAGAGATGTTCAAAATCGTGAAGGAGCTTGAAGTTTGATAAAGTAAATAAGAAACTGTTTCCAATCGCAGAAACATTGCTAAGGGTGGGACACAGCTTTAAAGTAATTTACAAATGTGTCAGCAACAATATGAGAAGTGTGTTTACACAGTGGAGGATGACACTCTGGAATGCAATGCCTGAAAGGGTAGTGGAAGCAGATTCATAACATCCAAAAGGAAACTGGACAAACACTTGAAAAAGAAACACTGGCAGAGCTATGGGGAAACAGCAGCAGTGTGTGACTAATTAAATAGGTCTTTCAAAGAGCTGCCGAAGTCACAGCAGGCTGAATGGTATCTTTCTCTGGTATATCACTCAATGATTCTATTCACAACATCAAAATGGCACCAAGCATTTCAGGCTGGGAGGTAGCAACCTTTAACAGCAGGAGAAAGTGGGGACTGCAGAAGCATATTCTCCTGCTTCTCGGATGCTGCCTGACCTGCTGTGCTTTTCCAGCACCACACTCTCGAATCATTAAGAGTACCCAATGTTGACCTTTATTCTGTCATATGTTTTACCTTTAATTAAAATCTATCATTATGCCTCATTTTTAAAATATAAACAAACATATCATCACATTTTCTACATTCTAACTTGATAACTATTCACTGAAGACTGCAGCTGTGTTTAACTCTAACAGAATAAACAGTGACGATCACAGTTTTCTATTGACAAACAAATTTTACCAATTGGAAACTTGGATATTTTCATCTCAGATGTAATTCCTGTTTATTTAGATCGGCATAAATAATTCACATGTCTCTATCAGAGGGAATTTTTGTATGTTGTGCACTGAAAGGCTTAAGTTTACTTTGATTCAAATGAAAACGTTGCTAACATTCGCAGTTCAACAGCTGCAAAACTTCAAATAGCTATGTCTGCTAAATGGACGGATTGAAATACATACATACACACACACACATCTAACTTCATACAAGATTATATACTATATGCTAATATTAGCAATCTCTGACGCTTTGTTTAGGAATAGAATACATCTGTCAACACTGGCAAGTATCCCATAAAATATCAATATAAGTAAGATGGAGACCCACGCTATAAACCAAAAAGAAGATTCTGATGAAAAGTCACTGACTCAAAACTCTAACTCTGTTTATCCACCTACAGACTTTGCCAGACCTGCTGTGTTTCTCCAGCTCACACTGCTTTTGTGTAAAATGTCTCTGGAGTAATTTAGAGGTTGGGGATAGTATACTTTAGCTCAACACGTAAATATGTTCAACAAAGCTGAACACAAAAATATTTGCAACTTCTAAACTACACTGTTTTATATACCATCCAAATAAAACAAACAGTGACAGTAGTATAAACTGTTCTGAAACTGCTCATGTGAATCCTGTGAATCTGCTGGTCCACCACACATGGGATAGCAAACATTTTATGTTGTACACATCCTACTTTAAGTGTAAATCCAGCTTTGAATTGGCTCGATCTTCATGAATTCTGCCAATAAATGCAAAGCTCATACACTGAATGTTCCTGGCCATTTCATTAAGCTTACTGCTGGAAACATGCAAAAGGTAGAATTTATGGCAGCATAGCAAAAGTAGACCATAAGATGTAGCAGCAGAAGGAGCTAATTTGGCCCATTGACTTTGCTCTGCTATTCAATGAAATCAAGATTGATCTGATAATCCTCATCTCCACCTGCTTGCCATATCCCCATACTTCTTGAATGCCTTGCTGATTAAAAATCTGTCCACCTCAGCCTTGAACATACTTAACGATCCGATCTCAAAAGCCGTTTGCAGTAAAGAATTCCACAGATCGACTACCCTCAGAAGAAATTTCTCATGCCTTAAATGGGCAATCGTAGAACCCCTACAGTGCAGAGAGAGGCCATTTGGCCCCTCAAGTCTACACCGACCCTTTAAAGAGCAGCCCAACCAGATACCTGCGACCCCACATTCAGCATGGCCAATCCACCTAATCTGCCACATCTCTGGACTGTAGGAGGAACCCATGCAGGCACAGGGAGAATCTATAAATTCCACACAGACAGTCACCAGGTTGGAATTGAATCTAGGTCCTTGTGAGCTAGCAAAACTAACCACTGATCTGCCATGCTGCCCTCTGTTTACTCTGGGATTATGCCCTCTAGTCCAAGACTATCCCACAAGGAGAACAACCTGTTCGTAACTATCCCGCCAAGGCCCAAGAATCTCACGTTTCAATAGGGTCTTCTTTCAATATTTTGAACTCCAATGCGTACAAGCCCAACCTGCTTAGTGACAACACTTCAGGTCTATGACCCTCTTTATCAAAACTGATAAAAATTTTGTTGGAAACTAATCATCCTGAACCGTTCGTTATCTTTTACCAACTTCTTCCCACTGATAATGCCTGGCCTGCTAAGATTTTACACCATTTTCTGTCTTGATTTCAGATTCCATCATCTGCAATATTTGGCCCTTTATTACATTTAACAACATTCATTTATTCTCACCTCTGAGTCAGCAGGTCGAGGGGTCAAGTCCCACTCCAGAGACCTTTCATAAGCATTAGGGCTGATATTGCAGTACTGCACACTGACAGTGTTCTACAGTTAATGTGTCAATTTTTAGCTGAAACATTAAATTGAGTCCTTGCCTTTTTTCTCAGGTGGACATAAAATATTCCATGTCACCATTTCAAAAAAGATCCAGAGATCCTAATATCCTGGTCAATAATTATCCTTAAAGCAGCATCATACTTACCGATGATGTGGTTTTTAACCATGTTGCTGTTTACAGGATCTAGCTGTACATAAAGTAGCTCCTGAGTTGTCTACAACCAGGACTGCATCTCAGAAGTACTTAATTGACTGTAATGTGCTTTGGGACATTCTGATATTTGTGAATGGTGCTATACAGGTGCAGTGGTTTTTAAAAATTAATCTATTTGACACAAGTGACTTAATTTGACACCACTACAAAAATGTTAAGGCAGAATTGGTTATGTAAAGCATCTGTTACCACAGTTACTCTTCAACACAGAAAATAATTTAAAACTGAGATTTATAAACTTCTGAACTGCTCAATCCCCAAATATAATTAGTCTGGCATTAACAATTTAAATTTTGTCATAAAAGAGAAAAAAAAAATTTTTGCCATGATATTACATTACAGTGTGGAAACAGGCCCTTCAGCCCAACAAGTCCACACCGACCCGCCGAAGTGAAACCCACCCATTCCCCTACATTTACCCCTTTACCTAACACTACGGGCAATTTAGCATGGCCAATTCACCTGACCTGCACATCTTTGGACTGTGGGAGGAAACCGGAGCACCCGGAAGAAACCCACGCAGACACGGGGAGAACATGCAAACTCCACACAGTCAGTCACCTGAGGCGGGAATTGAAACCGGGTCTCTGCTAACCACTGTGCCACCATGCCGCCCAAAATACTGCCTTGCTTTAATACTGAGGTAGCTGCATTCAAATAAAATCAAAATCACAAATGAAAACCAAAACTTTCACAAAGGTTTGGATGCTTAACTCTGTTAGGAGAAATTACAAAGATGATTCCAGCCTTAAAGTATTCAAAAGTATCATAAAGCACAACATCTTTTCATTGAAGATTGAAGGAAATATAACAGATCTTCAAAAACAGAAAAGATAAATAAAAAGCTATTTAACTTTGACAATCTGCATCTTCTAGTTCCTTGCACAATCAAACTTTTTAAAACCCCTACCAAGGTTATAGTGTGAAGAGTTTTCTTACCTCATCACAATCCCACCCCCACCATGTCCCCAGACATGTCTCTGAACAAAGGCAGCTAGTGTTCCATTAATTACAAAAAGTTGGATAAGAATCTTGTCAGGATCAGATCTGAAAGCTATGGGGATAAGCAGAACAGAAATGGTCAATTATTCCAACCTTTTGCATTTACTATTTTGAAGAAGCTCAGAGACAGAGAAATCCTAAATTAATTATAGCTCCAAAACCCATGGTTGTTCAGAACATTTCAATCAAATGCTGTCACATAGAATTAATATACTCATCAGTGTGGTATGCCTATATTTTGGATTACCTAGAAATATGTCAAAAATAACATCAAATAGCATGAATTAATGGCATAAAACCATTAATTAGCATTTGAAAGAAACATCATTGGTATAGATCTGTGTGATTCGAATGGCAGAGACTCAACCACTGATATGTTTAAAAACACAAACATTGAATCCCCAGTGCTTTCTTTTCAGTCCGACTCTAAAATTTATAGACTACAAATCAAAGTCTGACAAGCAGATACAGAAAGTAAAGTATTGCTCAATTTTCTTCACCAAAACAATTCTCAAATATATAATGAGCCCGTTTAAAATTTTATTTAGGAACTACTCAAATCAAATGGGGTAATAAATGCAATAAATAAATATTTTCTAAGATTCATAAAGACTCAATTAAATTGTTATAACTCCTGCATCTTTTCAAAGGCTTATCAGCTCCCTTTACAAAACATGGACCAATTGTCACAACTTTACTTCAGTTTGCACATTTCAGGAGTTAGATTAGATTAGATTCCCTACAATGTGGAAATTGGCCATTTGGCCCAACAAGTCCACACCGACCCTCCGAACAGTAACCCATCCAGATCCATTTCACTACATTTACCCCTGGCTAATGCATCTAACACTACGGGCAATTTAGCATGGCCAATTCACCTGACCTACACATTTTTGGACTGTGGGAGGAAACCAGAGCACCCAGAGGAAACCCACGCAGACATGGGAAGAATGTGCGAACTCCAGACAGACTGCCGCCCAAGGTGGGAATTAAACCCGGATCCCTGGTACTGTGAGGCAGCAGTGCTAAACACTTAGCCACCATACCACCCTCTGACAAGTTCATAGCCCTTACATACAAGGATTGAGCTACTTGTATAATTCTGGTCCTGACTATTATAAATGCTAATGCACACCCCTAGCCAAATATCAAATACTTAGAATCCTATATTAAGCATGTTTCTATTCATCACTTAGCAGTTAATAAATGTTGTGGACTTATTTCATTCTGCATTCTAATAATTCACCCAGATTGAGATTTAAGTCTTTGTTAGTTAAGTAGGATATGCAATTAAGTGATCTGCTTTAGAAAGTTAGAAATACATTTCCCAAATCACTATCTATTCCTGGAACAAATGTGGTATGTGTAAAATATGAAGATTGACATGCAATGACCACTTACATAAAAATGATTTAGGCCTCTGATCATCAATTGTCTTCATTCTCACTACTGGCTGTGAAAGCAATGTTTAAAGGGGAGCTACTACCAAAGTGTAAGCTACCAAACTCAGGGGGATGGGTGGACAGGATTTGGTACACATTAGGACAAGGACAGCAGAGTTTTGGATGAGATGAAGTATACAAGATTTAACATGGGACAATGGGGAAAACAGCCAAGGGCAGAGGTATTAAAAACCTAGATGATAGCCTCAGCAGCAGATTCTCTGAAGGAAGACCAGAGTGGGCCAGTGTTCTAGATTGGAAAGAGGAGTTCTGTGTTGGTTTAGATTTGTGAAGATGGGCACAGTGTCTTTTATAGCACCGCAGTTGCAAAGTGTCTGATTCAGGGTCAGATAATTGCAAAGATAATCAGTAGCTAGGGAACAAATTGAAGAAAATGGCTTCCAAATTTCCAGCATTTTATCAGAGAACAGTCATGCTGACCACTTAGCCAAGGAATCAATAACTAAAAGACATTGGAAAGGGTCATGATAGGTGGTGGTGAGGTAGAGCTGGAAGTCAACACTGTGTTCAAATGATGTCCGAGGAGTAAGATGTAGAGCAGAAATAGGAGGGACACTAGTGTTAACAGTGCAGAAAGACTTGCAAGGAGGGTGGAGAAAACAGATACAAAGGTTTAAGACAGCCAGAAGTAAAAAAGAAAGCTTTGCATTCCAGAATGTTCCAGGAAAAGTTTGACAAATGAGAGCAGAGCAGTCAAGTAGGCAGCACACTATCACCTTCACCAGGGAAATTACGGATGGTCAGTAAAAATCAGGGCCAGCCAGTGACAACAACCTATAAATAAAAAAAAACACTGCAGCCCTCCATTTGGCTCACCAAATCTTTTGTGCAAGTAGAAATGAGTGTCATACCAGCGGGAATGGCCACGATGTGAGACAGTAATAATTTTAATGTGAACTAGGACTTCCAAAGTGAAGGCAAGTTGGTGGTTTAGCAAATCAATAGATGTAGAGATGTTGTGGTGAACAGAGGGCTAAAGGCCCCAGGGATTTTGAAAGGGCACCTCTAAGTAATTTTGGACAGTTTTACCCAGATAGGCTGAAAGAAAAGTAGGGTTGAGAGAGGGAAAGAGAAGTTTGTGTGAAGTGATTGGAAATAGCCCCTTAGCTGAGACTGATAAGATGGGAATTACAAGGCCAACATGTAAGATGGCAAGGTCACTGGTATGGCTGTGAATATAAATTGGAGAATTTTTCTGGAGGATGTGACTGAGGGAGGATTGGAAAACAGTGAATTGAGCAGAGGGATAGCAAGAGGAGGTGGCATTTGAAATTGAGAGTGAGAAATTATTTAGTAAAGAGTCTGAGAGAGTAAAGCAGTGAATATATTCTGGCAAGTTTAAATAATTACAATTTATGAAAATAGAATTTCAACATACAGGCATCCCTATTGATACATCACTAAAATTAAACAGATAAAACAAGTTGTGTCGGAATTTCCTGGCAAATTATTGGTAATGTTAATGGCACATGCTGCTACTACATTACAAATTTGACGAATGGCTTGAGGCAAAAAAAAATTTGCCATAAGTTGCATATCACAAGTTGCCGGATAATTTGCAACACATTGCCATTAACTTCACAAAGGTGGCATCAAGGAACAATGGCCTTGTGATTCTCAAGAAATTGTTGCAGTTTCACATCACTAACAATTAAACTCACTGAAGAAAATTAGATCTGATATCGATCAGTGTAAACACTTTTTAAGAATGTAATTTATTTTCCTGCTTTATTACTAAATCTCTCTTACCAAGCAAGGCTGCAGCAGAATCTGGAATTTCATTCCAACAAATTATTCTCAGTGTATTTTTAAAAATAATTCCTTTGCCTGTTTTTGTGTCTTTTGCAATCCATTTTCCCCCATTTCTATTTTTCTTTTCTAGACTGCATTTTCCCTAATTCACCTTATTTTATTCTCTGACATTCCTGTTTATTTCCTAAATAATACCTGATTGATTATGATAAATCATTGGCTTTATCATTCACCAAGATGCCCCAGTGCACTTGCCATATTATATTTAGTTCACACTTGTAGGAATTTGCAACATAAAAAGATTTTGATCTGAAGGACAGTTTTCACGTACAGGGACAATAGTGGGTGAAGTCAAAAAACCCTGATCATTTTTTTGATAAGGAATCATGTAATAATAATCTAAAGTAACAAAGCCACTGCAGCATATGTGGTCAGAAAATTATAGCATTTTCTACAGTCTGTAATGAAATGTAAATGTCACTTGAAATGGGTGAAGTTGTTAGAATTCAAGAGTGTAGAAACATTAACTTTCTCTTTGTTTATCTTCTACAGTAATCAAAACTGTGTATCACTGCATTTGTACAAAACCCCCAAAGTGATCTCAGTATTTCAACATTTTAGCTATTCATGTAGTTAGTACATGTAATACAGGATGAAGTTGATAGGAGCAACAGAAAATGATCTTGCCAGATTATGTACATCATACTGAAGGAGCCTTCAGTAAGGCAACAAAGTATCACCACCTACGAAGATAAGTTAAAAATCACAAAACACCAGGTTATAGTCCAACAGGTTTATTTGGAAGCACTAGTTTTTGGAGCGCGGCTCCTTCATCAGGTGGTTGTGGGTTGTGGTGGACACAACCACCAGATTAAGGAGCAGCGCTTCAAAAGCTAGTGCTTCCAAATAAACCTGTTGGACTATAAACTGGTGTTGTGAGATTCTTAACTTTGTACACCCCACTCCAACATCAGCACCTCCAAATTACGAAGATAAGGAGATTCAATTCCAGTCATTCAAAGCAGTTAAAGAGTTCAGATTACTATTCTTCCTTGTTTCCTTAGTAAGCTTTCTCAAATTTGGATTCTAAATACAATTTACAAATTTAAATCCCAGATTTCAGTTCACATTCCAACTTTACATGGGCAACTCTGGCTTATTTGTTGCCCATTCCTAACTGCCCTTGAAAAGCTGCCATCTTGAACCACTGCAGTCATTACGTTGAGAGTACACCCAGAATGCTAGAGGTTTAGTTCAACCGAGTTGTATGCTATACCATCTTGGAGGGCTGTAACAAGTCAACCGACATTCCCTGGGTCTGCAGTTATGATGGACTAAACCAGATAAGAACAGTAATTTTTCTTCACCGGAAGGGCATTTGTGAATGAGGTGGGTTTTTATTATAATTGATCATAGTTTCATGGTCACTTTTACCCTATTTATTAAGTGAACGTAAATCCCACTGCCATGATGGAATGTAAACCAGTGTTCCTGGCTGGGGCGACTGAATTACCAGTCTAATACTATTACCAATACACTACCCCTTGACTTTGATGTAATGAAACAGAAACCAGTCAGGCATAAGAAGCAGTTTATGTAAGTAAGAGACCAAATGAATTTCTGCACAGTCGATCATTTCTCATTGCCTCCCCACCCATAACCACCACAAGTCAATTTACTTTCAGGCAAGAGTGAAGATCTTGAAGGCGAAGCAACCTATCCACTAGTATCAAGTCAAAAGCTCTCAGATACAATTGTTTATCACAGCTTAATAGACTTTCTTGACTTATTCATTGGAACCATGTTACTGCCAAGAATCAACACATTCAAATGTCAAGTTTGATGTAGCTTTGTGGGATTGCACATAGCCATGTTGCCCAACCATATATTATTCCTTGCTTAGAATTTTAACTATCATTTGACCCATCACAGTCTAGAGGTTCATGAATAGGATTTCCTTAAACCTCCGTTTGTTGCAAAGGTAGTTCTAGGCAAGTTTTGCACTCTCAAATGCAGACAGCCTTGGGCATCCAAAGTAAAACTCCCATCCTACACTCTAGTCCCACCTCTGGCTAGACAAAACTCTCAGACCTTCAATCTCCACTCGAGTCTGGTTTCCTCTTCCTTCCTACCCTACACCACTCCCTCCCCCTGCACAATCACCACTCCAACTCTGACTATACACCCTTCTCTCAGTTTAGATTACCCTAAGCCCTACCTCAGCCCGGAGATGACTCCCGCCGTCCCCAGCCCAAGCTCCCTTAATAATGGGTCCAATTTGTCTGACATCCACTACTCGATAAAGCAGAAATTTCATCCAACTAAATACTGGGAAGGCCAAATCCATTTTCTTCAGTCAATGCCACAAACCCATGTCCTAAGTTACGACCTTATCCCTCCTTGTTCAACTGCGTAAGTTTGAACCAAACCATTTGTAATCTTGTTGTCATATCTGGCCCCAAGACTACGTATCCATGTCACTATCATAAATGTCAATGTCCACCTCCAGAACAACACCAGATTACATTCCTGCTTCAGCTCATCTGCAGCTGAAACTGTCAATTCAAGCCCTTTTCACTTTCAGACTTGATCATTTCAGTGCACTCTTGCCCAACCTCCAGACTTCTGCTCTCCATAAACTTCAGGTAATTGAAAACCTTGTTGCCTATTTTCTAAACTTTAGCAAGTTCCAACCATCCATCACTCTTCTGTTCGCTGACTGCCATTGGCTCCCAGTTGGGCAGCACCTCCATTTTAAAATATTCAGCCTTGTTTTCAAATTCTTCCATGGCAGCAACCCTTTGTAATCACCTCCAACTCCACACTCCTCCAATTCTGGCCTCCTGTACATCAGCTGCTCCGTCATTTGAGGTCAAGACGTCTGCTGCCAGCACCCCAAGTTCTGGTACTCACTCCTTAAACCTCTCCAACTAACCATTCTAGCGAAAAAAAATTCTTTGGTTAAACTTTTGGCCAACTGCCCTAACCAGCTCCTCAGGGGGTCCAGGGTCAAATTCTGTTTGATAACTACTGCAGGGAATCTAATCTAATCTAAAACTCTTATGTGGGAGATTTAACTTTGTCGAAGGTGCTTTGTGAATGTAAGGTGCTGCTTCTCACGTTATTTACGCGGCCGAATTCAAATTATTGGATGATGCGAATGTTATTAAAAGTAGATATTTTACAAATCAATCGATGTGACTGATTTGACAACCACTGAGAAGGACAGACGATCATGCCTGGGTTTGTTACCCTACTTTTTTTTAATCTGAAGTACCTGTTGCAAATTGCTTCCCAACTTCAATAACTGCATGTCTGCCAATATTTCACCGACACGAAAAAGGGAAATTGAAAAATTTTGTCAACATATGTCGCAAAACGCAACACATGTTATTAACAAAATGCAAAGCCCTTGTACCTGAAGTTGGGTAGCGCCATGTGCCGATGGCAAGGACATTATTGACATGAAGCACTTTTAACGTTGCAATAAAACAAACTGAAGCACCGGGAGAGATCAGAGATGTTACAAACCCGTTCACTCTCCTCGTCATCGTCTCGGTCGGCTGCTTCCTCATCGCTGCTGGTTTCCTCGGCATCTTCATCCTTCCCCGGCTTCTGCTGGAGCTCCGGCTCCCAGCACTCGCTCTGCTCGCCTTCGGATAATGTGTCGGACGAGCTTTCAGAAGCATCTCTCTCGGGCAAATCCTCCAGTTTACCCTCCATACTCAGCTCCCGGACTTGAAGGGATTTTCTCTTTTGCTGGCGCCCAGCGTGGCACTGCAGCTGCAAACAAATTACGAAACGTATATACACTACTTTTAGATGTTCAACAGCTGAGATACTACCAGGTCTAGTTATTTCATGTTGTGTGTAAACCTACCTTTCAGTAAATACGCCAATACATTGACAAACTCAACTTTAGTGAATGGATCAGCGTGATAAACTCTCGTGCAAGTCTATAGCCTGGGCTCGCATTCTACCCTGACCACGCCCCCTGCTGACTCCGCCCATCTGACTGTCCCCGCCCTAGGACACGCCCATTATTCCACAAAGGCCCCCTGTAGGACACGCCCATCTACCATTCCTCAGATCCCGCGCGCGGCCGCTGCTCCTGGTCCCCAAACTTTACCTGGCCTGATGGCCCCACCCATCCCCCCTCAGACCGCGCCCTAAGCCCCGCCTCATGCGGCAGGACCCGCCCCCTTCACGAGGCCCCGCCTCCATTGCGCAGCTTGTTTTGTTGACTTCGCCGCAGGACGAACGCAACCTAACCCCGCCCTCTTTGCCATGACCCCGCCCTTTGACACGCCCCCTATTCTTCCCCCTCCCACACTACTCCTGGCGCACTTGATTGTGGACAATGTTAAAAGTCACACAACACCAGGTTATAGTCCAACAGGTTTATTTGGAAGCACTAGCCTTCGGAGCGCAGCTCCTTCATCAGGTGGTTGATTCCTCCATATCTTGATTGTAGAAAGGCGTTTCTTGAATCCGTTTGGTAGCATCAAAGGGTATTCTCCTCCAGGTATTAAACTGGTGCCCTCCCTGTCGCCTCACTCAGCTCCACGGAACTAGTTTGAGGCGTAGACAGGACATTATCCCCTTACGAAACCAAACTGTCACATTGCTGCTCTGTTGTCATGTTTCCTGCGTTAGAACAGTAACTGGACTTCCAAAGTGCTTCACTGTCAGGATCCTGTGGTGTGAAAGATGTTGTATATTTTTTAAAATATCAGTTTTTCCTGATGGTGTATTTTCATGAGCCCTTTTCATGCTTTCGCAATTCCATTTTGCCTTATCATGTGAGGGGCATATTTTATTATTCTCAATTTTCCTCCTTAATAACTTCCCAATTTTACATGGAATGGAAGTAAAATTAATGTTTATTTTGCCCGATTCTGTTTTGTCATCCTGTTTGTAAAATACCAGGTTAGTCTGGTGACAGTCTTGAAACTCCCAGTGTCTAGTGACTCCCTCTTATTGATAATCATAGACTCTTCATTAGTCTCAACACTCTGGGATAAACCACTATTGATACCTGAGTTTGTTTTAAACCCAATAACCTTCCAACCCACCTATCTTATTTATCATAAAGTCATTGATTATAGTAGTGAAACAAAACTACACAGTGGAAAGCTGTTAATTAAGCCTTTTCCTCTGAATGTTTGGAGAAAACATTCAGAATGTTTGTTTTTATAGTTATCCTTTTTATCAAATTGACATCATGTAGGGTTATTGTCTGTTCTCTAATTGCCTTTTTACTGGTGTGTTACTGTGAATTTTCACTGTTAAATTCACCCCCTGCTGCTATACACTTTTAGATTATGTTTCATAGAATCCCTACAGCATGGAAACAGGCCCTTCGGCCCTACAAGTCCACACCAATCCTCTGAGTAGTAGCCCACCCAAACCTAATGTGCATTGCTCTACATTTACCCCTAACCTACACATCCCTGAACACTATGGGCAATTTAGCATCATCAAATCACCTAACCTGCACATCTTTGGATTGTGGGAGGAAAGTAGAGCACCCAGAGGAAACCCATGCAGACACGGGGAGAATGTGCAAGCTCCACACAGGCAGTCGCCTGAGGCTGGAATCCAACTGGATCCCTGGCACTGTGAGGTCACAGTGCTAACCACTGAGCCACCAGGAAATACCTATCAATTAAGAAAAATAAATTGCTTTGTCTGAAAATTTTTAAAGCTTTGGGAGAACAATGAAATTTCTGGTCTCCATTGAAGCAGGACCCTTTCTTTTTTCCACTAAATAAGTGCACACAATTCATTTTACTTTAAATTTGTTTGATGATCAGCTCAATCTCAGATTGTTGGTTTTGGGAATGTACTTATCATGGGCAGATAATGATGCATTAATCTCATTATTTTAATCGTAGAATCCCTACAATGTGGAAGCAGGCCATTCAGCTAATGGAGTCCACATCGACTCTTCAAAGAGCATCCCACCCAGACCCATTCAATCTCTGTAAGACTCCAGTTCCCATGGTCAATCCACCTAATCTGCATGTGCGTGAACTGCTGGAGGAAACTGGAGCACCCAGCGGAAACCCACACAGACATGGGGAGGATGTGCAAACTTCACACAAACAGTTGCCTAAAGGTGAAATCAAACCAAGGACCCTGCCGCTGTGAGGCAGCAGTGCTAACCAATGAGCCACCGTGCCATCCAATTGTGCCATTGTTATGTAATCTCACCTCATTAATATGAAATTTCCAATTCTCCCACCCACTGAATTAAATGCGATGCTGAAAATTCCCATCACTAAAATCAGAGTGGTGACTCCAGTTTCCCATCTGTTCCTCCAGACTTCTATCTTGGTCAGCCAGCACCAACCATGGGCAGTGACTATAGCACCAGGGACATTGGCATTTACAATGTGGGTCTGTGCTTCAAAGCTGCACTTTGGAGCGCACCGGCATATTTCATTGGAATACTGCTGTAAAGACACTTTGTGTACAGGGATCAGTGCCCATTTCATGGATTCAATCAAGAAGCATCTCAGGGCAGTTCTCTTGCTCTCTTAGCATTCACACATTTTGCGCCTACTTAGATGCTCACAGCATCCTTGTCAGTATTCCCCTGATCTTCCAGAACTGGAAGTTAATGCCACAATCAATGTGCCAACACAGATTACCATGTACACACCCTTGGAGTGTGCAAGTGCATGCTTAGAGGGAACGTTGATTCCTGCCTTGTCTTGCTTTTTGGTGCCTTTACACCTCAGTCACACTGAAAGTTTCACACCACTTCTGGTTTGCCGTGCTGGTCAATGCAGGCAAAACACCAAGCACCTGGTCATGTTTTTCAGCGGCCATCAATCAAGGAGGTGGACAGGTTGCTGTACAGTCCAGTGCTACGTCAATCCTATAAGTACGGCTTATAGATGCTGCAGACTTAAATTGCCAAACTTTCTTTAAAAGGTCACACAACAATCACTCTGATGCAGAACTGAATATCGTTTACTTCTGGTGCCAGCTCCAGCATGGCAATTGGCTGGTGTAGGCTTCCCAGTGTCAGAGCCAATCCTGCCACATGATTTTGTGGAAAGTTCGCATCATCGATATTCATGGCTCATCATGCCAGTCATCAAACATTCATCTGTTCCAATTCCATTTTTCAGCACTTGGCCCATAGCCTTGCATACTATGGCATCTCAAGTGTTCATCTAAATAGTTCTTAAGTGTTTTGAGAATTCTTGCCTCTACCACCCTTTCTATAATTCTGTCCAATAGCAACAGCTCACAAAGTTTGATAAGGTGCTTATTTTGCTTTCAGTTCCTTCAGATCTCTGAGCTATTTATTGTTTCCAACTTTTTTCTTCTTTTACTAGAGACTCAAGGAATTTGGCAGACTACTTGTTCAGTCTTTCAGTAACACAGCTTATAGCAAGCAGTGGGAGAGAATAGCTAGCTATTTTCCAGGTTTTGATATCCTCATTTCAGAAACAGAGACACCTTTTCTCTCTTGCAGTCTGGAGGCCATGTCTTAGGCACCATCTTGCTGACTCCAGGTTCCATGCTGAACACACACTCAGCCCACAAACAGTAGTCCCTGGCTTTGTTGCCACCTCACCAATGCAAGGAGTCTCTGCTCTGGGCCTATTGAAACCAGGCCGCCACCCCTGTCTTGCCAAGAGTCCTGCTCTAGCTGCCATCTGAGATGTCATCTTGCCAGCACCGCCATTTTGAAAAGTCTGCTTCCACCGCCACCTCCAATCGTGGAGGAGCTTCGCAGCCATTACCTCCACAGTCCCAAATGCAAGAGAACATTCCTGCTGCTGCTGCAATCATCTCCAGTCAATCTATTAAAAAACCAGTAATAATCTCTTTGTCAATCAGATTCTTTCCTCTGTTGCTGGTTTAGTTTTTTAGAAATGTACCCCACTGGTTTCTCTCCTCCTAACTCATCATTTTGAAACAAGACTTAGAGTCATAGAGATGTCCAACTTGTCCATGCCGACCAGAGATCCCAACCCGATCGAGTCCCACCTGCCAGCACCTAGCCCATATCCCTCCAAACCCTTCCTATTCATATACCCATCCCGATGCCTTTTAAATGATGCAATTGTACTAGCCTCCACCACTTCCTCTGGCAGCACATTCCATATACGTACCACCCTCTGCGTGAAAAAATTGCTCCGTAGGTCTCTTTTATATAGTTCCCCTCTCACCCTAATCCTATGCTCTCTAGTTTTGGACTCTGCACCCTAGGAAAAAGACTTTGTCTATTACCCTATCCATGCCCCTCATGATTGTATAAACCTCTATAAGGTCACCCCTCAGCCTCAGGGAAAACAGCCCTAGCCTATTCAACCCCTCCCAATAGCTCAAATCCTCCAACCCTGGCAACATCCTTGTAAATCCTTTCTGAACCCTTTAACATTTCCCAACATCTTTCCAACAGGAAGGAGACCAGAATTTCACGCAATATTCCAACAGTGGTCTAACCAATGTCCTGTGCAGCTGCAACATGACCTCCCAAACCCTGTACTCAATACTCTGACCAATAAAAGAAAGCATACCAAACGCCTTATTTACTATCCTATCTACCTGCGACCCCACTTTCAAGGAGCTATGGAGCTGCCCCAAGGTTTCTTTGTTCAGCAACATTCCCTAGGACCTTACCATTAAGTGTATAAGTCCTGCTAAGATTTGCTTTCCCAAAATGCAGCACCTCACATCTAAATTCAACTCCATCTGCCACTTCTCATCCCATTAGTCCATCTGGTTAAGATCCCGTTGTAATCTGAGGTAATCTTCTTCGCTGTCCACTACACCTCCAATTTTGTAAACTTACTAACTAAACACATATTTTCACATCCAAATCATGTGTATAAATGACGAAAAGTAGTGGACCCAGCACCGATCCTTGTGGCACTCCACTGGTCACAGGCCTCCAGTCTGAAAAACTTCCCACCACCCTCTGTCTTCTACCTTTGAGCCAGTTCTGTATCCAAATGGTGAGTTCTCCCTTTATTCCCTGAGATCTAACCTTGCTAATCAGTATCCCATGGGGAACCTTGTCGAACACCTTACTGAAGTCCATATGGATCACATCTACCACTCTGTCCTCATCATTCCTCTTTGTTACTTCTTCAAATAACTCAATCAAGTTTGCCTTCAGCTTCTCAAAGACTAGATGGTATTTGCTAACCATATCACATTTTCTTGCTTCCTTAACCAATTCTTTTCAAGGTACAACTATCATGCTGAATTTATGCAGAAGTTTCTGGCAACATCTCCACATTCCTAAAAATCTTGTTTTAGCAACCAACACTGTGGGTGAACTCCAGCTGCTTTGACCTAACACTTCAATCAGGTGACTTTTCAGCATATTTTGATTCTCTCTTTCCAACTGAGCTTGTTTTTCTGGACTCAGCTGATAAAGAAGTCATTTTATCGGTATTGACTCTTCTATGTCTACTCTGAGGCAACTGTCTGTGTGGAGTATGCACATTTTTCCCATGTCTGTGTGGGTTTCCTCTTGAAGCTCTGGTTTCTTTCCACAATCAAAAGATGTGGAGGTTAGATAGATTGATCATGCTGAAATTACACATAGTGTCTGGGAATGTGCAGGCCACGTGGATTATCCTTGGGAAATGAAGGGTAACAGGGATAGGGGAGGGGGCTGGGTCTGGGTGGGATGCTCCTCAGAGCATTGGTGTGGACTCGATGGACCAAATGGCTTGCTTCCACATTGTAGGGATCCTAAGACTCTCTGATATCTTCATCATGCTTGGCTAACTTGGAATATCCAAGTATATCGACAAATTTCCTTAAACCCTTGAAGTAGTCTTATATCCTCCCATGGTCTTTACTATAAATATGAGATCACAGCATCTAATTTATATATTTCTGTAACAAAAACAAATTATTGGAGAATCTAAACAGGCCTGACTGCATCTGTATCAAAAAAGCAGAGTTAACATTTTGAGTCCAATTACTCTTCTTTAGATTCTTCTGTGTTGCCTATTCGAATAGAAGGAGGTTGTCTATGAGAACTGCCTACATCTCCTTCTACCTCTCTGTCATCCTCCATTACTCTTACCACCAGAAACACTTGCTCATCTACTTGCCAGAGATAATATCATTTCAACGCGTTTAATATATGATGTAACCAATTCTTCTTCCTACAATTAGGTATACTTGCCTAACCAACTGGAATGGATTACTGAATTTCACTTTCAGAGGTTTGCCTGAAATGGTAACAATACAAATCCTTCATTTCCCACATGAAACATTCTCATTATTGTCTGTCCATTTCTTCAATTTTGTTTATGAAACATCTTAATGCTCTTGTACTATTTTACGTGCTCCTATGAGTCTTTCTTGAAATGTATACATGTAATCCAACATTGAGGATTTGCCTTTTTGCCTTAAGACTGTTCACTTCATCAATTTTAATGGATCTCTTTTAACATAGCTGTAAATCAATTCAAATTGATTAAATCCGGTAGATTTGTTTGAACAATCTCTGGTAATAAATTTAAGAAATTTAATCTGTCATCCCAATCTTGTGGGTATTCATGACAATATGTCTTAATCATGGTTTTAAGAATCTGATGGTATCTCTCCAAAGCTCTGGAAATCAATTTATATCTGTCTATATTTGTTTGTGGATGATATGCTGTTGACTTCAATTGAACAGAAGCGAGTCAAACAGTCAGGACAGACAGGGACAAGGTAGGACTAATAAATTAAACTGCATTTATTTCAATGTAAGGGGTCTAACAGAGAAGGCAGATGAACTCAGGGCATGGTTAGGAACATGGGAATGGGTTATCATAGTAATTACAGAAACATGACTCAAGGTTGGGCAGGACTGGCAGCTTAATGTTCAGGAAGGATAGAAAGGGAGGCAAGAGAGGAGGAGGAGTGGCGGTTTTGATAAGGGATAGCACTAAAACTGTGCTGAGGGAGGATATTCCTGGAAATACATCCAGGGAAGTTATTTGGGTGGAACTGAGGAATAAGAAAGGGATGATCTCCTATTGGGATTATATTATAGACTCCCCAATAGTCAGAGGGAAATTGAGAAACAAACTTGTAAGGAGATCTCAGCTATCTGTAAGAATAATAGGGTGGTTTTGGTCGGGGATTTTAACTTTCCGAACATAGATGGGACTGCTATAGTGTTAAGGATTTTGATGGAGAGGAATTTGTTAAGTGTGTACAAGAAAATTTTCTGATTCAGTATGTGGATGTACCTACTAGAGAAGGTGCAAAACTTGACCAACTCTTGGAAATAAGGCAGGGCAGGTGGCTGGGGTGCCAGTGGGGGAGCACTTTGGGGCCAGCGACGATAGTTCTATTAGATTTTAAATAGTGATGGAAAAGGATAGACCAGATCTAAATTGGAGAAAGGCTAATTTTGACGGTATTAGGCAAGAACTTTCGAAAGTTGATTGGAGGCAGATGTTCGCAGGTAAAGGGACAGTTGGAAAATGAAAAAGCCTTCAGAAATGAGATAACGAGAATCCAGAGAAAGTATATTCCTGTTAGGGTGAAAGGAAAGGCTGGTAGGTATGGGGAATGCTGGATGACTAAAGAAATTGAGGGTTTGGTAAAGAAAAAGAAGGAAGCATATGTAAGGTATAGACAGGAGTGATCGAGTGAATCCTTAGAAGAGTATAAAGGAAGTAGGAGCATACTTAAGAGGGAAATCAGGAGGGCAAAAAGGGGACATG
>NC_057711.1:28292836-28300670 GCF_004010195.1 Chiloscyllium plagiosum | reverse complement strand
TAAGGTCCTAGGGAATGTTGCTGAACAAAGAGACCTTGGAGTGCAGGTTCATAGCTCCTTGAAAGTGGAGTCGCAGGTAGATAGGATAGTGAAGAAGGTGTTTGGTATGCTTTCTTTTATTGGTCAGAGTATTGAGTACAGGGTTGGGAGATCATGTTGCGGGTGTACAGGACATTGGTTAGGCCACTGTTGGAGTATTGCGTGCAATTCTGGTCTCCTTACTATTAGAAAGGTGTTGTGAAACTTGAAAGGGTTCAGAAAGGATTTACGGATCTCGCCAGGGTTGGAGGATTTGAGCTATAGGGAGAGGCTGAACAGGCTGGGGCTGTTTTCCCTGGAGCGTCGGAGGCTGAGGGGTGACCTTACAGAGAATTGCAAAATTATGAGGGGCATGGATAAGATAAATAGACAAAGTCTTTTCCCTGGGGTCAGGAAGTCCAGAACTTGAGGGCATAGGTTTAGGGTGAGAGGGGAAAGATTTAAAAGGGACCTAAGGGGCAACTTTTTCACGCAAAGGGTGGTACGTGTTTGGATTGAGCTGCCAGAGGAAGTGGTGGAGGCTGGTACAATTGCAACATTTAAAAGGCATTTTGATGGGTATATGAATAGGAAGGGTTTGGAGGGATATGGGCTGGGTGCTGGCAGGTGGGACTAGATCGGGTTGGGATATCCGGTCGGCATGGACGGGTTGGACCAAAGGGTCTGTTTCCATGCTGTACATCCCTTTGACTCTATGTATCATACCAAGCCGCTGATGATTCCTAGAAAACTGGGCTGATAAAGTTAGAACACTGATCAAATTGTATGTCAATTGGTACACCATAATAAGTAAAACAGATTTAAATTATCCAATCAAACACAGAAATGATTGGTGAACCTTTTGGTCTTCTGAAGAAATGTTTACTCTGCTTTTTCTGCACTGATGCTGGCTGACTTGCTGACTTTCTCCAGCAATTTCTGTATTTTCTTCCAGATTTTCAGCATTGACAGCTGTTTGTCCTTTGTTTTAAACTATCCAATATTATCCTAGCTGTAATTCTTCTTAAAGGAATAGATTCTGAAAATCAGGTTATATCTATGTCAATAATTGTAACAATTTAAGGGTGCCCTGCTTTTGTTTTTGATTATAGTCCTGGACTATCTGCAAACACTACAAATAGTTATTCAAAAGCTAGCATGATTAGTAATGGTTCTGATTTAAATACAAGTTGGTGGTTTCCTACTAAGTGCCATGAATGATGTGATTTACAGAATTGCACTGCATCCTCATAAAGTCTTGGCAAGATAAAATACAAATTTATCAATGCTTGCATTTTAACTTATTCCCACATGTCCTGCCATACGAATTTCATGTGATACTTACAACAACCTCTTATGATATCTGGGCAGTACCACTATTTCATGAGCAACTATCTGTTCTTCATCCACAGGACTGTGAATCTGTCTCCATTTCCTTCTCAGAATAGCATGTGTAATATAATAGTACTTCAGGGCACATTCAGCCTCAGCTTCAATGTGAGCTCTCTGTGCCTGCTCATCTAACTCTGGAGCTACTATCTGAGCCTCAATTGATGAAGATATGTCCAAAACATCTTTTGAATTCTCCTCCTTTTTAAATAGAGTTTTGGTTACCTTAACATCTGCTTGTAGTATGGCTGTGATCTCTGGTGATGGATTTTGTGTAGCCATTACTTTGAACACTACACACAGAGGGTAAAATATCTGTAATTGTTCAATTTCTTTAGCCTCACTCAGACTCTCTGTGATTATAGGCAAAGCTATCGCTTTTACTCCGACCAGTCATTCCACAGGAGTAAATGAACTCCATGGGTTATTTCTTAACTACTTGACTACTATAGCTCCAGAGAACAAGCTGCATTCCAACCGGACATTTACAATGGAACTGGGGTGTACTCCCCAACTGTTCCATTTATTAACGTCTTGACTTTCATTGCTGTCAATGGCAGGAAGGGTCAGTTGCTGGACCAGCTGGTTTCTGATGCAGACTAATATTAACAGCATGGGTTCAATCCCCACTACCAGCTGAGGTTACCATGGAGTACTCTTCTCAACCTGTCCCCCCATGTGAGGCATCGTGTCGCTCAGATGAAGGGCTTTTGCCCAAAACGTCAATTTTCCTGCTCCTTGGATGCTGCCTGAACTGCTGTACTTTTCCAGCACCACTCTATTCCTTAAACTGCCATTAGACATCTCTTTGTAATATGAAAGAGCAGTCCTTTGGCCTAATAAGACTCTAGAAACTTTACCTGAATGGAAAGCAAAATTATTGTCCTATATCCCTTAATATAATTATGTATAGCCTTGGCTGCATCATTTGAAAAACAATGCTTCCCTTTAGGAAAAATCCCTTTATTTCTGTCATCTACACTATTGACTTCTCCTGCCCTCTAGTCTCTCACTTGTAGTTAAAGGTACAGTTTGTTCCATGGCATTTTCCTTTTGAGTTCCTTCTTTGGTCTCATTCAATGAATCCCAATAAGTCCCATAGGCTTCCCTCATAACTCCCAGCATTCTGAACAAATGTGCACTACTTGTTATATTGGAAATACTTGACTTTCAATTTTCATATCTACTATCAGTACTTTCCTTTCTTGTCTGAGGAGAAGACCTGAGGGCATTCCCAGCTATCCACGTTTTACCTTAACTACTTGTATTCCTTACGTTCTTTCCCTTTTGAATTTACACAATGTTAAAGGTGTTTAGCTTTATAGATCAGCTCATAATCATCTGTAGAGGATCAGGTTATAATCATCAGCTAAGACTGTTGCCTGCCGACTGGTGATTGTGAGCCGATGCAAAAAGATCTATCTTCAGCATGAATTCTTGGTGTAGAAGATAGTGAGTTTTTAAATTATTTTAAGAGGCTGATCTCTCTAAAAACTTCATAAGTAATTCCAACTTCTAATTGTATCCAGCTGTCAAATTTACATTGCTTAACACTTTCAAATTCAATGTAGGTTTTTCCCAGGCTATTTTCGTAAATTCCAAAACCTTTACCTATAACCCTCAGATACTAATTTTCACCCTGGACAACTCTTTTTACAACATCTTACACACTGTATGAAAGTGAAGCACACACTTCCTGTGCTTTATCTGTCAACTTAACTCTGTGCAGGAAATGTCCAGTTTTCTTTAAGTCAATTCATCAATCATGTTATTTTCTTAAAGGGCAAAAAGAATGACTCTACAATCTTTTCCTCAAATTTTGGTACAACCAATACAAACATGAACATTGCCTTATTGAACCTTGCTTAGATTCTCTGCATCAGAGACATTTCCAACTTCTGAAAATTATTTTTTAAACTGAATTAATCTCTGCCTAAATTCCCTATCAACACCAAATACACAGATACTTGAGCCCCACTACTCTTGTGGTCATCATAAAAGTTAAAGATTTAGCCTAATTACTCAAAGGCCTCATTCTTTTGTTTAATGAATTCAAGTAAAAAGAAAGTATTGACCAGGTTTCTGTACTTAATGAAAAACTACCATTTATTACAAAGACATCAATTCTAACCACAGGTAAACAAAACTGTGAATTATCAACAGATAATTCGATTACCTGAAACCCTAATCCCCATATTAAATACTGACACGCATATATAAGATTGAACAGATGAACAAACATGAATTTATGATGGAGAAAAGAATATTGGGGCAAACAGTTGAATGACACCATCTCTATATTATTCTGAGGTATCCGTTTTGCTTTCCAAGTCCTTCTGATCTCTGGGTTTCATAGCCTTTCCAACCTCTTTCTGCTCTTTCCTGCAGACACAGGGAAATTGGCAGTTCAGTCTTTCAGTCACCAGCTTGAAACAACAGCTTATAACTAATTGTGAAGAGCTGGCTGTCTTCCAGGTTTTGCTTGCTTCACTGCAGATAGACAGAGATAGTGAGATCTTTTTTCTATTTCAGTCTGGAATCCTCTGCCCCAGTATTGTTCACAGACTTTCTGTTCACCTACTCAGGACCAATCAGGGAGTCATTTTCATGTTGATGACTCCTGGCCTCCACAACTGATCCTCATTGATTTGTGCAATTAGCAGTCTTCTCTCGGTGACTTTTACTCTGCACACATCCTGTGGCATATTAGACAGTTTTCCTCCCTGCTTGAAAAAAAACAACTCACAATGAATTCCAGTAACGTGTTTTTTAAAGTTCAGCGTCTCCTTCCATAGCCTTTAGCGCAAAGTAATCCTATTCCCACTTTGATCCACCAATCCAAAATAAAGATGAATAAAAAAATGGTCTGTACTGCTGTGATACTAAACTGGAGTCTACAGTTGGATTATCCACTTTGGTGAAATTCTTGCTTATGTAACAGTCACTGACTCATCAGCTAGGTCATTGAGCATTGCTCTGCATACAATGGCTCTTAAAAACAGGCTCCTGCAAAGCAAAACAATACCAGTATATTATTAAACTGTGACAATTCAAATTGCAGGGGACCCACCCACAAATTCATGATAAGTGGAAATTCAAGGTGGTTAAGGAGATCCCCATGCAACCTAGTTTCACCTACGGTTGCTCTGTGTAAGAAAGAACAAATAAAAACGTTAGCATGATGTGAAAATGTCTTTATTTTTAAACATCTTTAATCTTCCAATCATTTTATCTTGTAAAGTGAAAGGCATCAAGCAAACTAGGAATCCAAGTTCAGCAAATCTCAGTCATCTTTTTCTGCTTAGCATGTTGCCTTCGAACGAGTGCAGTAAAGACTGACATGTGATCAGTGCAGTTAAAATCTAATTTTCTGTGGTTTTGTGCTACAGTGTACAATCATGGAGTATCTCCACACCTTTGTGGGTTCAAGTAGGAAAGCAGGCAGGTCAAGCACAGGACTTATCGAACTCTTCAGGGCCACCTTGGGCTCCTTGGTTGACTGTATCTACCATTATCTCCTTTCTTTTTTGCACCACAGTTCCCAACTTGCTGTGTCAATTTTGCTTTGTCTCCAATTAACACCACTTTCAACTTTCTCACTGTTTCAGCCATTCTTGCAGGGTTTCACAAATAAATTTCAGCATTGACTAATGGCTTATCAGTGATTTCGATGTGTAGCTTGACCCAACAGCGTTTCAAGTGTTCAGTGTGCTCACATGTCACACTTGTGTGATTTTGGGCTATTCCAACATTGCAACTCTGGATGATGATCTTATCATGGCCATCATTCCATTGGATTTCCTAAATTACTGGTGTTTCAGATTATTTGATTTTGACTCATCATAATCTATTGCATGTAGGAAGTCTTTTGGGCATTATCACCCTATTAGCTACCAAGGAAAAAGAACTGGATCTACAATGTCTCCAAAAGAATAATTAGAGAGAGAATAGGGCCCCTTAAAGATCAACAAGGTATGCAGACTTGAGACAGCAAAAATCACAGAAGATGGGTGAGATACTAAATGAATATTTTGCATCAGTATTTACTGTGGAGTAGGACATGGAAACTATGGATCTTAGGTAAATCAGTAGTGAGGTCTTATAAGTGTCCATATTACAGAAGAGGAGATGCTGCGGTTCTAAAAACACACAAAGGTAGATAAATCCCGTGAGCTGACCAGCTTTATCACAGAACTTTATGTGAAGCTAGGGAAGAGATGGCTGAGCCCCTTGCTGAGATATTTGTGTCACCTGCAGCCATGGATGAGGTGCTGGAAGACTGGAGGGAGACTAATATTCTGCCATTATTTAAGAAAGGTGATAAGGAAAAGCCAGGGAACTAAAGACTGGTGAGCCTAATGTCAGTGGTGGGTAAGTTGTAGGCGGGGATTCTGAGGCATAGGATTTATATGCATTTGGAAAGGCAAAGACTAGTTAGGGATATTCAATATGGCTGTGCGTTTGGGTTAGGGTTTATTTTAAGCAATTAAATACAACTTAAGCAATTTAGCTGTTGTAAACCTGACAGTGGATTTCCCAGGGTGCTGACTCTACTGGATACAGGCCTACTCGTTCTCTTACTCAACTTAGGTCCATTAGGGTATTTTTGCTGTCTCAAGTCTGCATACCGGCAAGCTGCTGGTGCAAATCCTGAAGAAAATTTTAACCGTTTGGCTGAGCTTTGTTTTGGGGTTTTGCTGTGGGCTGACCTAGAGTCCCTCTGTTCAGGATATGTCCTGAGTCAGGCTATGCAATTGCTTTTACTCAAGTGATGTTCCCCAATCACAGTTGGGCTGCCAAGGTGTGCACTTCCACTGGAATTGAAAAATGTGTTGCTGGAAAAGCGCAGCAGTTCAGGCAGCATCCAAGTAGCAGGAGAATCGACGTTTCGGGCATAAGCCCTTCTTTAGGAATGAGGAGGGTGTGCCAAGCAGGCTAAGATAAAAGGTAGGGAGGAGGGACTTGGGGGAGGGGTGTTGGGAATGCGATAGGTGGAAGGAGGTTAAGGTGAGGGTGATGTCGTGTTGCCATGGTCTGGCGATGGAGGAGGCCAAGGACCTGCATGTCCTTGGCAGAGTGGGAGGGGAAGTTAAAGTGTTCAGCCACGGGGTGGTTGGGTTGGTTGGTGCGGGTGTCCCAACCCTCGGACTCAGCACCGCCTTCTTGACCTGCAATCTTCTTTCCGACCTCTCCGGCCTATCACCCTCACCTTAACCTCCTTCCACCTATCGCATTCCCAACGCCCCTCCCCCAAGTCCCTCCTCCCTACCTTTTATCTTAGCCTGCTTGGCATACCCTCCTCATTCCTGAAGAAGGGCTTATGCCCGAAACGTCGATTCTCCTGCTCCTTGGATGCTGCCTGACCTGCTGCAACACATTTTTCAGCTTTGATCTCCAGCATCTGCAGTCCTCACTTTCTCCTAGTTGATTTTAACCTACTGCGAACCCTCTTGCAAGGATGACTTCCTTGAAGAAGCTCTCTTCCTCCCTCTACAAGGATTTCAGTGAGTCCCTCTCTCACTGCAGCGCCCAGTTCATCTCCTCTGCCCAGAAGCTCTTCAGCCACGTTCTCAAACAGACTCGCTACCACAGCCACATCTCCTTCCTCAGCACCTGTCTATGGAACAGACTGACCCCACATGGACTCCGCACTACATTCAGACCAACAAAATTTGGACCCGACCAGAACAACCAGTACCTACAACAAATCCGAAGCCTCCAGCAACACACCTCCCTCCGGATCCTCCGCTCCACGCTAGCAGCCATGCAACGCTACCTACATTCCCTGCAGTCAGCCCTACCCCAGCTCAGGACAACACTCTCACAGACCTGCAAAGAACCTCTACTGTTCTTCATCCACAGAAGAATCCATACACCAAACAAACAGTTCTAGCCATATCGGAAATTAAAGACAGTAAGTACCAAAAGCTTTCATGTACTCACCCCCACACTCCGGATTCCTCAACCGTTCCAGTATCTTACAGCGGCCTCCGGAACCGCTCGGGCGCCAGCAACCACGCGGCCACTGCAGCAACCGCCGCCGTGAACCATGATGTCACTTCCGCACCCACCGACCATGCAGCCTCTGCGATCGCCGCCCAGACAACCGCCTCCACGATCGCCAGGAAGACCATCGCCGACAGATTCGCGGCCACCGCGGGGTCCACAACCACCGGGAACAACACCGTTTCTACCGTCGCCGCAGCCACTTCCACCTCCAGTGATGTCACTCACCTGCACAACGACCACGCCGCATGCGTCTCCACCTCCACGCCGATCTCTGCCCCACGCCATTCTCCGCCTCCCCGCCGATATCTGCCCCACATCGATCTCCGCCCCCTCGCCCAACTCTACCTACACGTCTAACTCCGCCCCCCCGCCTAACCCCCCCCCCACACCAGCTCCAGCCCCCCACCAGCTCCTAGCT
>NC_057711.1:28242260-28290496 GCF_004010195.1 Chiloscyllium plagiosum | reverse complement strand
CCGCCTTCTTGACCTGCAATCTTCTTCCCAACCTCTCTGCCCCCACCCCCTCTCCGGCCTATCATCCTCACCTTAACCTCCTTCCACCTATCGCATTCCCAACACCCCTCCTCCAAGTCCCTTCTCCCTACCTTTTATCTTAGCCTGCTTGGCACACTTTCCTCATTCCTGAAGAAGGGCTTATGCCTGAAACGTCGATTCTCCTGCTCCATGGATGCTGCTTGACCCACTGCGCTTTTCCAGCAACACATTTTTCAGCTCTGATCTCCAGCATCTGCAGTCCTCACTTTCTCACAGTAAAAGGGAGCCAAGAGTTGAACAAGTTAAGTTTTATTCCAATACTTTGGAACCAGGGATAGTCCCTGAAGGAACACTTTAGCAATCACTCTAGCCTAAATGCTCTCTCCTCCCTGTTGTGTTTGCACACTCCTCCTTCTCTCTCCAACACTTTCCTCTCCCCACAACCGCCTCTTCCCCTTTCTTTAGCTCCTGATCTCTGGCTTTTCTCCAATAAAACAACATAAGAAGGCAATCATTTGGCCCTCAAGCCTGCCCCACCACTCAAAAGCTCATGGCTGCTCAGTCTCAGGCCTTACTCCACTTTTGTGTGAATTCATCCCCCAAATTCAAAAAGATCAATCTCCTGCCTCTTTAAGTATTTTCAGTCATCTCATCTCCACAACTCTCTGACGTAGGGAATTCCAGACCTTCAATATCATCTGAGAAAAGAAATTCCTTTGCATCTTAGTTTTGAATGAGTGTTCCCGTATTTTGTCACTATGTCACATTGTTCAAGACTCTCCTAACTATGGAAACATCTTCTCAACATCCACTCTATCAAGCCCACTTGGAAGCTTGTCCGTTTCAATAAGATGACCCACAATCTTCTGAACTCTGGTGAATAAGGCCTAACTTGTTTCACCTTTTATGGTAAGTTAATCTATTTATACCAGGAATCAGCCTAGTGAATCTTGTTTGTGCGGTCTTCAATGCAAATACAACCGTAAGTTTTGGGCCCAGTGCCCCGTGAGGGACTGGCACCCTCAATGAAGGCTAAATTGCAGAGATGAGCGATGTACAGACAAGATGGCACCAAAGAGTGGTGACATGGTGGTGGTTCGACAAGGGGACTCAAGGCTCACCAACTGCTTCATGCTGATGTTGGTCTCGGCGTCAGAGTGGATGAGCTCGGATGGCGAAGCACTTATGAAGGACTATATTGTTGAACTTTTAACTTTATTCCTTTATTTCTCCATCTTTATACTTTATGTCTGGTTTATTTCTGTGTTTTTAAGATGGTGCTGGAGAGCAGTGACATCATATAACACTTTTCACTGTATCTGTAACAAATACATATAACAAATACACATGCCAACAAATCAATCAGTCAAGTGCAGGAACTAAAACTGTACATTGTTTTGGAGAAGAGCCACTGGACCCAAAAAGTTTACTCAGTTTTCTCTCCACAGATGCTGCCAGATTTGTTGCGGTGTTCCAGCAATTTCTGTTTTCTCTCTTATTAAACCTACCTCATTATACATTACTCGATCTAAAAAAAACAGTTCCTGAGTAGATTTGGTAATGTACAGTTCAAGGAAATAATCAGTGATGCACTCTACAAATTCATTTTTCCTACCCATTCTTCACCCTAATTGCTCTGGAGAAAGTGATGGTGGATTGCCTTCTTTAACTGCTCTGGTCCTTGGGATGTAGTTATACCCATAGCAGTGTTAAGAATGGGGTTCCAGGGTTTTAACCCTATGATACAGAAGGAACAGCAATATAATATCAAGTCAGGATGATGAGTGACTTGGAAGGGTTCTTGCAGGTGGTGGTGTTCCCATATATCTGCTGTCCTTGTCTTTCAAGGGAGCAGAAATTGTGAGTTTGGGAGATGCTATCAAAGGAGCCACGGTGAAATACTGCATTGCAAATTATGGATGGCATACACTGCTTCTATAGTGTGTCAATGATGAAGGCAGTGAATGTTGAAGGTGGTGGATGGAGTGTCAATCAAGCAAATTGCTTTTCTGGGATCGCATCAGGTTCCTGAGTATTGTTAGAGTTGCAGGGAAATGGAGATTGTTCCATTTGACTCCTGCTTTGTTCCATCTAGGTATGGACTGACTTTGGGGAGACAATGAGTGCGCCACAGAATCCCAAACCTCTGACCTTTCATTATAGCTCAAACATTAATATGGCTAGTCCAGTTCACTTTCTTATCAAGGGTAATCCCCATAGTAATGATTGTGGAGGATTTAATGATGGCAATGGAAGGTTTGTTACTGTGAAGATTGATTTCATCTCCACAAAGAATTATCTTTGGTGTCCTGGCCATTAATTGTGTCTCTATCTAACAAGATGATAACTGTTTGCTTAGTCTTTATCACATTGTTGTTCATTATTGTCTGCTGTGTGTCAGTTGGCTGTCACTTTTCCAACATATATTAGTTAGTACACTTCAGAAGTACAATTGATTAACAGAGCATTATGAATTGGCTGATCATAGTAAAACTTTGTCCAAGAGGAGGCGAAAGACATCTTCTCACTCCTCTCCCCTCCCAGATGGAATGTACCTTCTTCTTTATGATTGGCTGACTCCATAGACAGCACCATATGATGTTCTGGTCTCGCCATCCCTCTTTGCTCCACCCCCTTCCAAAACTGGCCTCTTCCTTCAAATATGATCTCTTTATCTTCCTCTCCTGTGCCCAGCACACGTTTTCCCACCTGGCAATTTCTTCAATCCAACTGGTAGGTGGGAAATGGAGAACAAATGTTAGATCCTGCAGGACCTCAGCATTCCCTACATTTCCAGATTTCTTGAGAGTGAGAAGTCATCCCACTCCCTCCTCATCCCTCAGCAAGTTTCAGAGCCATGAATTGGTATCAGAAATACCTCTTATCAAAAACGGGAGACTGCTTGTTTTTCTGGATAACTAACAACCTGCCAGCAGTATGGCATTTTCACAAATTACGCATTCCAAAGTTACCTTAGCTACAAATTTTATGGTATGTCATTAGGTCCAAAGAAAAATAGATCATCTGCTGTTTTTTGTTCAAAGGGGAAGTTCACCTGCCTTAATAACCTCAACTTTATTGCTCAAAGAAAAGGAGAAAAGTGTGTACTTAAGAGATCCATTAATGCTAATGCTGTATAAATGAGGAAATGAATCATAAAAACTATAAGCACTAATTGCACAAACACTGATTGCTTTGACTTTTCTCTCTGGGTGGAAACAAAATGGTGCCTTGATCCTGAAAAACAAAATACAATAACCATTGATAAATGTCACTGTGTTACAGTTCTATGTGAACTCTGTTCCCTTGGCAAATATTGACAGATGGAAGATGGATTTTAAAAGGGTTTTTGTGGCTTTGTCATTTAAAGGAAAAACAACTGAAGGAGAGCAATAAAATAGTTGGATCAAAATCCCTTTTCATATGATATTTACCAAGCTCTCTATCCCTGAAGAAATGGGATCCTACCTTCCTGATTTTGAGAGAAACCTGCAATATCCTTCTAAAGGAGGCACTGAGTGACTATGGTGTTGTACAGATATGACATAATGGTAAAAAAACAGCCATGGTGGTGTTTTAGTATAAGTTCCTCATAGTAGCTCAGGCCAAATGTCTAGGTTATAATGAAACAATGTTTATTGACAATCTATACATTTATGATAAGGCTACAGAGCAGTATTCTCTGAATTGTACCTGTTCCACCCTGCTAACAGATTACTATCACAAAATCTCTGAGGTCACAAACTAGTGAGCTCAAAGACCAACCTCTACAAATTCATTAATTACTCATTCTACATCTCCCCAAGTTGTTTTCACAGTTTCCAACATTATCAGCAAAACGTATTTACTTAACATTGTTGACATAAATAGTTTTTTTTTAAATTTATTCTTTTTTTTGTGGGATGCCTGCCCCCACCACTGAACAATCTTGTCACATTGAACCTGGGAGCAGATCATGGTCATTTGGCTCTTTGAGCATTCCCCACCATTAAACATGGTCACGGCTGATCCTCTATCACAGTGCATTATTCCTGCTTCCTCCCACACCTGTCGATGCCTTTAGTATCTAAACATTTATCATTCTCTTTCTTGAATATACTGAGTGACCTGAACCTCCACAGCCTTCTTCGGTAGTGAATTCCTTGGGTTTATGCACTTTAAGTGAAGAAATGATTCCTCATCTCAGTCCAAAAAGATCTACCCCGTATCCTGAGACTAAACCAGGCATTATAGGCTGCTCGCACTGGCTGAGGTCTCATCAACACCTTGCCAGATAAGAGCCATGATTTGGAGATGCCGGTGTTGGACTGGGGTGTACAAAGTTAAAAGTCACACAACACCAGTTTAGATTGATTCTAATCTAAAAAGTGAGATAACAGAGTTTTACATAAATTCATGCAGTTTTTGAGCTCAGAGTTCTACATGAATGTATGTAGTTTTTGAGCAAAGTGCAATGTAACTCTGCAAGTACAAAAAATTTACCACACAAAATATATGTGTGCATGTGGGTCTTTGTCGGTCTGTGTGTGTCTGTCTGGGGTGGGGGTTGTGAGTGTGAGAAAGTGTGTGTGTTCCCCATGGGAGACTGGCTAGCAGGGTTAGATCCCATTGAATTCAGGGAGAACTAGCTATTTGGATACAGAACTGGCTCAAAGGTAGAAGACAGAGGGTGGTGGTGGAGGGTTGTTTTTCAGACTGGAGGCTTGTGACGAGTGGTGTCCCACACGGATCGGTGATGGGTCCACTACTTTTTATCATTTATATAAATGACTTAATTGTGAGCATAACAGTTATACTCAGTAAGTTTGCTGATGACACCAAAATTGGAGATGTAGTGGACAGCAAAGTCGGTTACCTCAGATTACAACAGGATCTGGACCAGATGGGCTAATGGACTGGGGAGTGACAGATGGAGTTTAATTTAGATAAATGGGAGGTGCTGCATTTTGGGAAAGCAAATCTTAGCAGGATTTGTATGCTTAATGGTAAGGTCCTAGGGAGTGTTGCTGAACAAAGAGACCTTGGAGTGCAGGTTCAAAGCTCCTTGAAAGTAGAATCGCAGGTGGATAGGATAGTGAAGAAGGTATGCTTTCCTTTATTGGTCAGAGTATTGAGTACAGGATTTGGGAGGTCATGTTGCAGCTGTACAGGACATTGGTTATGCCACTGTTGGAATATTGCATGCAATTCCGGTCTCCTTCCTATCGGAAGGATGGTGTGAAACTTGAAAGGGTTCAGAAAACATTTACAAGGATGTTGCCAGAGTTGGAGAATTTGAGCTATAGGGAGAGGCTGAAGAGGCTGGGGCTGTTTTCCCTGGAGCATCAGAAGCTGAGGGGTGACCTTATCGAGGTTTATAATATTATGAGGGGCATGGGATAGGATAAATAGACAAAGTCTTTGCCATGGGGTGTGGGAGTTCAGAACTGGAAGGCATAGGTTTAGGGTGAGAAGGGAAAGATATAAAAGAGACCTAAGGGGCACATTCTTCACGCAGGGAGTGATATGTGTATGGAATGAGCTGCCAGAAGAAGTGGTGAAGCTGGTAAAATTGCAACATTTAAAAGGCATCTAAATGGGTATATGAATAGGAAGGGTTTAGATGGATATGGGGCATGCGCTGGCAAATGGGACTAGATTAATTTAGGATATCTTGTCGGCATGGACGAGTCGGGCCAAAGGATCTGTTTCTGTGCTGTACATCTCTATGACTCGATGACCCTGTACTGAGAGTATTATCCCAGGAGCCCTACTGTTGTATCAATGAAAATGGACCCTGCGAAACCTGGTAATAGTTAAGAAACCATGCTGCTACAACTAGCTTTGAGTGACTGGGGACTGTTGCGAGTTTGCTAAAAATCTGGGCATTCTAAGAATAATTCAAATAAACCAAAATAATCTCTTGCTCAGTTTTTGATTGGAAGAACTTACAGATATTATTTTTTTCCAACAAAAATCTAATAAAGAGCAAACACAAAAAGCACCACATCCTGTTTGCAATGTTTGAAATGAGTCATCTTTATAGTGAAGTAAATATTCTTGTTCATTTAAAATTTGGTAGATTCACAGTTCTAGTATTTATATAGCCCAAAGCAAAAGTCCATAAGGCACATATAAACATTGTCATTAACCTTACAAGAATCCTGCACATATTCAGCACCATCTCAACAGAATCCAGTCTAATGCCATAGGCTGGAGTTACATTACACCATCTGGAGTTATATTGTTTTAAATACAACACTCAAGTTATATTTCAGGCAGTCCATGACTGTCAATTATTTTGACATGGCTTTTGAAGAACAAGATATTCTACTTTTTGGTCTCATCCACAAAGACACTGTGTTAACATTCAAAAATGCGAAAATTGATCTTAGCTTAGTTCTTTTCAACTGGAGCAGTAGATGCCTAAATAATACAGCATTGTGGCTTGGAGATCCATTAGTGTTAATGGAATAGTGGTAGCTGATGTTTTTAATAATAGGATTTTGGGGTCAACTGGCAAACAGTGGGCTTTGGCCCACCGAAGGGTGAAAGTGAAGACATTTTCAATGGCTATGGGAAATGGCAGACATGATGAACAATTGTTTTGCTTCAGTAATCACAGCAGAAAAGGAGGATAGCTTGCTGATAGATGATCAGGGATGGTGTCTAAATAAAATTAGCTTAAGTAAATAATGCAGGAATTGATGGAACTGAAGAATGACAAATCCACGGGACCTGATGGTTCCGTCCATGGGTATTAAAGAGGATAGGAGAGCACATTGCTAATACCCTCAGCATTATCATTCAGAGTTCTCTGGATTCTGGAGTCATACCTTTGGATTGGAAATTTACTCATGTCACTCTTTAAGAAGATTGAAAGAAGGAAACCAACCTAACACCTGTGGTCGGGAAATTGTTGGAGTCGATAATCAAGGATAGTGTAACCGATCATGAATAGTCAACATGGATTCATGAAGGGTAGGCCATATCTGACAAATTTCATGGAGTGTTTTGAAGAAGTGACAAAGAAAGTGGACAGAGATAAGTTGATGGATGTTATTTCAGTGAACTCCCAGAAGGTCTTTGATAAAGTCCCACAGAAGACTTTAAGGTGGACCTTAGCTAAGGTGGAAGCTCATGGAATTGAGGGCAAGTCACTGACATGGAAAGGAAATTGGTGAGTAATTGGAAATAGAGAGTTGGAGTAATGGGTAACTATTGGCAGGATGTGACTAGTGGTGTTCCACAGGGATGTGTGTTGGGAACTGAATTATTCATAATATTCATTAACAACTTGGATAATAGCATAAAAAGTCATTATTCAAATAAAGATGACCGCACTAAATTGTAGCTGGTTGTAGCTGGTGTTGATGACAGCATCAAATTACAATAGGATATTGATAGATTAATGGACAAAGCTGTGGCAGATGGATATTAATATAAGCAAGTGTGGGGTTATCCATTTTGGACCAAGAAAGGGTAGATCAGGATTTTTTTTACAAGACACCAAGTTAAGCACAGTGGATGTCCAACGAGATTTAGGTGTTCAGGTATATAGCTGTTTAAAATGCCATGAGCAAGCACAGGAGATAGTCAAGATGGGTAGTGGGATGCTGGCCTTCATATCTAAAGGGCTGGAGTCTAGGAATGCAGACATTATGTTGCAATTATACCAAACACTCATTAGACTCTACTTAGAGTACTGTGAGCAAATCTGAGCCCTACACCATAGGAAGGATGTTTTGGTCCTGGAGGAAGTTCACTGCAGGTTTATAAGGATGATACCTGGGCATCAGGGGTTAAGTTATGAGGAAGATTGGGCAAATTAGGCCTTTATTCTCTTGAATTCCGAAGGGATGATCTAATCGAGGTCTTCAGAATATTAACAGAGGAAAACAGATTAGATAAAGATAAACTATTTCTACTGGTTGAGGATTCTAGAACTGGGGGCATAGTCTAAGAATTAGGATCATACCATGCAGAAGATATGTTAGAAAACACTTTGTACATTCAAAGGGCAGTGGAGGTTTAGAACTCTCCTATACTAAACAACTACCAATGCTAATATGGTTGTTAAAAGTAAATCTGAGATAGATAAGAGATTGGAGCCAAAGTTGGAATGTGAAATTAGGCCACAGATCTGCTATAATCGTGGACTGATCTGAATGTGGCCTCAGCTCCATTTTACTGTCTGGACCCTATGATCCTGATTCCTTTGTAGATCAAAATTCTTTCTAATGCAGTAATAAATAACAGATAAATAAGCTTAAGTGAATATAAAGAAAACCAGAAGGATGTCTTGGGATGTGATGGTAGTGCCCTTCCTCAGAGCAAGAAGGCCATGCTTTAGATCCCACCAGGCTTAGAATTATGTTGTAATATGCCCACCTGGGCTTGGTGGGGGGGGGGTTAGGGAGTGTTAGAAAATAATCAACAAAACTAAATGGAAGTCTTGCAGAAAAGTGGTAGTGCCCATAACACTCGGCTAGAAGACCTTTATTCAGGTCTTGCCTGCATTACAGGTTTGTCCCCACAAATGGTTGGGGTGGGGCTGGGTGGGATGATATGCATGCAGTTGCTACTCATGTTGGGGCCTGGTGTCTAAGAAAAAATCTGGAGGAGCAAGCAGTGAGTTGAAGTCATCAGGCACCTGCGCAGAATTTCCAGTCAGGACTTTGTGGGAAGGCAGTAGCGTTGTGATAATGTCACTGGAATAGTAATCCAGAAACCCAGGTTAGTGCTCTGGGGATATGGATTCAAATCCCACCCAGCAGATAGTAGAATTTGAATTCAATATGATCTAGAATTAAAAGATAGCCTAAAGGCAACAATGTAATCACTGTCGATTGTTGTAAAAAAACCCATATGGTTCACTTATTGAAGGAAATCCTTCATCCTTAACCAGCCTGTTGTACATGTGATTCCAGGTCCACAGCACTATGCTGTACACATAACTATCCTCTGGACAATTAGGGTTGGATAATAAATGCTGGGATAACCAGTGATGCCCATATAGTGTGGAAACAGGCTGTTTGGCCCAACAAGTCCACACTGACCCTCCGAAGAGTAACCCATCCAGACCCATTCCCCTACATTTACCCCAGATGAATACACCTAACCAACACATCCCTGAACACTATGGGCAATTTAGCATGGCTAATTTACCTAACCTGCACATCTTTGGATTGTGGGAGGAAACCGGAGCACCCGGAGGAAATCCACACAGACAGTCGGCCAAGGTGGAAATCGAACCCGGGTCCCTGGCACTGTGAGGCAACAGTGCTAACTACTGAGCCACCATATCCAAATAACAAATATAAATGTGCTGCCATCCAGTTTCTATTGGACTGTAGCAGAATGGGAAACTGTAAATTAATGAGCAAAATTCAGTAATAACAAGATGTTACTGCAATTGCCTTTTGTTGTTCATTAGCAAGAATCTCATCTTGCCATTCAACACTTGGTTGGAAAATGTGTCTTTCACTCTTGGCGTTGGGAAACTGGTAATCTCGTGTAAAGTTCCCAACATTCTCATCAATGTCCACGGCATTCGGGAAAATGCCCTTCAATGTGCCTGAACAAGTTGATTTAAAAATATTTCTAATGTGAACCAGAAGGAGGTCTTTTAGCCTAGTGGTCACATCCCTTCTGCTGGGCAAGAAATTCTGGATTCAAGTCCCGCTTAAAGACATGTTAGGCTTGGAAGGAGTGGTCATGATGTGGTTCAATGGATTGCTATTCAGCCTGTGAATTCTCCAACCACTTCTGCACTATAGCCCAAAGAGAAGGAATGTCTTTGTGAAAGTACGCTATAAAGAGACGCTGTACAGGTCCATAGGTATCTCAGGGCCTGAAGTTCATCATCAGTTACAAATGACATTGCAACAATATTTTGAATGGTTCTTGAAATGATTTAATTTTTGGTACATGTGGCCCTTTAAGGGCCAGTTCTTTGAAGAATTAGTTAATTTGTTCTACTGGTTTAGAAGAGTGTAGAGAGTCATCTGGGTCAATGGGTTAGTGGTTGGGAGGAAGAAATCTATAATGCGACATCCTGTGAATAAACCTGCCAACAAGGAAAAGATTTATGACTTGTTTCGTACTTCACCATCTGGTTTAGATCCTTTAACAACGTCCTCACACAATCCAGCTGTTTCTGATTTCGAACATCTGCCTTTCTTTTCCATTAGAGTTGTCGAGTCTCCAGGATTGGCCTGGAGTCTTTCGGATTAAAGATTAATCTCAAGGATTCAGCAATGAGAAACCTAGAAGATAAGCGTTTTATGTGTTAAAAAATATCTGTAATGCACAATTTCTATCAATATCTCTATTTATTATTAAACTAGAGTATATATGTAATTAGGAGGTTATGCTTTGAAACTTCGAGAAATATGTTCAGTGCTTGCAACTTGATGATTTGTTGATGAGTCAGAGTATTTCAATCAAAGAAACATGAAAAATCTTAAAGAGATAAAAGGACCAATAGCAAGGTCAAGGGGATATTTAATGAAAAGATGAGGAAATAAGAGAGACAGCAAACAGAGAGTCTAGAGGCCAAGTTGGAAATTAGCAGGATGGTGTAGTTCAAATCGAAGATGCTGATGAAATACAATGGGTTCACCAGCTGGAAGAAGAGAAAGGAAATGTGAATAGGGATGGTATTGCCTCTACCCTGAAGTACAGATAAACCAGCTCCCCAATCCAACGTTGTGTGTTTTGAACAGTCTTCCTGATCCACTTCTGATGAAGGATTTATGCCGAAAATATCGACTCTCTTCTCGGATCCTGCCTGATCTGCTGTGCTTTTCCAGCACCACACTTTTCAACCCATCCACTTCAGTAACATCTTCCTCAGACTCTTATTTAGCCTATGTACAGTCATCTCTCTATTTCTTCTATAATTCAGCTATCAAATCAGGCTTCAAATCAGGTTTTGTTTTTTTAAGAATTCCAAATGTATTAAGATAAGATTAAAGAATGAAATATTATGCATAAAATCCACTCACTATGCACTTAATTAAAGGGCTACTGTTCTGGAGAAGAGTTCTGCCTGATTTTCTCTACTGAACACTTCAGTCCAGTTCAAGATACAGGCATCTCTGTGGAACATAGCTCTGAGTCCAACCTTGGACAGAGCATTGAGTGAATAAGGGGAATATTAATGTCTTCCTAAAAATATAATTTCATTTGTCTATCACATTTAACATTTAAATGAAACTTACATTCTAGATTTCATCCAGGCTTAAGCAGGAATACATAAGATGTAGGGAAATAGATGGTGACATCTTGCAAAATGTCCAGATTACAGAGGAGGAAGTGCTGGATGTCTTGAAATGCATAAGGGTGGATAAATCCCCAGGACCTGATCAGGTGTACTCTAGAACTCTGTGGGAAGCTAGGGAAGTGATCACTTGGCCTCTTACTGAGATTTTGGATCATCGATAGTCACAGGTGAGATGCTGGAAGACTGGAGGTTGGCTAACGTGGTGCCACTGTTTTAGTAGGGTGGTAAGGACAAGCCAGGGAACTATAATCCAGTGAGCCTGACATAGGTGGAGGGATTCCTGAGGGACAGGATGTACATGTTTTTGGAAACGCAAGGACTGATTAGGGATAGTCAACATGGTTTTATGCGTGGGAAATCATGCCTCACAAACTTGATTGAGTTTTTTGAAGAAGTAACAAAGAGGATTGATGAGGGCAGAGCAGTAGATGTGATCAATATGGACTTCAATAAGGCATTCGACAAGGTTCCCCATGGGAGACTGATTAGCAAGATTAGATTTCATGGAATACAGGGAGAACTAGCCATTTGGATTCAGAACTGTCTCAAAGGTAGAAGACAGAGGGTGGTGGTGGAGAGTTGTTTTTCAGATTGGAGGCCTGTGACCAGTGGAATGCCACACAGATCAGTGCTGGGTCCCCTACTTTTTGTCATTTACATAAATGGTTTGGATGTGAGCATAAGAGGTACAATTAGTAAGTTTTCAGATGACACCAAAATTGGAGGTATAGTGGACAGCGAAGACGGTTAACTCAGATTACAACAGGATCTGGACTTGATGGGCCAATGGACTGAGAAGTGGCAGATGGAGTTTAATTCAGATAAATGTGAGGTGCTGCATTTTGTGAAAGCAAATCTTAGTAGGACTTATACACTTAATGGTAAAGTCCTAGGGAGTGTTGCTGAACAAAGAGACCTTGAAGTGCAGGTTCATAGCTCCTTGAGTCGCAGGTAGATAGGATAGTGAAGAAGGCCTTTGGTATGCTTTCCTTTATTGGTCAGAGTATTGAGTACAGGAGTTGGGAGGTCATGTTGCGGCTGTACATGACAATGGTTAGGCCACTGTTGGAATATTGCATGCAGTTCTGGTCTCCTTCCTATCGGAAAGATGTTGTGAAACTAGAAAGGATTCAGAAAAGATTTACAAGGATGTTGCCAGGTTTGGAGGATTTGAACTATAGGGAGAGGCTTAATAGACTGGGGCTGTTTTCCCTGGAGCGTCGGAGGCTGAGGGGTGACCTTATAGAGGTTTATAAAATTATGCGGGGCATGGATGGGGTAAATAGGCAAAGTCTTTTCCCTGGGGCTGGGGAGTCCAGAACTAGAGGGCATAGTTTAGGGTGAGAGGGGAAAGATATAAAAGAGACCTACGGGGCAACTTTTTCACAAAGAGGGTGGTATTTGTATGGAATGAGCTGCCAGAGGTAGTGGTGGAGGCTGGTATAATTGCAACATTTAAGAGACATTTGGATAGGAATATGAATAAGAAGGGTTTGGAGGGATATGGGCCGGGTGTTGGCAGGTGGGACTAGATTGGGTTGGGATATCTGGTCGGCATGGATGGGTTGGAACGAAGGGTCTGTTTCCATGCTGTACATCTCCACGACTCTAAGATCTCCATTGGAGAGCAGTTGAAGTTAGTTAATGAAGGAAACTAGCTTAAACTAGCTTCTCTGTACTGAGCTAACTCAGGATGTAAATACAGGAATATCAGTGTAGTACAAGTGGGTTCTGACTCATGCAGTATGGCACCAGTACTGGGAAAGTGGGGATTGTACTATTGAGATAGTCTGCAGCTGAACCATGTTAGCACTGGTGGACTTGTGAGATGCATGACGAGAGAAGGTTAAAGGTTTTAAATTAAATACTGGTTGCAAGGGATCAAAGTTGGCAGCATGTGATAAACTAAAGAATAGAGACAAGGCAAGAAAGATATTAATGTGGAAAATGTTAAATAAACCCCAGGTTGGAAAACAAATCTATGAGTAAATCACATAATGCTCAAGGTTACAAAGATAACAAGAGGAAAAAAAATGGCTCTGCATCTGCAAGCTCATAGCATTGAAAGCAGATCAGATGAGCTGATATACAAACAAATAATTACAAATAGATAATTATCAAAGATACATGGCTGCAGGTTGACATAGATTGAGATTGGAGTATTGAAGGTTACGTGACATTTATGAAGGACAGGAAACTAGTGAAAGGTGCAAGATATGAGAAAGGGATGACCTAAATTCAGGAACCAGAATGTAGAAGCAGTTCGCATAGAGGTGAGAAATGATAAAGGCAAGCATTCACTTGTGGAAGTGTCTATAGGCTCCCTAAAGAAATCCAATGGTAGGATGGAGGATAAAGGAAAAAAGTAATAAGGGCTTGTTAGAGAATCAATAATCAAAGAGGATTTTAATCTACATACAGAGTGGATACATCAGATCGGTGAAAATAGTCTGAATGAAAAATTCATAGAATGTTTTCTGGCTACTTTCTTAGAACAATACATTTTGGAACCAACCAGAGGGGTTGGTGTCATCCTGGGATCGAATTAATTAATGACTTCATACTGAAGGCACCTCTCAAGTAGCAGCAATCAAAATATGATTGAATTTTATATTCAGTTTGAGGGGTGGATCCAAAACTAGCATTTCAAAGTTAAATAAAAGTAATTATTAGGGCTTTGATATCAAAAAGACAAGGTTAACCTGAATGCACATAACACTCGCAAGAAGATAGATGATGTAAAGGCACAGATAGATGTAAGTGGTTATGATGTAATTGCCATTACAGAAACATGTTTGTTGCATCATGACCAGGACTGGGAACTGAATATTTGTAGATCTTCAACATTTAGGAAGGACACACAAGAAGGAAAAGGATGCGGAGTTGTGCTGACAATAAGGATCAGTACATTCCTAAGGGGGGGTCTCAGATCTGAAGTGTGGAATCTGTTTAGATGGAACTATGAAACAGTAAGAGACTGCACACATTGGTTGGAGCTATTTATAAGCTACCAAATAGTAGTGGCAGAGTGAGGCATGATATTAATCAGGAGATGAGAGAAGCATGTAGCATGGACAATACAGTTATGATGGGTGACTTCAATTTGCATGTATACTAGGTACATTAATTGAGCACTAACATTGCAGAGGACAAATTTCTGGAGTGTGTTAGGGATGGTTTTCTAAAACAGTACATTAATGAACCAAGATACCATTTTACACCTAGTAAGAAGTAATGAAAAATGGCTAATTAACAACCTTGTTACAATATCGAGCAGTGCAGCACAGGAACAGGCCCTTCAGCCCACTATGTCTGAGCCAACCACGATGCCATTCTAAACTAATTCCATCTGCCTGCACACGGTCCATATCCCTCTATTCCCCACGTGTGCAGGTGTCTGTCCAAAAACCCCTCAAACATTATTAATGTACCTGCTTCTCCCCTGACAGCTCATTCCAAGCACCTCTGTGCAAAAAAGTTTCCTCACACATCTCCTTTAAATATTTCCCCTCTCACCTTAAACCTATGCTCCCCAGTATTTGACACTTAAATCCTGGGAAAAAGACTTTGACTATCCACCTATCTATGCTTCTCATAGTTTCATATACTTCTATCAGGTCACCCCTCTGGCCACCTCTTGTTACTCTTGCGAAAACAATCCAAATTTATCCAAATTCTCCTTAAAGCTAATACACTCCCATCCAGGCAACATTCTTGTAATCCTTTATTGCTCCAAACCTCCACGTCCTTCTTATAGTGTGAAAACCAAAGCTTCACACAATATATTGCAAATGTGACCTAACTAAAGTTTTATGCATCTGCAACATGACTTGCCAACTTTTATATTCAGTGCCCAACCGATGAAGGCAAGCATGCCGTACACCTCAGTTACCACCCTATTCACTTGCCACAATCAGGGAACTATAGAGATGCATTCCAAAATCCCTCTGTATATCAATGCTCCAAAGGGACCTGACATTTACTGTATATTTTCCTTTTGCACTTGACCTCCCAAAAGGCATCATCTCATTTGTCTGGTTTAACCTCCATCTGCCATTCCTTTGCGCAACCTTCGAACTGAACAATATCCTGCTATATCCTTTGACAACCCTCCTCATGATTCATAACTCCTCTAATTTTTCTATTATCTGCAAACTTACTAATCAGACAACCTACAGTTTCATCCAAATCATTTATATATATTACAAAGAACAGAGGTCCCAGCACTGATCCTTGTGGGACACCAATTTTGTATCCAACTTACTAACTCACTGTGGATTCCATATGACTTAATCTTCTGGGCTAGCTGATGATGTGGACCTTGTCAAATGCATTACTGAAGTATAAGGAGACAACATCACCGTCCTATGCTCATCAATCAACTTTGTCACTTCTTCAAAATTCAATCAAATTTGTGAGACAAGGCTTCCTCTACACAAACTCATGCTGACTATCCCCAATAAGTCCATTCTATTCCAAATGCCAGTAAATTCTGTCCCTAAGAATCTTCTTCAATAATTTCCCTACCACTGATGTAAGGCTCACCAGCCTCCAATTTCCTGGATATCCTTATTGCCCTAAAACCAAAAGAATAACACTGGAAATTATTTTCCAGTCTTCTGGGACCTCTCTTGTGGCTAAATAGGATACAAAGATCTCTGTTAAGGCTCGAGCAAGATGTTTCCAATAATACGATAGAATAGGACCTGAGGGCACAGCTTCAGAGTGAAGGGACAATGCTTCAGAACTGAGATGGAAGAACTTCTTCAGCCAGAGGGTGGATCATCTTTGGAACTCATTGCTGCAGAGGGTTGTGGAGGCCAATTCATTGAGTGTTTTTAAGACAGAGATAGATCGATTCTTCATTGGCTAGATGATCAAGGGTTGCAGGGAGAAGGCAGCTGAATGAAGTTGAGAAACATCAGCCATGATTGAATGGTGGAGTGGATGTGATGGGCCAATTAGCCTAATTCTGCTCCTCTTTCAAGACACCGCCTCTTTGTTAATATCGAGATGCCCTAGAATATCAACATACCTCACCCCATTCTAACAATCATCCACGGTCTTCTCCTTAGTGAATATCAATGTGAAATACTCATTAAGGGTCTCATTTTTTTCTCAGACTCCACACATAAATTTCCTCCTATGTCCTTGAGTGAATCTTCCCCTACCTTAGCTATACACTTATTTCTAACGTACATATAAAATTCCTTGGGATCCTCCTTAATCCTGCTTGATTAAGACATTTCATGATACCCATTAGTCCTCCTAATTCCTATTTTAAATTATTTCCTGCTTCCTTTATATTCCTCAAGGGCCTGATCTGATTGCATTTTCCTAAACCTTACATATGTTTTACTTTCCTTTTTAGCTATACTTTCAATATCTCTTGTCATTCCAGGATTCCTGAATCCTGCCATCTCTATCTTTAATCCTCATAGGAGCATGCTGGTCTTGAACTCTGATCAACTGACCTTTACGATAGAATGTGGATTTACCCTCAAACAGTCATCCTGAATTTAATTTCTCCAGTTCCAGCTAATACTGTTGTAACTAGCCTTCTCCCAATTTAGCACTTTCACTTGAGGGTCAGTCTTATTCTTATCCATAACTAGCTTAAAACTTATGTAATTATGAACACAAAATGCTCCTCCACTGAAACTTCGATCACCTGGCCAGGCTCACTCCTTAATACCCTTCCTTAGTTGGACTATCTGCATATTGTTTCATTAAGCTTCCATGGATCCACCTAACCAATTCTGCCTGACACTGAGGGAGTCCCAGTCAATTTTAGTTAAAATCACCCACTACAACAGGTCTGTTGTTTTATCTTTCCAAGACCTGCCTACATATCTTTTCCTCTATTTCCTGTGTTACCAGGAGGCCTATAATATAATCCCATCATAGTAACTGCACCTTTCTTATTCCTGGATGAGCCCTCCAAGATGTCATCTCTTAATGCAGCTTTCAAAACTTCAGAACGTTGAGCTGCCAGTCCTACCCTTCTCTCAACTAAGTTTCTGTAATGAATACAATATCATAGATCCATGTACTAATCCAGGTTCTAAGATCACCTGTCTTACTTGTTATACTCCTTGCATTCAAATAAATACACTCCAGATTTCCAGTCCCATTAACCTGACCCTGACATCTTCTTCTTAGACTTGATTTAATATTGACCTTCTCAATCACTCCACATGCTAACCCATTGCTCTGGTTTCCCCCACCCTGCCACGCTAGTTTGTTAAACTTTCCAAATAGTACTAGCAAACCGAAGGGACTGGTGTCCCTCCAGTTTAGGTGTAATCCTGTCATAAAAGAACATCTAGGGATGAGTGACCACGATATGTTAGGATTTTACATTATATTTGAAAGTGAAGTAGTTATTTATGAAGAAAGAGGTATTAAATTAGAAAAAGGGAAATAATGAAGACATTAGGCACAAATTGGCTGAGGTGGTTTGGGAAAATATGTTAAAAGGTATGACTGTATATAGGCAATAGATTATCTTCAAAGAACATGAATTACCTTTAAGGTGCAGAAACTCAAAAAAAGGTCAGTCATTCATTGCTAACAATGGAAGTTGAAAATTGTAAGGATGAAAAAAAAGGCCCATAGAGTTGCCAGAAGTAATAATAAATCTGAGAGACTGAAGCATCGTTAGATTATAGTAAAGGTATAGGGCCAAGAAACTAGTGAAGAAGAGGAAAATAGAACATGACTGCAATCAAGCTAAATACATAGAAATAGGTCATGAAAGCTCCAAAGGTAAATTAAAAAGAAACACTTGGCCAAGATAAGTGTTGGTCCATCACAGTCCGAATGAGGAGAATCTTCATGGGAAATAGAGAAATAGCAGAGAAGCTAAGTGACAGCATTGCATTGTATTTTCACTGTGGAAGATATGAGAAATCTCCCAAGAGAAGTGGTAAACACAGGTACAGTTACAACATTTATAAGACATTTGGGCAAATATATGAGTAGAAAATGTTTAGGGGAATATGGGCCAAATGCAGGCAAATGGAACTAGTTTACATGGATGAGTTGATCTGAAGGGTCGGTTTCCATTCTGTATGACTCTCTGACCCTGATTCTGTTCGAGATCCAAGTGACAGAATGAAAAGTGGAAGGAAATTAGTAAGGAGGTTCTACTTGAGTAATTAATAGGACTGAAACTTGATAAGTTCCTGGGACCTGACATTCTACATCCGAGAGTGTTGAAGGAATTGTGGTGGACAGTTAAACAATTCACCGGAGGAGGAAGCTCCATAAATGTCCCTTTGCTCAATGATGGAAGAGCCCATCACATCAGTGCAAAAGATAAGGCTGAAGCCTTATCCATCTTGGCCTCTTCCAGACGTTCCCAGCATTACAGACACCAGCCATCAGCTAATTAAATTCACTCCATGTGATATCAAGGAACGGTTGGACACTGACGATCTTAGCGAAGCTGTTCCAGTACAGTTTCAACACTGGCATCTACTTGGCAATGTGAAAATTGCCCAGGTATGTCCTGTAAACAAAGAACAGGACAAATCCAACCCAGCTAATTACTGCCCAGCAATACTCTCAATCATCAGTAACATCAACAATGCTATCAAGCAGCTTCTGCTCAACAATAACCTGCTGAATGATGCCAAGTTGATGAAACGTCGATTCTCCTGCTCCTTGGATGCTGCCTGACCTGCTGCGCTTTTCCAGCACACATTTTTCAGCTCTGATCTCCAGCATCTGCAGTCCTCACTTTCTCCTAGTCTTCACAAAGGAAGATGGTTGTCATTGTTAAAGGTCAGTCATCTCTGCTACAGGACATCTCTGCATGAGTTCCCCAGGGTAAGTGTTCTAGGCCCAACCATCTTCAGATGTTTCCTCAATGACCTGCAGCAATTAACTCACCTCATGACAGCAAAGCATGTCCACCACTTAGAAGCCATAAGTCAGGAGTGTGAGGGAATACTCCCTAGAATACATTTGTCAGGATGGATGCAACTCCAACAACACAGAGGAAGCCTGATGCCACTCAAGATGTAACAGCCTGATAGAAAGTGAGGACTGAGAATGTGAGAATATATCAGAGTTGCAAAGTGTGGTGCTGGAAAAGCACAGCAGGTCAGGCAGCATCTGAAGAGCAGGAGGATCGATGTTTTTGGCATAAGCCTTTCATCAGGAATGTTGGGGGAGATGGAGGATGGGATGAGAGATAAATGGGAAAGTGAGGGTGGTGGTTAGGGGAAGGTAGCTGGGAAGGTGACATGTAGATGCAGATGGGGGGTGATAGTGATAGGTTTGAGGGGAGGGTGGAGCGGATGAATGGGTAGGAAGATGGACAAGTAGGAAAGTTCAAGAGGATGGTGCCGAGCTGTAGGGTTGGATCTGGGATGATGTGGGGGAGGGGAGCTTGTTTGATTGGCACTAACCAGAAATATTCAGTTCCTCCACTACTGGCGCTCAGCATGCACTGCTGCTCCAATTTAAAACAGGCACTACAGAAATTCACCAAAGATCCTTAGACTGCAGCTTCCAAACTCACAATCATTTCCATCTGGAAGGATAAGGGCAACGGGTACATGAGAACACCACAACCTGCAAGTTCCCCTCGCAGTCACCCACCACCCTGACTTGGAAATATATTGTTGTTCCTTCAGTGTCGTTGGGTCAAAATCCTGAAACTCCCTCCCTTGTGGCATCGTGAGACTACTTATGGTCAATTGACTGCAGCAGTTCAAGAAGGCAGCTCACCACCATCTAGGGACAGACAACAAACGTTGGTCCTGCCAGCCTATGAATGAATAAATCAAATAATATGGAACTGGATGTGAGAAATGTAACATTTTCTGTTGCCACAGATCACTACAGGGAAGCAATGATAAGAAAATATTGATGATATTCAAATGTGTTTTGACTAATTAAGCAGATGGGCTGAGAACTGACAGATGGGTATTCAATGAAAATAATAGTGATAGGAAAGGTCACAATAAACATGAATTATTACATAAAAGGATATCCATTAGAAAAGATAGGAACAAAATCGATTTAGGTATGATTAGTAACAGTATCTAGGCAATGCGAACCAGTGAGGCAGAATACATTCAGCTATATCGGAATAAGGTTAGAAAATATGGGGATTTCCAAATACTACCAGTGTGAAAGAAAGCACTGACAATTTATGACAATTAAGGAAAAGGATCGCACTGTATTTGGATTGTCCTTAAACACCACTATAGCTTTCAGGACCCAACCTAACAAGGCTATAACGTGTATCTCCCTGCATGCTAAATACTAAAAAGCAACACACTATTGACTGAACAAAGCAATCTCACAACCAATGTGTTGCTGGTTGACAATAATGAAGAACATTCAGACAACTAAATGGAGGAAGGTGCACTTTGAAAACTCCTGAACATAAGACAAGGCTTGTCCCTGCTACTGCCACAAAAGCTGACTGTCTGATCTTCTTTGGTTTTTCGTCTGAGGTCCCCAAAATCATAAAAGGCAACATCTCATCAATTAAATTTACTTCAGGCAACAATTAAGAAATGGCTGTGGACATAGCAAAGGTGGTGAGCTTTAACAACTGGCTGAAAAACCTAAGCAATAGAATGAGTATTGCACTTAGTGTGGTGCTGGAAAAGCACAGCCAGTCAGGCAGCATCTGAGGAGCAGGAGAGTCGACGTATCAGGCATAAGCTCTTCATTAGGAATGTTTGGTACCCGAAAGGGCTGAGAGATAAACGGCAGAGTGGGTGGGGCTGGGGGAAAGTAGCATGGAAGGCGATTGGTAGATGAAGGTGGGGGGTGACGGTGATAGTTCGGAGCAGAGGGTGGAGTGGATAGATTGGAAGGAAGATGGACAGGTTGGATAGTTCAAGAGGGTGGTGCCGAGTTAGAGGGTTGGATCTGGGATGAAGTGGGGGGAGGGGAGATGAGGAAACTGGTGAAACTGACATTGATGCCATATGGTTGGAGGGTCACAAGGATGAAGGTGAGGCATTCTTCCTCCAGGCGTCAGGTGGCTTGGATTTGGCAGTGGAGGAAGCCCAGGACTTGCATGTCCTTAGTGGAGTGGGAGGAGGAGTTGAAGTAGTCAGCCACAGGGTGGAGGGTTTGTCTGGTGCGTGTGTCCCAGAGATGTACGCAAACCACTCCATGGATTGGCGTCCTGAATGTAGGGGAGACCACATCAGGAGCAGCGGACACAGTAGATGAGATGTTTGGATGTGCAGGAAAATCTCTGCTGAATATGGAAGGATGCTTTGGGGCCTTGGATGGAGGTGAGGGGGGAGGTGTGGGCACAGGTTTTACACCTCTTGCAGTGGCAAGAGAACATGCCGGGTGTGGAGGGTGAGTTGATGGGGGGTGTGGACCTAACGAGGCAGTCGCGGAGGGAATTGTCTCTGGGGAACGTTGATAGGGGTGGGAAGGGAAATATATCTCTGGGGTCTGACTGTAAGTGGCAGAAATGGCAGAGGATGATACAATGTATCTGGAGATTAGTGGGGTGGAAGGTGAGGACGGGGGAGTGGGGCAGGGAGGGGGGTTCTATGCTTGTTGTTGTTGGAGGGGTGGGGTACAAGGGCAGAGATGCAAGAAGTGGAGGAGATGCGCTGGAGGGCATTGTTGACAGCGTGGGAGGGAAAATTGCTGTCATTGAAGTAGGCCTCCCCTCACATTCCTGATGAAGGTCTTATGCCTGAAAAATTGACTGTCCTGCTCCTCGGATGCTGCCTGACCAGCTGTGCACAACACTTTATGACTCTGATCTCCAGCATCTGCAGTCTTCACTTTCCATTAGCCAATCTATCCCAGTGCAGCTAAGATGCTGACATCAATCTGCCAATTCCGAACATTGCCGAGGTTCATCCTACTCCACTAAAACAGGACAAACCTAATGTGGTCAATTAAAGCTCAACCAGGCTAAACCCAAAAATCAGCAGAGCTGGAGTGAGGCATCAATAACATTATAAGCAATATGGAGTCATAGGGTCATACAGCACAGAAACAGACCATTTGGTCCAACTTGGCCAACCAGTTATCCCAAACTTAACTCATTCCATTTGCTATTTTGAGTCCGTATCCTTCTCAATGTATCGTATTCATTTATCTGTCTAAATGGCTTTTAAATATTATAAATGTACCCAACTCTACAATTTCCTCTGGCAACTCTTCCATGCACGCACCATCCTCTGTATGAAATGTTCCCTGTCAGATCCTTTCTAAATCTTTCCCCACTCGCCTTAAATCTTTTCCCCCTAGTTTTGGACTCCCCTCCCCTTGTTAAAGGACCTTGGCTATTCACCTCATCTATGCCCTTCATGATTTTATATAAACTTCAATAAGATCACTGCAGGTTAGGCAGCTTCTCCTTACAACCCAAACCTTCCAATCCTGGAAAATTTCTTTCTGCACCTTTTCCAGTTTAACACTCTCATTCCTGTGGCAGGGAGACCAGAATTGTAGCAGTATTCAAAAGGTGGACTCACCAATGTTTTGTACAACTCCAACATGACGACCCATTTCCTATACTCAATGTTCTGACCAATGAAAGCAAGAATGTCAAATGCTTTCTTCACCACCCTTTCAAGGAAAGAAGAACCTTCATCCCTGGATCCCTCTGTTTGACAACACTCCCTAGGGCCCTCTCATTAACTGTATAAGTCTTTCCCTTATTTGCCTTACAAAATGCAACACCTCACATTTATCAAAATTGAATCTCATTTGCCAATTCTTGGCCCATTACCCAGCTGACCAAGATCCCATTGTACTCTTAGATAACTTTCTTCACTGTCCATTCTACCACCAATTTGGGTGTTCGTCCGCAAACTTACGAACCATGCCTCCTATCTTCTCATCCAAATCATTGATATACACTTCTGAGGGTTGTTATGGCGCAGTAGCATGACAGAAAGATTCAAGTCCCAGATGCTCCAGAGGCATGTGATAACATCTCTGAATAGATTGATGAGAAAATATCTAAAGTGATACTATTGTCCAGTAACCTGCTGACCTTACCTTCTGTGCTACCAGCACTATATAGCAATAGACATAATCCTAGCCTGAATCCAGATTTGGTTAGAAAAGTTGAGTGTCAGAAGAAAGTAGGATGACCTGCCTCAAATTCATGGCAATATTTGATGAAGAATCACATCAAGAACTTTTGGAACAACAGAGTCCAATATCTGCGCAGAGGAAATCCACACTCTCATCATATGTCAAAAGATGGCCAATTATTTCAACTTCAAGATATCAATGTAAATGTCCTTCCAAACCAATCATCTGAAGCTGCTTCATCAGTGATCATCTCCATTTCGTACTCTAAGAAATGGGATTATTTACTGATGATTTTATGGTTTTCAACTCTATCTTGACTCCTCCCAGGATGCAGTCACTATGCCAGCCTACAGCAGGAATTACACAGTATGTAGGATTGCATTAAGTAATATTATATCCACTTATTCAATGTTTAGGACTTACAGGGTGGAATCAGAGAACGTACTTTCAGCAAATTGGAGTGAAAACATGTAACTTTCCCCCCCCTATTTTAATGTAGATTTTTGTGAGGTCAAGGCATTAAGGAACAGAAAAGAAGAAAAGATGGAGCTAAGGAATAGATTTCCATTATGTAATTAAGAGGAACTTCAGCCTTAAGAGGCCGAACAGCCTACTCCTACAATAGCATTGTAACAAGAACATTCATGGAACATAAGAGCAAGACAATCCATTTCCAACAAGAAAAATTACAAACGCCCCATCCTGACCTTCAGTGAAACCATGAAGTCCCAATATTAATAAGCTAGAGATCGCCACTGTCTAGAAGCTTATTGGGGTCAACCATAGCAACCGTGTTACAATCAAAGTACATATGCTGCGATGAGTGTTCATTTTCTAAGTGTTCAAATCTTTTTCCTTGTATACAAGGCACAAGTGATGGAATGCCTGCCATTTGCCAGGATATGTGTTGCTATTAAAGATTTAGGAAGCGGGGACTGTGAACCAATCAGAGTAATGGTTACTGCTGATACTACACTAACTGATTCACTGGGAATTGTCCACGGAGACAGATACATAGAGTGGGGTGGGAGTTTTCAGGGTAGGGGAGCCGGTGAGTTGGGGGTAAGAGGGGTCAGCCATTATGGGAGAGGTTGCCATGGATCCCACTTTCCATTTGAACAGTCTTATCAACTTGTCCTATTAACTTTAAAAGTTTGAGAGCCATCAATAAACATTGGAGAATGGGCCATTGTTTATAGGGGGCAACGGAACTGAAAGAATACTCAATAAGAGTCAATAGAACAATAAAAGGTAATGACAATGTGGGGGTAAACAAACTGCTTTACATCAAATTCTGGTCGCCCACATTACAGGAAGGATGTGGAAGCTTTGGAGAGGATGCAGAAGAGGTTTACCAGGATGCTGCCTGGATTAGAAGGCATGAGCTATAAGGAGAGGCTAGAAAAACTCAGGTTGTTTTCTCTGGAGTGGCAGAGGTTGAAGGGAGACTTGATAGAAGTCAATAAAATTATGAAATGCATGGATAGGGTTGATGGTCAGAATCATTTTCCCAGAGTTGAAATGTCTAATACCAGGAGACATGCATTTATGGTGAGATCGGGAAAGTTCAAAGGAAATAGAATCAGAGAGTCATAGAGATGTACAACACAGAAGCAGACCCTTCGGTCCAACCCGTCCATGCTGACTAGCTATCCCAACCTAATCTAGTCCCACCTGCCAGCACCTGGTCCATATCCCTCCAAACCCTTCCTATTCATATAACCATTCAAATGCCTCTTAAATGTTGCAATTGTACCAGCCTCCACCACTTCCTCTGGCAGCTCATTCCATACACATACCACCCTCTGCATGGAAAAAGTTGCCCCTTAGGTCTCTTTTATATCTTTCCCCTCTCACCCTAAACCTATGCCTGCTGGTTCTGGACTCCCCCATCCCAGAGAAAAGACTTTGTATATTTATCCTATCCATGGCCCTCATGATTTTATAAACATCTATAAGATCACCCCTCAGCCTCCGATGCTCCAGGAAAAGCAGACCCTGCCTATTCAGCATCTCCCGATAGCTCAAACCTCCAACCCTGGCAACATCCTTGTAAATCTTTCTGAACCCTTTCATGTTGCACAACATATTTCCGATAGGAAGGAGACCAGAATTGCATGCAATATTCCAAAAGTGGCCTAACTAATATCATGTACAGCTGCAACATAACCTCCCAATTCCTGTACTCAATACTCTGACCAATAAAGCATACCAAACACCTTCTTCACTATCCTATCTACCTGCGACTCCACTTTCAAGGAGCTATGAACCTGTACTCCAAGGTCTCTGTGTTCAGCAACACTCCCTAGGATCTTACTATTAAGTGTAAAAATCCTGCTAAGATTTGCTTTCACAAAATGCAGCACCTCGCATTTATCTAAATTAAACTTAATCTGTGACTCCTCAGCCCATTGGCCCATCTGGTCAAGATCCTGTTGTAATCTGAGGTAGTCTTCTCTGCTGTCCATTACACTTCCAATTTTGGCATCATCTACAAACTTATTAACTATGCCTCCTATGTTCATATTCAAATCATTTATATAAATGACAAGAAGCAGTGGACCCAGCACCGATCCTTGTGGCACTCCACTGACCACAGGCCTCCAGTCTGTAAAACAACCCTCCACCACCACCTTCTGTCTTCTACCTTCGAGCCAGTTCTGTATCCAAATGGCTAGTTCTCCCTGCATTCCATGAGATCTAACCTTGCTAATCAGTCTTCCATGAGGAACCTTGTCAAGTGCCTTGCTGAAGTTCATAAAGATCATGACTACCAGGAGCAAGATTTTTACACAGAGAGTGGTAGGAGTCTGGAACACACTTCCAGGGATATTGGTGGAGGCAAATACAATAAGGGTGTTTGAGGGACCTTTAGATAAACACACAAATGTGCAAGGAATGGAGGGATAGGAACCAAAGGCAGGTAGAAGGGATTAGTTTAATTTGGTATCATGTTTGCTACATCATCATGGGCGCAGTACTGTTCTATGTTCTATGAACAACTAAAACGCTCCTTGAAAATGGCATTTCACAAGATTCACAAGATAGGATAGTGAAGAACATTGGAGATCTGAAGAATTTTTCCTTCACAAAGCAGTGGATTTGTGGAACAGAAAGTAGTTAAACCTGTGAGAACTGATACGATTACAACTTAATCCAAGACGTGCCTGTCCATAAAGGGCACTGAATGTGATAGGGCTAGACTTTATTCACATGAGGTATAGAAAGAGCTAAGAATGGAAAAGAATGATTCCAATCGTGGCCTATGGACTGTGAAAGAAACAAGTCTGCTTGATTAAAAGATGTTTCCTCATTCCAAATTTTCTAACCTAGGAAATCTGGTGCCCTCAAATCTGTTGAGAACTAAAACTATTTAATAAAGTCATACTGTACTCCCCCAGACTTGCATTTTGAAGAATCGAGTCAGGAATTGGCCTCCAACATTACAGCTATGAGTTCCAACTTGTCCTTCCTGTACACAGTTCCCCATTGGATCAGGGAATTAGTTTCTAAATTATAAACACTGTACCTCTTGTCTCTGCCAAACAGGAAAAGGAAATTGGGATGTTGGTTGCCAATCTGATGCCTAGCAGAAACACATTTTCACTAATTATTGATGTCATCATTGTGCAGCCTAAAACCTCAGCTCCTGCCTGCTGCCACTTGCCACTCAATCCCTGCCGCCAATCCCTGCTCTGCTTCCCTCTCCTCCCACCCGCTATCTTTGCTGCTCCATATTACATACGACTCATTCCCTCCTGTTTCCCTTGTGACCACTCACTGCTTCCTGCCCACTTCCTTATGCCTCACATCCTCCATGCCCCCTCGCTAGTTCCTTTGTCCCTGGCTCAGGTCCATTCCAAATGTGGACCAATGGCAATAGGCTGCTGGGAATTTGAGGAAGCAGTAAAGAAAGCTATGGGGAAAGCAAGAGGTGGCAGTGAGAGGCTGTAAGGGAAGGCCGCGATGGACAGAAATGGTGACTGCTGAAGGTGAGGTTAGATCCAGAACAGTGTTAGGTTTTCACTTTACACTTTAATGCAGGCAGCTGCCTGGGTCACATGTTTTAGTATGGCTTTTTTAGTTCTTCGTACAAGCCGAGGACAGACTTGTAGATTACTTTCAAACAACATTTATTAACAATCTGTAGATATGGTAAGGGTACAGAGGAGCTGAGCTGTACAAGTTTGACCCTTTAGCAAAGTTAACACCATAAGACTCCTGAGGTCACAGTCACATCACAGCTTACCTCCGAGATTCACCACATTTGTTTTTACTCACGTTCCCTCCATCTCTTCCCAAGCACTTTCTCAGTTTTGATATTAAGGAGGAGTACTTCCTTAACACTGTTGTCTGAAATACTTGACTAAAAGTATTCTCATTTGACGGAATGCATTTCTACCGTCTCCTCCCAATACTCTGTTGCTCACAGGTTCAAGTACCAAGTGGAGATCTCATAATCCTTCCTGATCTGGTCAGCCTAATCATGTAGAATGGTGATGGCCTGCAGACTAGTCAGAACCATATTTTCATGAGCTAAAACAAAAAGAGTAGGATTAGTAACATCATCTTAAATCTGATTATACTAAATGGAGCAGTGGGTGGGTGCCCATCAAGACTATTGATTGACAGATTAGCCTTATCTCTTTGATGATATCTTCTATTAAAGAGAGATCTAATAACGAATTGTGAGGGTGCAGCATCCAAGTGATAAGAAGTATCACCACTTAACTATGGTAGCAGCAGAATGATACCTTAATATAAGAACATAAGGAGCAGGAATAGGCAATTTACTCCTTCCAGTTTGCTCTGCCATTTAATACTATCATAGAGACAAAAAAACTGCAGATGCTGGAATGCAATGTAGACAGGCAGGAGGCTGGAAAAACACAGCAAGCCAGGCAGCATCAGGAGGTGCAGAGTTCGACGTTTCAGGTGTAACCCTTCTTCAGGCTATCTCAAGGCTGATCTCATCTCAACGTCAACTCCACTTTCTTGCCAATTCTCCATAACCCTTCAACCCATTCCTAATTACAAACCTATCTATCTCCTTCTTAAATTTATTCAGTATTCCATGCATTCACCTCATTCTGAGAGAGTGAATTCCACAGATTTATGACTGCAAGAGAAGTGATACCTCCTCATTTCTGCATTACGTCTGCTACCCTTTATCCTGAAACTATGATATCTCGTTCTAGATTGCTCACATGAGGAAATACCCTTTCTACATCAATCACCTTTAGAATCTTACATACTTCAATTAGATCTCCTCCCATTCTTCTAAACTTTGGGGAAAAAAAGTCCTAATATGCCCAACCTATCCTGAGAAACCAAGCCTTCCATCTCTGGAACTAATTTAATGAACCTTCTGTGAACAATGCAAATACATCTCTGCTCAAGTAAGGAGACCAAAACTGTATACAGTACTCAAGGTTCAGTTTCACCAATGCCTTGTACAATTGCAACGACACTTCCCTACTCTGATACTTCCTCCATTTATCTTGGGATAAATGCTAAAATTCCCCTTGCCCTCTTTATTACCTGTTGCACCTGCATCTTAGATGAAAAAGAACATGCAGGACCCTCTGTACCAAAGTGCTCTGAAATTTCTCTCTATTTAAATCATAGGTTGCTTTTTTATTCTCAGACTAAATTGGATAACCTCACACTTCATTGCGTTAACCTCCACATGACAAATTCTGGCCAATTCACCTAACCCATGTGTGGTAATTGGAATGAGGGCTAGGTGGATCTCATTAACTATGAGATCCTTATTTGTGATTGTTATCTTGGGCAAATCAGGGAGCCTTTGATGACAGGGGATAAACAAGGGATTCAGGGAGTCTCCTCATTCCAGGGACTGGCCCCAGACCAGTTAGTCAGAGCTATGTACTGTGCACATGTATATAAAGGGTGGCTTGGTGATGGGATGCTGGACTCTGTGCAGTTATTTCACTATCCTACCATTTGTAAATTTCTTCTTTCTTCATTGCAACATAATTTCCCAACTATTTTAGTATCATCTGTAAATATGTCTATAATACATCCCTATTCCTGTATTGACGTCATTAATACAGATTGTAAATTGTTGAGACCTGAGGACCAAACCCTGTGGCACCCAATTAGTTACAGCTTGCCAACCAGAAAAAAGACACTGTCATCCTGATGTTTTGCTTTCTGAAGGATAGCTAATCCTCCATCCAAGCTAATAAATCGTGGCGGCACGGTGGTTCAGTGGTTAGCACTGCTGCTTCACAGCGCCAGGGACTCAGGTTCAATCCCTGCCTCGGGCAGCTGTCTGTGTGGAGTTTGCACATTCTCCCTTTGTCTGTGTGGGTTTCCTCTGGGTGCTCCAGTTTCCTGCCACAGTCTAAAGATATGCAGGTTAGGTGAATTGGCCATGCTAAATTGTCTACATGTTAGGTAAAGGGGTAAATGTAGGGGCGTGGGTTGCTCTTCGGAGGATCAGTGTTGACTTGTTGGGCCGAAGGGCCTGTTTCCACACTGTAGTGAATCTAATTTAATCATATTACTCCTAACCCCCATATAATCATACCTCATGTATTAACCTTTTGTACTGCACCTTATCAAATGCCTTCTGGAAGCCCAGGTATGCTACATCTTTAGGCTCTTTATTATCCACGTTGCTTGATTTATCTTCAAATAACTCTAGCAAATTTGTTAAACACAATTTACCCTTCATAAAACTGTGCTGCACCTGATGGATTGTGTTTTGACTTTTCAAATGTCACATTACTACTTCTGCAGTAATGGATTCCAACAATTTCCCAATGACAGACAACAAAGTAACTGATCTGTAGTTTCCTACTTTCTGCCTTGTCCCTCTCCTTTTGAATAAGGGCATTACATTAGCATTTTTCCATTTCACTGGGACAAGTCCAGAATCCAGTGAATTTTGGATTATTATAAACAATGCACCCATTATCTCTGCAGCCACTACATTTAAAACCCTAGGATGGAGACCATCAGGCCCTGAAGACTTTAATCCAATAGTTTGCAAAGTAAGTTTTTCCCTGACGATGGTGATTGTTTTAAGTTTCCCCTTTTCTGTAATCTCTGTAATACCTGTAACTACTAAGCTGGTCTCAGTGTCCTCTACCATGAAAACTGAAGCAAATACTGATTTAGTGTCTCTGCTATTCCAATGTTCCTTATTACTAACTCCCTAGTCTCATCCTCTAAGGGACAAAAATTCACTTTGGCTACTGTCTTCCTTTTTATATGCTTATAGAAGCTTTTCCTATTTGTTTTATCAGTTTTGTGCTAGTCTTCCTCCATAATTAACAATTTCTCTTTTTATTACATTTTTAGTAACCATTTGTAGGTCTTCAAAAGTTTCACAATCCTCCAACCTGCCACTTAACTTTGCAATATGGTATGTCTTACTTTTCGGCCTTATGTTATCTTTGAATTTTCTGCTTATCCATGGTTATCCTCTTTCATCATGTCTGGAATATGTTTCAGCTAGGAGGAATTGAAGATTTCCTGAAATATCTGTCACTGTTCATCAATTGTCCTATCTTTTAGTCATTCTGCCCAACCCACTCGGGCCAAATCTGTGCTCATACTTACGTAATTATCTTGGTTTAATACCAGAACACTAGCATGGAAGTCAAATTTCTCCTCCTCAAGCTGAGTTTTGAATTCCAGCATGGTATGTTCACTCTTCCCTCAAGGTACCTTTACTAAGCAGTCATTAATTAATCCCACCTCATTACACAATACTAAATCGAAAATTGCTCTCTCTCTCTCAGTAATTGCGCAACAAATTGCTCTAAGAAACAATCTCAAATACAGTCTTCAAACTTTCCCACAGGCTCTTCTTGCCAATTTGATTAATCCAGACTATATGCATACTAGAATCACTCGTGATTATTGTTATAACTTTCCTACAAGCACCCAGTAGTTCCTGGTTTATACTGCTTGTCATACTATGGAAGCATTGTTAGGGAACCTATAGAAGACTCCCAGCTGAGATTTCTTTCCCTTGTTATTCCTTATTTCTACACAGACTGATATTTTTGTCTTGATCTCCAGAGCCAAAATAATTTCTCATTATAGTACTGATTGACTGCTTTACAAACAAAACTACACCACTTCCTTTTCTTTTCTGTGTATCTCTCTGAAACACTTGAGTACTTTTGGATATTCAACTCGCAGACCAAATCTCCCAGTGACCATATCTCAGTAATCACCACCATATCGTACCCATTTGTCTCTATATGCATTCTTCATTCATTAAGTTTATTCCAATGCTATGCATATTCAGATGCAAAACCGTAAAGATTTTCCTATCATCAAATTTCCCCACTCTTGTATGATTCCTTGGTGTAATTTGACGTCCAAATGCTTTGTCCCTTCCTTTCATTTTATGCTAACACTGAACTCCTACCTTCTCTTCACAGGTTGATTTCTTTACTTTCCAATGTAAATGAATGCTCACCCCCCTGATGATTTAGTTTAAAGCTCTATCTACAACCTTTGTTATACAATGTGCCAGGGCACTGGTCCCAGCATGATTCAAGTGGAGCCCATTCCAAGCCCCTTCCAATGTTGGTGCCAATATCCCATGAATTCAAATCCATTTCTCCCGCACCAAACTTTGAGCCATGTATCTGCTTCTTTAATCTTATTTACTCTGTGCCAATTAACTCATGGGTCAGATTGTAATCCTGAAATTACCTTTGTGATTCTCCTTTTTAATTTATGACCTAGTTAGTCATTTTCTTTCAGGAGAATTTATTTACTTGTTGTACCCATATTTCTGGTACTTGCATAAATAACAACTACTGGATCTTCCCCCTTCCACTCCAAGTTCGGAGATATCCTTAGCCAGAACTCATGCTCCCGGAGAAGCTGAAGAAATTCCTTATGGAATGGAATGTAACCATCACCTTAACATGGGCATATTCCAACTGGGCAGTTGTACGCGACCTGGATGGACACATGCTTACCAATTAGATAGCAATTTTGTTTTTAATTCATTCATGGGATGCGAGCATCATTGGCTGGGCCAGCATTTATTGCCCATTCCAAGTTGCTCTTGAGAAGGTGGTGTTGAGCTGCATACTTGAACAGCTGCAGTCCATGCTACCTTCGTGCTATAGACTTCATGCTCTTAGCTATGTATATCAGTTGAGTGTAATTCACTACTAAGATTTCACAAAATCACAACATTACAGAATCATTACTATGCAGAAACCAAATATTTGGCCTATTTTCCTGTCAGGTCTAAAAGTTATTAAGAGTGGGAGATCTACAATGATTATGTGGTGGGATTGAGTTTATTATTTTCTATGTTTAATGCATACTGCATCCACACAAATATCATTTCTGCCGCATGACTTGCTCTCATAATCACAGCTGACTAGGAAGTGTAAAAAAAGCTATTGTGCAAAGATAAACATGTCTACCCACATACATAGCTGTGCAACAAACAAACTGACTATTCATCAAAGCAGGATTTTTCTTTTCTTATGCTACTGCAAAAATTAGGCGGCCCATACTCAGACACACATAAACATGCAATTAATGATTATATGAAATACATTGCTCATAAAGAATTGCTAGTATCTGTAATGTTGCTTATCTTAAGTGCTTAGAATGTTCTCCACTTAGCTTGAGAAAAGTATCAATCTCCATGTACAGCGCATCATCCGCCGTCACTTCCGCCACCTCCAAACAGACCCCAGCACCAAGGATATATTTCCCTCCCCTCCCCTATCAGCTTTCCGTGGAGACCACTCCCTCCGCGACTCCCTTGTCAGATCCACACCCCCCACCGACCCAACCTCCACTCCCGGCACCTTCCCTTGCAACCGCAGGAGGTGCAACACTTGCGCCCACACCTCCCCCCTCACTTCTCTCCAAGGCCCCAAAGGAAACTTCCATATCCGCCACAGATTCACCTGCACCTCCACCCACATCATCTACTGCATCCGCTGCAGCCGGTGTGGCCTCCATTATATTGGGGAGACAGGCCGCCTACTTGCGGAGCGATTCAGAGAGCACCTCTGGGCCACCCGGACGAACCAACCCAACCAACCTGTAGCACAGCATTTCAACTCCCCCTCCCACTCCACCGAGGATATGCAGGTCATTGGACTCATCCACCGCCAAACCACAACAACCCGACGGTCGGAGGAGGAGCGTCTTATCTTCCGACTGGGAACCCTCCAACCGCAGGGGATGAACTTGGACTTCACCAGTTTCTTCATCCCCCCTCCCCCCACCTTGTCTCAGCTGAATCCCTCCAGCCCGGCACCGCCTTCCTGACCTGCAGTCTTCTTGTTGACCTCTCCGCCTCCATCCTACTCCGACCTATCACCCTCACCTTGACCTCTTTCCACCTATCGCGTTTCCAACTCCCCTCCTCCAGGTCCCTCCTCCCTACCTTTTATCTTCTCCTGCTGAACACTCTCTGCTCATTCCTGAAGAAGGGCCTGTGCCCGAAACGTCGAATCTCCTGTTCCCTGGATGCTGCCTGACCTGCTGTGCTGTTCCAGCAATAAAGTTTCAACTTCCTATTTCTGTAGAGTGACATCTGCATAAGGTGTGACATCGGCAAAGAATAGTCATTACCGCACAATGTCTTTGCCATTTACTATTCCTACACTTAAAACAAACAGCAGATTATATTGGCCTAAGAACATTGGGCTAAGAACAATATCCTTCATCCATTTGCATTCACCTGCATTTCAAAGTTGCCCGTTAGAACATTGTCTTTAGGCAATATACCATTTCAGACAGGAACAATTGAGTTTACTTTCATTTGCTGTAAAATAACTTTATTTTTACTTCTGATCTCCATCACTTTGCAGCTTTTGGCACATCAAGGCTGGTAATCAGCTGCATTGGTTCAGATTATTATCCCAAGACATGAGATTTATAGATTTGCAGTCTCTCTGGTGATTGGTAATGTTGAGCTCAATACCTTTCAGCATTTTCTAATTTGCAGATTGTTTAAAGTTTCTTCTGAAAGTTGATTGTCGCATTTTACATTCGTAAATTATCTTAATTTGAATATTTGCTTGCACGTTGTCTTCAAAAAATCCAACACAAAAATATGAGAAACATTTTTACATGGAAACATCAGAGGTTGGTTTCTGACGAACCAATCTTCCCCAGCTAACAGTCACACAGAGCCTTTATAGTAAAACCAATAGCCTGGGAGAGCTGTCATTCAGACAGGTGTATGTTTACTGCTCATTTGCAGGGAAAATAGTGACCTGATTAAATAATTGGGGACCTGATGTCATTAGTCCGTTTTTCCAAGACTCATTTATGGTTATACACTACAGGGAATTTTTGAGAAAGTCATCTTCAGCTGTTTCATCATTGACACTCTTTCCCTGTATCAAAAGGCCTACAAATTGAACAGAACATTTAATAAGGTTTCAAGATCATTACTCTGACAATCCTTTCCTTTGTTCTAAACCATGAATTGGACAAGTAGTATTTTGAAAAATTAATGTTTAATGTTATTTATTTTATCTTTTCATGGAATGTGAGCATCACTGGTAATGCCAGTATTTATTGCCTATTTCTAGTGTCTTTGAGAAGTTGGCACTAAGTTGGCACATTGAACCACTGCAGTATGTGTTGTAGGTGCACGCACACAAAGCTAGTGGGGAGATAATTCTAGGATTTTGAACTGGCAACCATGAAGGAATGATGATATATAACAGTTTCAAATCAGAATTGAATGTAACTTGGCGAGGCGCGGGGGGTGAGTTGTAGGGGGGAGGGGGCTGAACCTGCTGGGATTAGCATCCTAAAGTATCTGCAACCCTCGGTTTTCTCAGTGGTAGAGGCCTGGAGGGTGCTGACAGTCAGATATATTTATATCATTGCTGTTTCTGGGACATTGATGAGCTCCGGTTGGTGGCTGCAATTTTCTACATTAAAACTGTGACTCTTGCCAAATGGTGGAGCTGGTTCAAGGAGCCATTTAGCCTATGGCTGCTCCTGATTTGTATTCTCATACATATGGTAGTGACTGTACTTCAGAGGAACCTTGTGGCAATGAAATGCTTTCTGATATACTGAGGTTGCATGCCAGCGTAACTACTTTCGTTCTTGTCTTTCCTCCTGCCATAACATTGTTGGCAGAAACCTAAGAAATGCTGCAATTAACTGGTTGAGCCATTCTCCAATTTTTCTACCTACTTTACACCAACGTCAAGATAGAGATTGGGGAAAATTGCTAAAAAAAAAAGACCTGTAAGAAACATTATGTTGTGGCCTTATCATAAGGAATTTAAAACGATTATAATCAGCGATTAAACTTGTTGAAAAACAACATATCAGTATTTATATAAATTTCGCGGAGGGGGAAGTCACTTCAATTGCCTTTTGATGAAGGAAATATATCTGACACTGGACACTCCTTAACTGAAACAAGAGAGAACTATTTATAAAACCAGAGATCTCTGTTTCCATGGAAATGTGAAAAAGTCATTAGCATTAGAAATTAATAACTAATGCCAAAGCTTATTGTTCCAATCTTTCTGTCAGTAATCTAAGGATTTAAGAAGCTGTCTGAGAGGTCATGCTAGTGCACTTCTCATTTGCATGGGTATTAAGGATTTAACTAGCGATCTCTATATTTTTCACATTCACCATCTATTATTTCCATTTGCATTACCTTTTACAATCAGATGCACCAATTCAGATGGAATATTAGCAACTGATCCTTTGTGAAAGCATTTTCTGAAAACCTATGTCATATGTTACAGAATTAATTTGGAAAATATGAATGTAGTAGACGATGGAAAAGAAAAGGGTTGATGTTAATCTCTGGCCAGAAGCCAGTGCGACTGAAAGGCAATCTTACCAAAGAGTCTGAGGGCTTATCAGATTATGGCTGAACTGAGTTTAATTGGGATCAAGGGAAATTAGTTCTAGTTGTTGCAGTCATTCCTGATGTAAAAGAGGCTTCTTGTTGGAAGTTAAGAATCATAGACTCATCACGACAGGGAATTTTCGAGAAAGTCATCTTCAGCTGCTCTATCATTGACATTCTTTCCTTGTATCAAATGGTCAGCAGTGGAAATATTCAACTCCATTCACAGTTCTTACACCAATGACACGGTACACACCACCTTACAATGGGACCTTGATACATAGGATCGTGACAAGTCTACAGTGCTGAATGAATTCAAAGAGGAGATAGATAGATTTTTGAAATATAAGGGAGTTGAAGGCTATACTGAAATGGTATGAAAGAGGAGTTCAGGCCTGGGGTAGATCAACCATCAATGGGGCACCTTGAGGGGCTGAATGACCTACTCCTGTACCTATTTCTTTTGTAAGTAACAAGTAACAACTATCTTATACAAATAAAACAACCCACTTAGCTCCTTGTCTTTCAAGGGCAAAACCATCATTAACTTCCCCAGTTCTCAGATGATCCAAAGCTAAACTGGATGAGTCATGTCTGAAAATGTGTTGCTGGAAAAGCGCAGCAGGTCAGGCAGCATCCAAGGAGCAGGAGAATCGACGTTTCGGGCATGAGCCCTTTCTTCAAGAATGAAGAAGGTCCTGAAGAAGGGCTCATGCCCGAAACGTCGATTCTCCTGCTCCTTGGATGCTGCCTGACCTGCTGCGCTTTTCCAGCAACACATTTTCAGCTCTGGTCTCCAGCATCTGCAGTCCTCACTTTCTCCTGGACTAGTCATGTGGCTGCTTGTGCAAGGGACAGCGTGGTGCTCTGCTACCAGTTGTTTGCCTTGTGACTCTTCAAAACATCTCCATCGTCTACAAGACTCAGAATTCACTACTTGCCAGGATGAAAGAAGCATGTAAAAATACAGATGTAATTCTGGACTGACTACTTTCTTTGATTGGCATCCCTGCCACTCGATTCAATGTCTACTCCTTGTGGATGGATTGTGGCTGTGTCATGTATTATCCATAGAGCAGCAAATCATTCCAACGCAACCCTCCCCTCCTGCAAACCTCTACTAGCCAGAAACGCAGGAACAACAGTGTAATTACATACGATCCCTGCCTTATCCCTGACATAAAAATACAAGCATATGAGCATACAAGTTAGGAGCAGGACAAGGTTAATTTAGTCATGGCTAATTTGATTGCGGCCTCAACTCCACATTCCTGGCTAAGCCATGACTCCCTTTGTAGATAATCTATCTACAGCTGCATTAAAATTATTCAATGGCTTAGTCTTCATCATTCTTTGGGGAAGAGAGTTCCAGAAACCCACAATCCACTAAGAGAAAATGTTCTCTTCACATCCCATCTTATTTTTAAATTTTCCTACAAGGGAAAGCATTCTTTTAGCACTCTCCCAGTCAGGTCATCTCAGGATGTTCCATGTCTTAATAAGATTGTTTCTTGTTCTTCTGCACTCCATTGGATACAGCCCCGCTTGCCCAACCTTTCCTCATAAGATGGCTACCTCTTTCACCCCAACCTTAGGTATCAGTTGAGTGAACCTTTTCTAATCCTCTGCCTTAAGGATATCCTCTTCCTTTCAGAAGAAGACCAAAGCTGTGCACTATTGTGGGAAACATTGCCATTACAAGGACAACAATGATTCAATAATGAGGTATGCCACTGAATTCTTTCAACAATGAGAGAAGGACAATAACTTCATCCTTTGAAAAGTGCCCACATTCTGAGAATAACTTAGAATAAACTCAGGGATATTTAATAGAACCCCTACAATGTGGAAGCAGGCTATTCAGCCCATCAAGTTCACACCAACCCTCCAAAGAGTATCCCACCCAGACCCACTCCCCTACCCTATAACCGTGCATTTTCCATGGCTAACCCACCTAGCCTGCACACTATGGGGCAATTTGGAATAGCCAGTTCACCTGACCTGCACATCTTTGGAGTGTGGGAGGAAACCCATGCAGATACAGGGAGAATGTGCAAACTCCACACAAACAGTGAACCAAGGCTGGAATCAAACCCGGTCCCTGGCACCCTGAGGCAGCAGTGCTAGCCACTGAATCACCTTGCTATCCATTTCCTTTGCTTTCTTACATGCCTGAGTAATTGTGGGTCACATCATCTGCTTACTGGTCCAGGTGGGTGCCAACTGACTTTCTTTTTCAAACCCAGGATAGCCAATGGCTGGCTCAGTGAAATTCCCATAGTCGGCACCGTCTGCACCTCGGGGCAAATTATCGGGAATAATAAAGGGCAAAAAAGAGCACAAAGTTCATCAACTTCACTAAATTCATTTTATCCAGTCAAAACAGCAGTTAGTCAGAATCTATGTTTCAGATACATTGCATTAAATGCCAGAATTCTTCATCTAATAGGTTGCAGGCCTCCACTGCCAATACTCAAAGACATTGGAAGTTACATTGATGAAGTGAGTCCACAGTACAACCTATTTACAGGTGGGCAACACAGAGGCCAGTGCACACACATCACATTGTATCGACAAGTTTAAAACCTGGAGTTTGTTCCTTTGGTCCAATCCAAAAGTTAGAGCCAGAAGAACCCAGAGACCTAGACCCAGAGACCAAAGACCCAGAAACTCTGGGCTAGACCCTAGTCCAGGAGTTACAAAAAAAGCAATGCTCTGTCACTTTTATTGATGCCAAGTTGCAGGGACACTTTCAGTCTTGTTAGAAGCTACATTTAAGTTAGAAGTAACTTATAACGAGAATGTGGCGGAGTTTGGGCTTCAATGCCACTTTCCCACTCAGACCTTATATTCCTTCATTCCTTGAGAGACCAAAACTTGTTCTATTCCAGCCTCACATGTATTCACCACTTTAGTGATTAGGACCAGGTGGAACCCATCGATTACAAGGTTCTTGATTGGCGATGTTAATCAGAGCCAACAGGAACACCGTGACTGAGCAATGTAACCTGAGAATCTCCTCAGTTAAGGACTGACTCTAAGATGGCTGGCCACAGCCAGTGTACTATGCACTAGTAAATAAAGGGTGACTTGGTAACAGGACCCAGTCTCTGTGCAGTTATTTCACAACTGATAGACCATAAAACCACAAGCTATCAGAGCAGAATTAGACAATTCAGCCATCATGTCTGCTCTGCCTCCTCATCATGGCTGATATGCTTCTGAACCCAATTCTCCTGCCTTTGCCCCACAACTCTTGCTCCCTTTAGGAATCAAGAACCTACCTATCTCAGTCATAAATGGAACCTTCATTCCTGCACGTTTTGCTCAACTTGTTTCAGAGCTTGTAATCAGAATATCTTTAATTTTTTTATATTACTTTTACTATGGAAATAAACTAAATACAACAGAAAACACAGATTGACTCTCAGTGGGATACATATACAAAAGCCTCAAATTAATTAGAATTTAAAGACCAGGGAAATGATTTACTTCCTGTCGCACCTTAAAGTCTGCAAGCTTTGTTGACAGGCCAGTTGGTTAAGACCTACTTTTGAGAGTCAGAAGGTGATCATCCTGAGGTGGGCATTCATTTTGGATGGAGGTCTTGATGGATAGACCAAAAAGACTAGACATGTATTTCCTGGCACTTCGATTAGCACTCAAAGTTCCAAATGTCCTAAGATGGTGGCAGAATAAGACACTCCTCTGCTCACCAGTTCCTTTTCCGTTTTTTTACTCTTTGCAGTAGTTTTTGTTCCCCCTCCTCCCAGCCAACTTTTAACTTCTTAAGCTACCCTACATGCGCCAAGTCCCAGAGCAAGATGTAGGGTGAGTGCAGGCCAAGTCTGGGAGCAGGGAGCAGGACTACAACTTGAGTACTTTAAAGACACTTTTTATTCTTATTCTGGACTTTCAAATTCTGTATTCCTATGCTCATGTTTTTTCACTACTTCAATTCTGTGACAGCACTTAACGTATCTGTACCTAGGTACGTAGTATCTAAGATGGCACCGAGAGGTGACCCACAAACCTTTCTCTGCACTCATTCAAGTGCACGTGACAATAAAGGCTATTCTGTTCTAAATTAGGATATCTGCAAAGTCTGAATTGATATTGATTGGGCCCTATCCAGCTTCTGTTAACAACAGAATCCTATTTTTTAATTGATCATTTCATGTATTTACTATTTACCTGGTGGCAGTAGGCCCCAAATTCTTATATAATTAATTGTGCTGGACTTGGCCCTAAGAGTGTTCAGTTGTAAACGCTGCAAAGCTGAATACTGCAGTTTTGTTTGGCAGCTAATTTGCACACACACACATTGGTGTGAGTCTGATGTAAAGTGAAAGTGTGGTATTTGAGAATTATCTTGAAAAAGCCAATTTTGGCTGAATATTACAGCAACAGCTGACTAAGGGAGCAGCAGGTCAGTGGCAAATTATTTGGATCACTTAATTCTCTGTAGTTAATTACACTTGACAAATCATGCGTCTTTGTGTACCATTTTGAGGAAAGATTATCACTGCAGGATTTGGCAGTGAAAGAGGGACAAAAGACGAGCTGGTAGTTTGTCACAGCAGTCTCCAAACCTTCTTGGATGCGATTATACAGAGGACAGACTGACTGCTTTACCTTCACAGCGGGAAACTGGAAAATGGTGTTAAAAACCTACAGCAAGCCTCACACCCAGAAATGCAGACCAGTCCAGAAAGACATTCAGTGACCTAAACAGTGCAGGCAAGTTAACAAGCCAGGTCCTCTCCCTTTTCTATCTGGGGCACGCTGCTTACAAAAGCTTCATTATGCAGAACTAACATTTATACAGCACACCTTTAAAGGATAAGCATCAAATCGGAATTTTACAGTAGGGCTTCCCCATTTTGTCCAACAGCAATTAAATTTATGAAGAAACTTACAGAGTGGTAAAAGCTTGCATTATTTCATATCTTTCACAATCTAAGGCTATCCCAAGGCAGGTCACAATCAATACTGGAAATGTGTTGCTGGAAAAGCGCAGCAGGTCAGGCAGCATCCAGGGAACAGGAGAATCGACGTTTCGGGCATAAGCCCTTCTTCAGGAATGGGGAAAGTTTGTCCAGCAGGCTAAGATAAAAGGTAGGGAGGAGGGACTTGGGAGAGGGGCGTCGGAAATGTGATAGGTGGAAAGAGGTCAAGGTGAGGGTGATAGGTCAGACTGGGGTGGGGGCGGAGAGGTCGGGAAGAAGATCTCAGGTTAGGAAGGCGGTGCTGAATTTGATGGATTTGACTGAGACAGGGTGGGGGGGAGGGGAAATGAGGAAACTGGTGAAATCTGAGTTCATCCCTTGTGGTTGGAGGGTTCCTAGCCGGAAGATGAGGCGTTCTTCCTCCAACCGTCGTTTTGTTGTGGTCTGACGATGGAGGAGTCCAAAGACCTGCATATCAATCAATAGATTACTTTGGAAGAGCACTCATTGTTGTACTGTAGTGGCCAAATGCACACAGCTATTAGGGGAGGAAAAAAAGCAGGTTTGTTTTGGAAAGTTGAGGGATAAGTATTACCCAAGAAAATGTCCATTTGTTTTTTTTTGGATAATGCTAAAAGATCATTTACAGGAACACGAGAGGGCAAAGGAGACCTCAATGTCGGTATGCACAAGTGGGACATTTTCAAGTTGACAGTTTGTGACTGTTGGAGTGCTGCAGCCTTAGCTACTTACAGTCTATAGTGGTAACAGAAATGAAAAGAGAGAGAGTAATGCTATGTTTTCTGACTATACAAAGCTAGGTGGAAAGGCAAGTTGTGAAGTGGATACAGGGAGGCTACAAGGGGAGACAGATATGCTAAGTGAGTGAGCAATAAGATAGCAGATGGAGTAGAATGACAGGAAGGGTGAGGTCTGGTTGTAAGAATAGAAAAGCAAGAGTACTTTTGCAAGGTGTGAAACCTGTACATGTTGATGTTCGGAGGTACTTGTGTGTGCCGGTACAGGGAATGCAAGAAGTCAGCATGCAGATATAGCAAGCAATTAGGAATATAAGTTACTTGTTGGCCTTTATTGCAAGGGGATTGGAGCCATGGGAATAAGGAAGTCTTGCTATTGTTGTACTGGGTTTGATATAATCACATCTCAAATATTGTGGGCAGGTTTGGGCTCCGTAATTCAGGGAGTAATTAATTGCTTTGGAGGCTGCACAACGAAGGTTCACTAAATTGGTTGCTGGGATAACAGGGTTGGACTATGAGGGGAAGCTGAGTAAATTGAGTAAATACCCTGTCAGGCATTGATGAATGAGAGGGGATTTCATTGAGACCTACGAATTTCTGAAGGTGCTTGACAGAACAGACACTGAGGGATTGTTCCCACTGATCAGGGAATCTAAAACATGGGGGCAATCATTTCGGACTGAAATGAGGAAAAATTACTTCACTTGTACAACTTTGGAATTCTCCTTAGAGGATCGAGGATGATTACATGTGAGGCTGGAAATAGAAAGATGTTTGGTCTCTAAGGGAATGAAGGAATATGAGGACTAGGTGGCAAAGTGGTGTGGAAGCCCAAATTCAGCCAGGACTGTACTGAGTGGCAGGGAGGTCTTGATTTGGACTACTTATTTTTTATGTTCCTGTAGGACACCGTTCAGACGAACTGGCATTAGGCAGCATGCAATCTGTAGGCTATATGTGATACTGTAACACAGAAAGGATGGGGAAATCTAAGAGAATGAGATGAAACTGGCTTGGCCTTATTTACATCATCAAGTATAAGTTGAGGGTGACATTGAGGGACCCAAGTTCGATTCCACCCTTGTCCACTGTCTGTGTGAAGTTTGCACATTTAACATGGATTGTCCATGCTAAATTGCCCGTAGTGTCCAAGAATGTGCAGACTAAAGTGGGTTTGCCATGGGAAATGCAGGGTTAAGAGATAGGGTGGTTGGGTCGAGGTGGGATGATGTTTGGAAGGTTGATGGGCTGAATGGCTTGCTTCCACACTGTAGGGATTCTATTCTATTCTAAGTACTCTAATTTCACCATATCCATGTCTGTCAGCCTCTTTTGTAATCTTCCTGATCCCCATGTCACAGCCTTCAATCAGCCCTCCAGCATCAACAGAAACCTACTTAGCATGCTTACTGAAAGATTTACCAAATCTGTTCTATAATTTTATTCTGCAGAGGGTTTCCTGTCTTCTTACAATTACCTGTCAAACCAAGATTGTTGGGTCACTTTTGAAGAATCTTCAAATCATGGAAGCCTGTAATCTTTTTGTTCTCCACGAGATGGCAGTAAAGAAATATTGTTCTGTTCTGGATTGTCTGATCTGCCACTCAGAGAGATATATATGTATGTGTGTGTATTAGTATGCATTGTCACAAATAATTGCACTTTGTAACTGCAGCGAACAGCAAGGAGAATAATAAATGTATTTTAAAATGCATTTGACATATATCTACTATATTCTCAAATCAAGCTTTTGACCTATGGAGGAATGCACTCTATTATAGAACATGATCTTACTTGACACAGCAACTTATAGCACAGTAGGAGGCCACTCAGGCTATCATCCCATAAATTTAGCCTAGTTTGTAGCATTGAGGATTATAGTACAGGTAGTTCTCCTATAACACCGTAGTTGCATTCCAGCTAAACATTGTTCAGTAGAAAATCGCTTAATATAAATAATGGCGCTCATGGGAAAAGTGGAGTTCGGGGCAGACCAGCACAAAATATCACTCACAAACACTCAAAAATCACCCAAAAGTCTAACACAAAGTATAGCACAGCCTGAATGAAGGCTTAAATCACATTTATTAATGAAACAAAAATAAATTTAACACATGACATGGAAAATGTATTGTTAATGCAGGGATAGAAGATTCAGAAAATTGGGGAGTTGGTCTTATAGAAACATATAAAATTCTGAAGGGAATAGATAAGTTAGATCAAAGTTTGGGTGAAGATTTGTAGCTCGGGTGCTCGTTGTTGTGGTTCTGTTCGCCGAGCTGGAAATTTTTGTTGCAAACGTTTCGTCCCTGCCGCTTCCGGTTGTCAGTTTCAGCTGTCCGCTGACGATCCGCATCCATGAACATCAACTAGCCACGAAACGTCACGACCAGCTATCCTTAGTAGCCACACACGCAGACGACAAGCAACATGAATTCGACTGGGACAACACTACCATTATAGGGCAAGCCAAACAAAGAACAGCCAGAGAATTCCTAGAAATATGGCACTAATCCACAAACTCCATCAACAGCTTGTGTGGCTACTAAGGATAGCTGGTCGTGACGTTTCGTGGCTAGTTGATGTTCATGGATGCGGATCGTTAGCTGTCTTCCTGTTTGTCCTATATAGTGTTTTGTGCAGTCCTTGCATGGGATTTTGTACACTACATTAGTTTTGCTCATGCTGGGTATCGGGTCCTTCGTTCTCCATCAACATATACATCGACCTGGACCCAATATACCGGCCACTACAGCGGACAGCTGAAACTGACAACCGGAAGCAGCAGGGACAGGCCACTATAAATGCCAGAATAAACACCACAGAAGCGCTTCACAGGAGGCTCCCAAGCACTGAGGATGTCACCTAGACAGGGGACGAAACGTTTGCAACAAAAATTCCCAGCTCGGCGAACAGAACCACAACAGATAAGATAGATGCAGAGAGGATGTTTCCACTGGCAGGTGAAGCTGCGACGAGAGGGCATTGCCTCAAGAATAGGGGGAGCAGATTTAGGACTGAATTGAAAAGGAACTTCTTCACTCAGAGGGTTGTAGATCTATGGAATTCTCTGCCCAATGAAGTAGTTGACGCTACTTCAGTAAACGTTTTTAAAGCGAAAGTAGATTTTTTTTTTAACAATAAAGGAATTAAGGGATATGGTGAGAGGGTGGGTGAGTGGATCTGAGTCCATGAAAAGATCAGCCGTGATCTTATAGAATGGCAGAGCAGGCTCGAAGGGCCGGACATCCTATTCCTGCTCCTGGTTCTTATGTTCTTATGACAGAGGGTCATCGTCATCACCACCTTCAGGTGCAGTTGTGGTTGCAGTAGTGGATGCCTATGGTTCATTTTCTTCTGACTGTTTCTTGGGGGTTGGTTTAGAGAAGACATCTGGTTTTTGCTGTTTTGCCCTTTTTCTTCTGCCTTTGAAGAAGCTTTTCATAAGGTGCCAGATGATATCTTATTGAACAAACTGCTACCCTGCTGCCTTCTGCGTTGCAGTCGTTGTCCTCTAAGAGCTGCAACTGCTTCTCAATTTCCCTCAGGATAGAAAACAAAAGAGAAGTGGAAAGCTCCTGTGAAGCTGCATGCTGGACTTCATCTCCAGCATCTCCAGCTTTCACTTCCTCCTCAGCGACAAGCTGTTGTAGATCGGCATGGAAACATGGCGCTGACATCTGAACATGTGCAGCACGAAGCATGCAAAACAATCCCTGCTGGAATCGTGCTATTGTGAACAGAGGTAAGTGTTCTCGAAAATACTGTTCCTTAATTCTTCAGAGATATTATAGCCAAATCGCTCTGCCGAAACACGCTTTATATGAGAACTACTTGTACTTCAAGCGTGCACCCAAACCCTTTTTTAAATGTGATGAGGCTCGTTCCTCTCCCACCTGTTCAGGCAATGAGTTCCTGTGCTGCTCTGGGTGTAAAGATCACTGCTCAGCTCCCCACTAACTCTAAACCTATCAGTCCTGGTTATTCAGTTCACTGCTAATAGAAATAGGTCGCTCCAATCCACTTCTCTTCTGCCTCTTATAGTTTTGTGCATGCGGATAACCATGGCCACACTGTTGGAGCTACAAAAAATGAGAAGAGTTTAAAAGAGAAGTTGTTCAGAGTGAAGACAATCTCAGCCAGTGGAGGAGGCTGATGATTGACAGGTCTCAAGGGACCACTGTCTTTTTGCCAGCCTTATCTTCCTTTACGATTTTGCCTGTCCTCGGATGCTGCCTGAATTGCTGTGCTCTTCCAGCACCACTGATCCAGAATCTGGTTTCCAGCATCTGCAGTCATTGTTTTTATCTTCCTTTACACCTCCCCTCTCGACTTATTATAATTAACCCAGTTATTTCTCAATATGCTTGCCAGATATTTGGCTTTTTTTGTGCCAGATGTCAGTGTCCCTGTAGTTTTCACACAAGCATTGATTTTCCAACCTCATCACAACTCTGTGTATTGTTAATTAATGCCTTGAGTTTAAATGGGGGAAAGAGACAGAAAATCCTTACGCAAGCTACACAATCTTATTAAGAAACAGCAAGAAATGAGTAAAACCTAGTAGCTCAGCTCAATACAATAGACTGGCACAAATTCGGATTATTACCTGAGCCATGCACCAATTGACATTGCTGAAGAAGGGCTTATGCCCGAAACGTCGATTCTCCTGTTCCTTTGATGCTGCGCTTTTCCAGCAACACATTTTTAAGCTCTGATCTCCAGAATCTGTGATCCTCACTTTCTACCAATTGACATTGGGTACATAAAATGAGGGGAATAAATACATAGCTCAAAGAATGAAAACTGGAAGAACTGCGGATGCTGTGAATCAGAAACAAAAATAGAAATTGCTGGAAAAGCTCAGCAGGTTTGACAGTATTTGTGGAGAGAACTGAGTTTCAGGTCAAGTGACCCTTCCTCAAAACTGAGCTTTTCCAGGAATTTCTGATTTTGCTGGCTTATAGAATGGTCTGGAATAAATGGGTTGTTGGGCACTCGCTACAGTACCTAGGAAAGTGAGAGCTGTATCGTTAGGATGGTCAATGCCTGAACTATGCAGGAACCTGTGTTCTTGTGAAACACATACTGAGGAAGAGGGTTTTTAAATTCATTGTGAAGACAAGGAATCAAATGGAAACATGAATCCAAGTGTATAGACATGGGAAGAGAGGAAAATAGCAATATGGGAAACAAAGGTCAAAGAATCCTATTGGATCCACTAGATACTGCCAGCAAGACTAATGTAATGTACAAGATAACATGCAAGAACTGTAAAAACCACCACATCGGACAAACAAGCAGGAAACTTGCCAGCAGGATACATGAACACCAACTAGCCACCAAAAGACACAACCCACTCTCACTAGTTTCCATACATACAGACAAAGTAGTACACCACTTTGACTGGGACAACACACACATCCTTGGACAGGCAAAAGAAAGACACGCAAATTCTTAGAGGCATGGCATTCTAACCAGAATTCCATCAATAAACACATCGACTTAGATCCTATCTACCTTCCCTTGAAAAAAAGAAGCAGAAATGACATCACCCACCTTAAGAAACCAAGACCTATAAATAGAGAGGTGAGACATACCACCAGCACTTCACCAGAGACTCTCACTGATGATGTTACCTAGTCATGGTGACAAAACATCTTAAAACAAACCTTCCAAATCAGCGAACAAACTTACAGACTTATCATCAACCTGAGCTACAAATTTTCTCAGAAGTCGTTAAGGTCAAAGAATGGCAGAAAGGGTCAACGAGAAGTAAAGAACCAGGAATACAGCAACTAAATGTTACAAAGAACAAACACATAAAATGAAAGGCTCTATATCTTGCTATGGACTAGACAAAACCCCCTCAAAATATGCTGTGGTTCTATTCGCCGAGCTGGAAGTTTTTATTGCAAACGTTTCGTCCCCTGGCTAGGCGACATCATCAGTGCTTGGGAGCCTCCTGCGAAGGACCTGGACCCAATATACCAACCACTACAGCGGACAGCTGAAACTGACAACCGGAAGCGGCAGGGACAGACCACTATAAACACCGGAGGAAACACCAAAGAAGCGCTTCGCAGGAGGCTCCCAAGCACTGATGATGTCACCTAGCCAGGGGACGAAACGTTTGCAACAAAAACTTCCAGCACGGCGAACAGAACCACAACATTAGTGAGAATCCAGGAAGACCCAGCTGTGAAAGGAAAGTGGTTGTGGAGGGTCAGTCACTTCAGCCCCAGGGCATCTTGGCAGGACTCCCTCAGGATAGTGTCCTAACCCCCCCCTACCATCTTCAGCTGCTTCATCAATGACCTTCCCTC
>NC_057711.1:28174220-28242081 GCF_004010195.1 Chiloscyllium plagiosum | reverse complement strand
TATCTACCTGCGACTCCACTTTCAAGGAGCTATGAACCTGCACTCCAAGGTCTCTTAATTCAGCAACACTCCCAAGGACCTTACCATTAAGTGTATAAGTCCAGCTAAGATTTGCTTTCCCAAAATGCAGCATCTTGCATTTATCTAAATTAAACTCCATCTGCCACTCCTCGGCCCATTGGCCCATTTGATCAAGAACCCATTGTAATCTGAGGCAACCTTCTTCGCTGTCCACTACACCTCCAATTTTGGTGTCATCTGCAAACTTACTAACTATACCTCTTATGCTCACATCCAAGTCATTTATATAAATGACAAAAAGTAGCGGACCCAGCACAGATCCTTGTGGCACTCCACTGGTCACAGGCCTCCAGTCTGAAAAACAACCTTCCATCCTCTGTCTTCTACCTTCGAGCCAGTTCTATATCCAAATGGCTAGTTCTCGCTTTATCCCATGAGATCAAACCTTGCTAACCAGTCTCCATGGGGAACCTTGTAGAACGTCTTACTGAAGTCCATATAGATCACGTCCACCACTCTGCCCTCATCAACCCTCTTTGTTACTTTTTCAAAAATCTCATTCAAGTTTGTGAGACATGATTTCCCACGCACAAAGCTATGTTGACTATCCCTAATCAGTCCTTGCCTTTCCAAACACATGTACATCCTGTCCCTCAGGATTCCCTCCAACAAGTTGCCCACCACCCATGTCAGGCTTACCGGTAAATAGTTCCCTGGCTTGTGCTTACCACTTTAAATAATGGTACTACGTTTGCCAACCTCCAGTCTTCTGGCACCTCACCTGTGACTATCGATGATACAAATATCTCAGCAAGATGCCCAGCAATCACTTCTCTCGTTTCCCATAGAGTTCTAGGGTACACCTGATCAGGTCCTGGGGATTTATCCACCTTTATATGTTCCAAGACATCCAGCACTTCCTCCTCTGTAATAGGGACATTTTTCAAGATGTCACCATCTATTTCCCCACATTCTATATCTTCTATGTCCTTCTCTACAGGAAACACTGAGGCAAAATACTCATTTAGTATCTCTGCCATCTCCTGCGGCTCCACACAAAGGCTGCCTTGCTGATCTTTAAGGGACCGTATTCTATCCCTAGTTACCCTTTTTGCCCTTAATATATTTGTAAAAACCCGTTGGATTCTCCTTAACCTCATTTCCCAAAGCTATCTCATCTCCCCTTTTTGTCCTCCTGATTTCCCTCTTCAGTGTACCCCTACTGCTTTTATACTCTTCAAAGGATTCGCTCTCCTGTCTATACCTGATATATACTTCCTTCTTTTTCTGAACCTAAACATCAATTTCTCTAGTATCCAGCATTCCCGACACCTACCAGTCTTTCCTTTCACTCGAACGGAATATACTGTCTCTGGACTCTTGTTATCTCATTTCTGAAGGCTTCCCATTTTCCAGCCATCCCTTTACCTGCGAATATCTGCACCCAATCAGCTTTTGAAAGTTCTTGCCAAATATTGTCAAAATTAGCCTTCCCCGAATTTAGAGCTTTAATGTTAGATCTGGTCTACCATTTTCATCACTATTTTAAAACGAATAGAATTATGGTTGTTGGCTCCAAAGTGCTCCCCCACTGACACCTCAGTCACCTGTCCTGCCTTATTTCCCAAGAGTAGTCAAGTTTTGCACCTTCTCTAGTAGGTACATCCACATACTGAATCAGAAAATTTTCTTGTACACACTTAACAAATTCCTCTCCATCTAAACCCTTAACACTATGGCAGTCCCAGTCTATGTTTGGAAAGTTAAATTCCCCTACCATAACCACCCTATTATTCTTATAGGTAACTGAGATCTCCTTTCAAATTGTTTCTCAATTTCCCTCTGACTATTCAGGGGTCTATCATACAGTCCCATTAAGGTGATCATTCCTTTCCTATTTCTCAGTTCCACCCAAATAACTTCCCTGGATGTATTTCAGGGAATATCCTCCCTTAGTACAGATGTAATGCTATCCCTTATCAAAAACGCCACTCCCCCTCCTCTCTTGCCTCCCTTTCTATCCTTCCTGTAGCATTTGTATCCTGGAACATTAAGCTGCCAGTCCTGCCCATCCCTGAGCCATGTTTCTGTAATTGCTATCATATCCCAGTCCCATGTCCCTAACCATGCCCTGAGTTCATCTGCCTTCCCTGTTAGGCCCCTTGCATTGAAATAAATGCAGTTTAATGTATTAGTCCTACCTTGTTCTCTGCTTTGTTCGAGCCTGCCCTGTTTAACTTGCTTTTTTTCTCAATGTACCAGTCTCAGATTGATCTCTTTCCTCAGTATCTCCCTGGGTCCCACCCTTCCTCTTTGCAAGTTTAAATCCTCCTCCTGAGCAGCTCTAGCAAATCTCTCTGTCAATATGTTAATCCCCTTCCAATTCAGGTGCAATCCGTCCTTCTTGTACAGGTCATTTCTACCCCAGAAGAGATTCCAATGATCCAAAAATGTGAATCCTTCTCCCATATGCCAGCTCGTCAGCCATGCATTCATCTACTCTATCCTTCTGTTCCTGCCCTCACTAGCTTGTAGCACCAGGAGTAATCCAGGTATTACTGCCCTCGAGGGCCTCCTTTTTAAATTCCTCCCTAACTCTCTGTAATCTCCCTTCAGAATCTCATCCTTTTCCCTTTCTATGTCGTTGGTATCAATTTGTACAATGACCTCCTGCTGGCCCCTCTCCCCTTTGAGAACATTCTGCACCCTCTCTGAGACATCCTTGATCCTGGTACCAGGGAGGCAACACACCATTGTGATTTTTCACTGCTGACCACAGAAACATTTGTCTGTGCCCCTGACTAGAAAGTTCCCTAACACAATCAAGCAGTTGGAACTGATGTACCCCTCATTACATTAGAGCCAGTCTTGATCCGAGAAACTTGGCTGTTTGTGCTACATTCCCCTGAGAGTCCATCACCCCCTACATTTTCCAAGCCAGCATACTTGTTTGAAATGGAGATAGCCACAGAAGACTCCTGTACTACCCACCCACCTCTCCTACCTTTCTTGGAGTTAACCCATCTATCTGACTATATCTGCGGCTTTTCTCCCTTCCTATAACTGCCATCCATACATGGAAGATACAGACTGTTGGGAATTAAATGGTGACATCTCACAAAATGTCCATATTACAGAGGAGGAAGTGCTGGATGTCTTGAAACGCATAAAAGTGGATAAATCCCCAGGACCTGATCAGGTGTACTCGAGAGCTCTGTGGGAAGCTAAAGAAGTGATTGCTGGGCCTTTTGCTGAGACATCGATAGTCACAGGTGAGGTGCCGGAAGACTGGAGGTTGGCTAATCTGGTGCCACTGTGAGCATAAGAGGTACAGTTAGTAAGTTTGCAGATGACACCAAAATTAGAGGTGTAGTGGACAGTGAAGAGGGTTACCTCAGATTATAACAGGTATCTTGACCAGATGGGCCAATGGGCTGAGAAGTGGAGATGGAGTATAATTCAGATAAATGCGAGGTGCTGCATTTTGGGAAAGCAAATCTTAGCAGGACGTATACACTTAATGGTAAGGTCCTGGGGAGTGTTGCTGAACAAAGAGACCTTGGAGTGCAGGTTCATAGCTCCTTGAAAGTGGAGTCGCAGTTAGATAAGATAGTGAAGAAGGCGTTTGGTATGCTTTCCTTTATTGGTCAGAGTATTGAGTACAGGTGTTGGGAGGTCATGTTGCAGCTGTACAGGACATTGGTTAGGCCACTGTTGGAACATTGCATGCAATTCTGGTCTCCTTCCTATCGAAAAGATGTTGTGAAACTTGAAAGGGTTCAGAAAAGATTTACAAGGATGTTGCCAGGGTTGGAGGATTTGAGCTATAGGGAGAGGCTGAACAGGCTAGGGCTGTTTTCCCTGCAGCCTCAGAGGCTGAGGGGTGACCTTATAGAGGTTCACAAAATTATGATGGGCATGGATAGAGTAAATAGGCAAAGTCTTTTCCCTGAGGTCAGGGAGTCCAGAACTAGAGGGCATAGGTTTAGGGTGAGTGGGGAAAGATATAAAAGAGGCCTACGAGGCAACTTTTTCACACAGAGAGTGGTAGCCAGAGGAAGTGGTGGAGGCTGGTACAATTGCAACTTTAAGAAGCATTTGGATGGGTATATGAATAGGAAGGGTTTGGAGGATATGGACCGGGTGCTGGCAGGTGAGACGAGATTGGGTTGGGATATCTGGTCGGCATGGACAAGTTGGACCGAAGGGTCTGTTTCCATGCTGTACATCTTTATGACTCAATGACTCTATAACTGCGCAGGTTCACTGCTGTGTCACTGGGTTTCTTTCTCTTTCTCCCTTACAGACTATGTGCTCGCTGCCTTTGTCTGTCTTTCTCCCTTTTAAAAGTGCTGCTGTTCTGACTTTTTTTTAAATCCAAAGTTCCAAAGCAATTGCAACAACGTATAAAACAGTAATTGCTGCACCTGGAATTCAAGGAAATCACTTCCAAGACCTGAAATACCTCAAAAAAAGTAGCAGCCTGTTACAGCCAGAAATTTGTCCCATCCTCCATTTTGTCGAACTTTGGCAAGCTTGGACATATTTAGGCGTGGAGTCAGAGAAAATGGGTGAGATTCTTTGTGAGTACTTTGCGTTGGCATTCATTGAGGTTAGGGATGGATGTTCTATTACTTAAGGTAAGGAGGGGGGACGTACTGGGAGGCATTAAGGTGGACCAGTCCCCAAATTCCGGATAGGGTCTATCCCAGGTTACTGAGGGAAGCAGGAGAGGAAATAGCTGGGGCCTTAACAGATATATTTGCAGCAACCTTTAACACGGGTGAGGTCCCAGAGGACTGGAGAATTGCTAATGTTGTCCCCTTGTTTAAGAAGGGTAGCAGGGAAGATCCATGTAATTATAGACCCGTGAGCCTGACATCAGTGATAGGGAAGCTACTGAAGAAAATACTAAGGGATAGGATCTATTTCCATTTGGAAGAAAATAGGCTTATCAGTGATTAGATTAGATTCCCTTCAGTGTGGAAACAGGCCCTTTGGCCCAACCACTCCACACCCATCCTCCGAAGAGTAACTCACCCAGACCCATCTCCCCCTGAATGATGCACCTAACACTATGAGCAATTAGGCATAGCCAATTCACCTAAGCTGCACATCTTTGGATTGTGGGAGGAAACCGGAGCACCCGGAGGAAACCCACACAGACAGTCACCCGAGGCTGGAATTGAACCTGGGACCCTGGTGCTGTGAGGCATCAGTGCTAACCACTGAGCCACTGTGCTGCCCACCCGACCAATTTGTGAAGGAAACATGCTTTTGAGCGGGGAAGGTCATGTCTTACCAACTTCATAGAATTCTTTGAGCAAGTGACAAAGTTGATTGATGACGGAAGGGCTGTAGATGTCGTATACATGGACTTCGGTAAGGTGTTTGAGAAGGTTCCCCATGGTAGGCTAATGGCAAAAGTGAAGTCGCATGGGATCCAAAGTGTACCAGCTAGATGGATTGAGAACTGGCTGGACAACAGGAGATAGAGAGTAGTAGTAGAAGGGTGTTTCTCAAAATGGAGAACTGTGACCAGTGGTATTCCACAGGGATCCGTGCTGGGATCACTGTCGTTTGTGATATACACAAATGATTTGGAGGAAGCTATAGGTGGTCTGATTAGCATGTTTGCAGATGACACTAAAATTGGTGGTGTAGCAGATAGTGAAGGGGACTGTCAGAAAATACAGCAGAATATAGATAGATTGGAGCGTTGGGCGGAGAAATAGCAGATGAGTTCAATCCAAGCAAACGTGAGGCGATGCATTTTGGAAAATCCAATTCAAGAATGACCTATCCAGTAAATGGAAACGTCCTGGGGAAAATTGATGTCCAGAGAGATCTGTATGTTCAGGTCCGTTGTACCCTGAAGGTGGCAATGCAGGTCAATGGAGTGATCAAGAAGGCATACGGCATGCTTTCCTTCATCGGATGGGGTATTGAGTGCAAGAGTTGGCAAGTCATGTTATAGCTGTATAGGACTTTGGTTCTGCCACATTTGGAATACTGCATACAGTTCTGCTTGCCACATTACAAAAAGAATGTGGATGCTTTGGAGAGGGTGCAGAGGAGGTTCACCAGGATGTTGCCTGGTATGGAGGGTGCTAGCTATGAGGAGAGATTGAGTGGTTCAGGATTATTTTCATTAGAAAGATGGAGTTTGAGAGGGACCTGTTTGAGGTTTACAAAATCATGAGATTTATAGGCAGGGTGGATAGCAAGAAGACATTTCCCAGAATTGGGACTGAATTACTAGGGGTCACAAGTTCAAAGTGAGAGGGGAATAGTTTAAGGGAGATATCCATGGAAGGTTCTTTACGCAGAGGGCAGTGAGTGCCTGGAAAGCATTGCCAGTGAAGGTGGTAGAGATGGACACAATAGCGTCACTTAAGATGTATCTAAACAGAAACATGAATGGGCAGAGAGCAGAGGTTTTGGATCCTGACAAAATAGGTGAGAGGTTGAGATAGAGGATCTGAATTGATGCAGGCTTGGAGGGCCAAAGGGCCTGTTCCTGTGCTGTAATTTTCTTTGTTCTTTAAACAGATCTCCACCAGGCCTATGGCTATGAAGGGCTTGCTCTCTATCACTGACCTCATCAATACTCCTACCTTTCACTTCTATCTCTGCCTTTTTAAGTTGACTTTGAGTTTTCAGTTTCAACCTCCAAAGTTTAAAAACTCTTCTTTTCTCCCTTTCTTTTGCTAGGGCCTCCCTTTCCTTTCATTTTTCCTCTGCTTTCAGTTGTAATTAATTTCCTTTTCATGTTCAAGCTGCTTCATTTGCAATTGAATTTTAGCTACTTCCAATTATTCCAATGGCATTTCCGACGATTGTAAATGTTGCTGCCATTACCTCAACTTTTTAGACGGACAAAAACGACCCCAACTCCAGCTTTACCTTGCTCACTTTCTGCAGATCTCCTGAAGTGACTTCTTCCACCTCCAGGGAACTCTTAGTGGCTGAAAGAGCCATCATTACACAAGACACACCCTATTTAAACTGACCAAATTCAACACCTGCAAAGAGAATACTAACACTCACCACTCACTGCCTTTGGTCCAATAATCCTAAACTCAACCTGGAATTCAAGCTTTTGATCCAGTTATGGACCAGACCAGACCCCCTCAAAATATATTAAGAAGGTAGTCTAGACTTTAACCTTTTCTTATTTTAAAGCTAAGTGTAAGGCATTGTGCTCTTGATATAATTCAATTGGTCCAACTAGCAGACTGGAAACAAAACACAATTTATTCACATACTATAATTAAAATACAGACAAAGTAAAAACAAAAGAAAAAATTGGCTTAACTGTAATTCTATTGAAATGCTTAACAAATAATATATGTTAACTGCTACTGATTAACTGTTTCACTACAGTAACATCCCATAAACATACCCTTGGCAAAGGCAAATTCAGTCAAATAAATTGTCTCACACTTAATTCTAGCAGCAGGAAGAGAAACCCAGTTTTCAGCTGTAACAGAGAGAGTAATAAGAGCTTCTCCATCCAGCTTCAAGATCCCAGCACCTGGTACTGAAGGCTAAAACTAAAACAAAATCCAGGTTCTGTGGGAGCTTGATCCCACCCATCCAGGCTGCTTCTATTGCTTCAACTTTAAAAAAAACAAGGCTTCACAATCTGTTTATTGGCTTTGGAGTAGATTACTTTGTACCTCAGCCTTTCATAATTTAAAAAAAATGACAAAATATGCCATTCCTGCACATCCTGTAGATGGCACTGACCTGGGTGACAACTTCAAGCCAGGCTCTGACGGCATGGTTGGCTCTGTAAGTGCTCTGCGAAGAGAACACCTCTAAATTCCATGCCCCTTTGACCCTGGACCTCCAGAATCATCTTCTCCTTCTCCAACATCTTCTGTACTCATCTTTGAGCAAGCAGGGCCAGCTTTGGAAAGCCAGTACTCATCTGAGTGCATTGTCACATTTTAAACGTGATCTTTTAATGATATCGATAACACCAGTCTTCCCAATTTCTATTGCACTGCACTCTGAGTCTGTTTTCCATTGATCAGAAAGATACTTGGGTAATCAGCAACCTTCAGATCCTGAGAGCTCAGAGAGACACAGTAATCACCACAGCTTTTGTAGTCCTGAGACCACCATGCAGGATTTTCTCTCCCACTGTTGCCATGAAGGCTACAGTTTGCTTTTGTGGATGTGCTGACAGTGACTGATTGCTTGCTGCTTTAGGTGTGAGTGAGAAAATAAAGCTCCTCTCACACTGTTGCAAATACAAGCTGTAGGATCCAGTCACATCTATTAGTTGTCACATGTCCTGAAGTGAGTGCCAGTTCCAAATCCTACACTGGCAATGAGTGATGTTCTTGTCAGGCATTTTACTAGAGGCATTCTACCATCTATGTTTTGTAAGCACTATTTAATTCAGTAAATTTTATCAGTTTCCTCCTGTGAAAATGTGGCATCTTTTTTTCTCTGATGCCATGATCCTGTTTGGCTCCCACTGGTAGTTTTCTTCTAGTGTGCAAACTTTGAACATAAGGAACATGCTGAGACACTCAAGTTAGCTGAGAGTAGGTTGTGAAAGCAAACTGCAACACATTTGCTGTTGTCCACGTTGCTGTTACAACGTTCAAGCAGAATTTGCTTTTAAAAAGTACAGTAGATAAAGCCTTATAGGGTCCTGAGAGACATGGGCAGTGGTGGGATTTGTGGCAGAATGAGATGAGCAATCCATGCCCTCACTGCACCTTTTGTGAAGTAGCAAGACATGTTTTTCACTTACTGCACACAGCCTCCATGATAGACAACAAGCACCAGCCACACACACTCCACAAGCATGGACATTGGCATTAGACATGTACCAAGCATTAACAACCCTCATAGCACATCTCCAGCTGTTCTTCTGTACTTCTGCACTTCAATGCTGTACCTCAGGCTTCACTGACAACTATTATTGCAATGCTGCAGCAAGGCACATGCACCCAGCTAATGGACTGGATCAGATTGCATCCCTGGTGTCTGAACTTCACTCGCTCTCATGGCGTACTCTCGTTCTGAGCTTATCCCTGCCATGTGTTGCCTTGCCTTTTTCTGTGTTCTCCCCTCAGTTTGGGCCTTTATTACATCTGCCTTGCCATGCAGACATAAAATCAAGAATCTTGTCATATTTGTCAGCAGGCCTCAGTCATATGGTAGGTGATACCTCTGTTAGGAGGTGCCAGCACGGTAAGTTCAAGGACAGCCTCTGCTGCCGGTCCAGGCATTTGGAAAATGGTCAGTCAGCTTTCAGTTAGAGATACAAAAACTGCAAATGCTGGAATCCAAATTAGACAAGTAAGAGACTAGAAGGACACAACAGGCCAGGCAGCTTCAGGAGGTGGAGAAGTCAATGTTTCGGGTGTAACCCTTCTTCAGGACTGGGGGTGGGTGTGGGGGGAGCTGTATATAAAGGGTGCGGCAGGGGCAGGGTGGTGAGGTGGGGATAGGTGAAGACAGGTAGAGGGTACAACCTGGCTGGTCAATGGGAGGAATGAATCTGGTTGGTGGTAGGGAGCAGTGGAAGGGAGGGGGAGGGGCTAGGGAGGGAGTTGGGGATAGGAAGGGGATTTGAAATTGGAGAACTCAATGTTGAGTCCTCCGGGCTGTAGTCTGCCCAGAGGGAAGATGAGGTGTTGTTCCTCCAATTTGCGTCTTGGCTCGTTTTGGCAATGGAAGAGGCAAAGGATGGTCATGTCGGAAAGGGAGTGGGAGGGGGAACTAAAATGGGCGGTGACTGGGATGTCTATTCAGCACTTGCGGGCTCGGCTGCGATGTTCGGTGAGCCATTCCCTAAGTTTACGTTTGCTCCCCCTGATGTAGCGAAGACCACATCGGGAACACCTGATGCAGTAGACTAGGTTGGAAGAGAGACAGGTGAACTTCTGTCTCACCTGGAAGGACTGCTTGGGGCCCTGGATGGAGGTGGGGGTGTGGTGTACTGGCAGGTTTTGCATCTTTTCCAGTTGATTTCAGGGCAGTCTGAACCAGGGTGCATTCTACATAACGGGTGGGGAGCAGATTGACTGACAGTCCACCACCAGTCTTAACACTTTCTACCCTACTGCAGGCTGCTTTCCTCCCGGAATAAGAGTCGGAATCACAGTGGGTGAAAGTCTGTGCTGCATCTGTTACTTTTGGTGCAGATAGGGAGGTGAGTAGGCTGTGCAGAGGTCAATACAAGGATAGTGGTATTAGCGGTTGGGATGGGTGAGAGCGAGTGTGGAAGATGCTACTGGCAGTAGTGAGCAGGGTGGAGCATGCGCTTTGGTGGGAGGTGGGCACAGTAGCAGAGACAGAGTAATGTGAAGTATCAGAGAGAGGATGGTGGTGCTTTGAATTCCCCTAGAGGGCTGAGACTGCCCAGCCACGGGTAGCAACCTCAGGCTAGGCAGCTTTGGTCTGGTGTTGTGGCCTCCACTGCCGGTTCTAGGGGAAGAGAACATCTCATGTTTACACCAGTCCATCCAGAAGGACCTGAACGCAAGGCAGGGGGTGCCATGTCTGACATATCCAAGGCAAATGTCAGTAACCATTCAGGGTTGCTCCAGACTGACAGTGTACAACAGGCTTTTAAAGATGGCACAGATGCAAGGGCTGACAATATTTTGGTAAATACCCAGTGAGTGGTGAGTTGTTTTGGGAATGGTGCGTGGTAAGGCAGGGATAGGATTGAATATGAGGGACCCAGTGGGAGCAGGATAGGTAGTTGATAAGGACTGTTTGGTAAGACATGAGAAGAAATCTCACTGGGCCTCACTGGGCAAAAAAAAACCCAACCCAACTTGCACCTTGCGAAACAAGTACAATTCAATCCTGTAATTTCCTTGCACGACATTTTACACAATTTTTACAATAACCACTGACCTAATGGATATGCAAATAAACTGACCCAGGAAATTATCATATTAGTACCTTTGCCAAGTGCACTTGCTTTCTATTGTTGTAATGCACTGTACGAAATCTTGAATTGACTAGATGCAGTCCACGGCTGTAACCTAATTCTGGTGGTTTATAAATTGTTTCACCTTTGCTGAGAGCTCATCTGTAACTGCTGTTAGATTGCTGTGCAGATAATGTTTCATTAACTCAGCTGAATGCTAAAATGAACAAATTTGATGGGTAGAGATTAATGGTGTTCATCACTAACTTACAAATTGTCTTGTCATACACAAACATCTACGCTATCTACAAAATCCAATCCCATCCAAAAATCATTTCCACATAATACCTCTTTTTTTCTTATACTTATAAATCTCAGAATGAATAGCTGCATGAAACTGGAAAATGTGAGATTTTAAGTCTGGGTAGAATTACTGTAATGAGGTTATATCCAGCCCTGAATAGTTTCTCACAAGCCGTATAACTGAAGTGTGAGAGCACGCGGTTGAAATACCACTTAAGCACCACCTACATGTTTCCAGGAATTTTATCAGTTAAATCAGTTCAGTTAGTAATAAACCCACCTTGTTGAAGTTTAATGAATATCATTCAAACTCTTCTTTGCCCCCACCCAAATATAACAGCTTCATCGAAAACAATGTCAATTTGCATTTAAATAGTAGAACGTCCCAACAGTAGCTTTGGCCAACAGAATTTGACATCAAGTCACAAGTAGAGACTTTAGGGTAGGTGACCAAATGTTTAGTCAGAGAAGTAGGTTTTTGAGGACATGGATGAAAGTGAGATAAAGAGGCAGAGAGATTAGGAAGGGAATTTGAGAACATGGGACCTAGAAACCCGGAGGAACCACTGCCAATGATGGGGTGATGAAATCAGTAATGCTCAGAATTGGAAGAGTTGCAGGAATGGAGGAGATTTCAGATGTTGGGAGATCATGGAGGGATTTGAAAAAGAGGATAGAGTTGTAAAAATGAAAAGGAACTTAATAGAGTGCCAATGTGGGTCAGCGAGGTGAGGGCTTATGAGTGATCAGGACCAGTGAAGTTAGGGCATGGGGAAAGGTTATTTGGTAGACATCAAGTCTGAGGCACTTTGAATGCAGGAAGCCAGCCTTGAGTGCATTAGAATATAAAAATCATGAGATACAAAGAAATTGATAAGGATTTCAACAGCTGAGGCACAAACTGTGTTAGGTATTGCCCTCCAGATGAATGGCTTAGGATAGCCATGTGATCGTAAATTCATCTCAAACATAGTGCCAAGATTCTGAGCAGTCTGCTTCATTCTCTGATGGTTGCTAGGGAGAGGGAAAGAGTCTGGGGCTCAGAAATGAAGTTTGCTATGGAGAACCAAATACAATGGCATCAAGTTAGTTTGGTAAACCTCTGTTCCTCCACTACCAATGTCGCACAGTCGGATTTTACAATTTAGACAGATTAAAGTGGTTGAGAGTAGTGGTGGTGAGGAAGAGCTGGGTGGTGTCAGTACACCTGATTTCAGGTGATGTTGTCTGGAGTGTAAAAAAACTTGGAAAGATGCAAGGAACTGGCCCATCAATAACCAACCTTTAAAACTCCATGTACTTTTTTATTTTGCTAAAAAGAGAGACATGTTGCTGAATCTTTTTGTCTTTCTCTCGTCAGAGTAAATAAAGATATCCCAAACATCATCATCACCATCTCTGGATTGGTCCTGGACTAACCACCAGGATTGATCCAGCAGAAGTGGCAGCAGAGTGGTATACAGTCAGAAGGCAGTTGTCTTGGGAGTCATTAACATTGACTCCAGGCACAATGAAGTCTCATGGCTCATGGACAAGGAAAACCCCCACTGATTATCACTTACTATTCTGATGAAATAGTGCTCCCTCATGATGAACACCACTTGGAGGAAGGCAAGGGTTTTGAATATAGTCTGGTTACTTTGCTTGATATATATGGTATATCTGGTAAATTTTAAGCACATATTTCTGACCAATGAACACACTTTCTCATTAATATCTAAGTGGCCTACTATTAGAATTTTGTGAACCAATTGGAAAATTTCATCATGATACCCAGTTGAACGTTACTCATCAGCTGGTGTTTGAGGTGGTCTCCATTACCTTGCTAGCACCTTGTCTTTTGTATAATAACATTGAGGTACAGGATCTGATTGAATTTTTGAATAAGCTCTCTCAATTCAGGATCCATCTGTTACATTTCCATTGAAGAAGATGGGTTAAACATGTCAGCCTCATTCTCATTTACTTTTTTGAATAAAATGACAGATAACTGAACTTCCAAGCCATCTCCATATTGTAGCAATTTATCCTCTTCCTGTCTAATTTTGTGGGCCTGAGATCTATTCACAACACAGTCAGAAAGCAATCCAGGATGTTCGTCACTTAGATTCTCAGTCTATTTCACTTCTAGATTAAGATGCATAGGATGGGGAAGGAAAGTGCAGGGGATGGGCACAATTGAAATGTGGATCTTATTCAAGGAACAGCTATTGCATGTCCTTGATAAGTAAATACCTGTCAGGCAGGGAGGAAGTGGTCGATCAAGGGAGCCGTGATTTACGAAAGAAGTTGAATCGCTTGGCAAGAGGAAGAAGAAGGCTTATGTAAGGACTAGATGTGAAGGCTCAGTTAGAGTGCTTGAGAGTTACAAGTTAGCCAGGAAGGACCTAAAAAGATGGCTAAGAAGAACCAGAAGGGGACATGAGAAGTCATTGGCAGATAGGGTCAAGAAAAACTCTAAAGCTTTCTTTAAGGGGAGACAATGGCCTAGTGGTAATATGGCTGGAATGTTAATCAAGAGACCTAGATCATATTCTGGGGACCCAAGTTTAAATCCCGCTATGGCAGATGGTGGAGTTTGAATTCAACAAACATTTGGAATTAATGGTCTAATTTTGACCATGAACCTATTATTGATTGTTGGAAAAACCCATCTAGTTCTCTAATTTCCTTCAGGGAAGGAATTTTCCATCCTTACCTGGGCTGGCCTACATGTGAATCCAGATCCACAATGATGTGGTTGACACTTAACTGTCTTCTGGGCACTTAGAGATGGGCAATAAATGCTGACCTAGACAGCAGCACGTCATCCCATGAATGAATTTTTTTTAAAAAAGTATATCATGAATAAAAGAATAATTAGAGAAAAGTTAGGGCCAATCAAGTATGGCAGTAGGGAATTGTGCACGGAGTCCTAGGAGAAGTGCCAAATGAATATTTTTCATCAGTATTCACATTGGAAAAAGATAATATTGTTGGGGAGAATACTGAGATCCAGGCTATTAGACTAGATGGGATTGAGATTGACAAGGAGGAAGTGTTAGCAATTCCGGAAAGTGTGAAAATTGATAAGTCCCCTGGGCCAGATGGGATTTATCCTAGGTATCTCTGAGAAGCCAGGAGGAGATTGCAGAGTCTTTGGCTTTGATTTTTATGTCATCATTGTCTACAGGAGTAGTGCCAGATGACTGGAGGATAGCAAATGTTGTCCCCTTGTTTACGAAGGGGGGTAGAGACAACCCTGATAATTATAGATCAGTGAGCCTTACTTCAGTTGTGGTTAATGTGTTGGAAAAGGTTATAAGAGTTAGGATTCATAATCATCTAGATAGGAATAAGTTGATTAGGGATAGTCAATACGGTTTTGAGAAGGGTAGGTCGTGCCTCACAAACATTATTGAGTTCTTTGAGAAGGTGACCAAATAGGTGGATGAGGGTAAAGTGGTTGATGTGCTATTTATGGATTTCAGTAAGGCGTTTGATAAGGTTCCCTACGGTAGGCTATTGCACAAAATACAGAGGCATGGGATTGAGGGTGATTTAATGGTTTGGATCAGAAATTGGTGAACTGAAAGACAACAGAGGCTGGTGATTGATGGGAAATCTTCATTCTGGAGTTCAGTTACCAGTGGTGTACCGCAAGGATCTGGTTTGGGGCCACTGCTGTTTGTCATTTTCATAAATGACCTGGATGAGGACGTAGAAGGATGGCTTAGTAAATTTGCAGATGACAATAAGGTTGGTGGAATTGTGGATAGTGCCAAAGGATGTTGCAGGCCGCAGAGGGACATAGATAAGCTGCAGAGCTGTGCTGAGAGATGGAAAATGGAGTTTAATGCGGAAACATGTGAGGTGACTTACTTTGGAAGGAGCAACAGGAATAAAAAGTACTGGGCTAATGGTAAGATTCTTGGTAGTGTAAATGAGCAGAGAGATATACATAGGTCCCTGAAAGTTGCCACCCAGGTTGATAGGGTTGCTAAGAAGACATATAGTGCATTAGCTTCTATTGGTAGAGAGATTAAGTTTTGGAGCCATGAGGTCATGTTATAGCTGTACAAAACTCTGGAGCAGCCACACGTGGAGTATTGTATACAGTTCTGGTCACTGCATTTTAGGAAGGATTCATAGAAAATCAGTGTTGTAAATGCTTGTTTAGATTCATAGAATCCCTATAATGTGGAAACAGGTCCTTTGACCCAACAAGTCCACACTGACCCTCCAAACAGTAACCCACTCCAACTTATTATCCTATATTTACCCCTGACTAATGCACCTAATCTACACATCCCTGAACACTATGGACAATTTAGCATGGCCAATTCACCTAACCTGCACATCTTTGGATTGTGGGAGGAAACCCACACAGACATGGGGAGAATGTGCAAACTCCAGACAGACAGTCACCTGAGGTTGGAATTGGACCCGGGTTCCTGGTCCTGTGAGGCAGCAGTGCTAACCACTGAGCCACTGTGCCACCCCAAATGGATATGGAAGCTTTGGAAAAGGTTCAGAGATGATTTACTAGAATGTTACCTGTTATGAAGGAAAGGTCTTATGAGGAAAGGCTGACAGACTTAAGACTGTTTTCATTAGAGAGAAGATTGAGCAGTGACTTAATTGAGACATATAAGATAATCAGAGGGTTAGGTTGGGTGGGCAACGAGAGCCTTTTTCCTCAAATAATGATAGCTAGCATGAGGGTGTATAGCTTTAAGTCAAAGGGTGATAGATATAGGACAGATGTCAGAGGTAGTTTTTTTACTCCATGAGTAGTAAGGGCATGGAACAGCCTGCCTGCAACAGTAGTAGACTCGCCAACTTTAAGGGCATTTAAATGGTCATTGGATAAACATATGGATGAAAATAGAATAGTGTAGGTTAGGTGGACTTCAGATTGGTTTCACAGGTTAGTGCAACATCAAGGGTTGAAGGATCTGTACTGCACTGTAATGTTCTATGTTCTATTAGTTATTTCAACACACTTGGTAAGTCTAATCTTATGAACGTTCCCCAAGATCAGATTAATTTCTTCAGTAATGATTTGATGCCCTTCAACTTTAATTTCATCATTTATTGAGTCACTCTTTAATCCAATTGTGTATAATGGGACAAGTTTATAATCTCTACCTCCAATTAATATTTTCTTTCTCATTACCCCTTCAGAAAGACAAATTGTGTCATCAACCAGCATTGATGCATTCTGGCATCTTGTAACATCTTTGATAGTTTGCATCTTTGGTGAGTAAAGTAAGGGAATATCTCTCGTCTCTCAACAAAACCTTTAAACCTTTCCATAATTAGTTTACTTATTTTATTGGAGAAGTAAGGGAACACTTTTCCTTTTGAGATAACATAAATACAAAATAAAACAGAAAAAGAAGTTCACTAGACTAATCCCTGGGATGTTGGGATTTTTTAGGAGAGGCTGAGGAAACTGGAATTGTATTCTCTACAGCTTCAAAGAATGATAGCTGCACTTATTGAAACTTACAAAATTCACACACATAGGATAAGGTGGATGATTCCTCTGACTGAGGACTATAAAACCATAGACCTAATGTCAGGATAAGTGATAGGTTATTTTATCCCTATGTTGCTCTTATGTTCCCATAGACAGAACATTCAATAATCTGACTTTCATTAGCAGTAATCAAGGAAGAATATTACAATATAGAACATAAAACAATACAGTGTAGAACAGGCCCTTTGGCCCTGGATATTGCGCTGACCTGTGAACTATCCTCAGCTCGTCCCCCTACACTATCCCATCATCATCCATGTGCTTATCCAAGGATTGTTTAAATCTCCTTAATGTGGCTGAGTTGACGACATTAGCAGGTAGGGCATTCCATGCCCTTACCACTCTCTGTGTAAAGAACCTACCTCTGAAGTCTGTCTTAAATCTATCACCCCTCGTTACCCCTTGGCTATCCTGAACAATCTGACTCTTCTTAGCAATTTCTAAGGAAGCACACTTTATCACTGCAATGACTTTAATACCCATTTCCTTTTCATGATATAGCCTCTATTGAGAATTCCTCAATTGTTCTAACTCCTGCTATAGTTCTTTCATTTAAACTCCAGCCGTTAGCTTTAGTCTGTTCAGTCTCATTACAATGGAAACATATTACTTTCTTTTTCTTTTTCTAATTCTTTCATGGGATATGATTTGCCACTGGCTGGGACAGAATCAGAGATACTATGGTTCTATAAGCTCTGACCCAGCCACATTGCCTGTCACTTTGAGAAGGTGGTGATGTCATCACTTTTAGCCTTTTCTCTTTATTATTTTGGCATCTTTCCTTTTGTTCCTTAAAATAATATCCCTGGATTTTTTTTATCTTTTCACTTGGCGTGTTGATTCCTATATGCCTATTTTCCATATGTAACTATCTGTTTTTATTCATTCACGGTGTATGTGTTATTGCTGGCAGACCACTATTCACTGCCCATCCCTAATCGCCCAGAGAACAGTTAAGAATCAACCATATTGCTGGGGTCTGGAGTCACATGTAGGCCAGACCAGATAAGGATGGCAGTTTCCTTCCCTAAAAGGCATTAGTGAGCCAGGTCAGTTTTTCCCGACAATCAGCAATGGATCATCATTAGATTCTTAATTTTTGCTGAATTCAAATTCTGCGGTGGGATTTAAACCCAGGTCTCTAGTCCAGCAGTAAGACCACTAGACCATCACCTCCTCTGAAGTTTATCTTTCAGGTAAAATATATGTTTCTGAAATATGTCCTTCTGAAATATATCATTTAGGAAAAATTTATTATCTAAAAAGTACCACAGGTATCCACCAGAAATGCAGCTTCTTAGATTTTTGATAGTGAAGCTCATCCAAATAACTCTTAATGGTCACCAGAATTAAAATTTGTATTGTCATCATGATTTCCCTCATTCACAATTTTTTGCTCTAACTTCAGTAACTAAAACAACCTTGACTGCAAGATCAAAATCCAATAACATCTTTATAATGAGGAACCGGATGATATACATTCACCTTCGGAGCTTTTTAGGCTCTGTATTTCCCAGAAAATCATTTTGAGTTCTTCATAAATGCAACATTTTAGCTACTGTTAGCCTGTGTCATTTGCTTTACGAATTGTTATTTTTAAAAAATTTCCACAAGATCAGCTGATATTCTAAATGAATATTTCAAATAACGCAGCTTCTTAACACGTAAAACAAACCGTCTAACATTTCACACTAACACCCAAACGTGGACTATGTCGTGGAACATTGTCTCCCCTATTCTTTAATTTTCACCCCATTCCTCCCCCTTATCGCTCATCCCTCTTCCTTCAATCACTCTCTCCTCTGTTTCTCTTTTTGATCCCAACTCTCTTCTTTTCCACAAAGTTTTCTTTCCCTTTCACGACTTTCCCCACCCAATGTTCTAATTCCTCTCCCCTATCTGATCCTTTCCTTATTGCTTACGCCATCGTTCATTTGCTATCCCATATGTGCTACACTTATGAGGTTCTGAAACTGAATTGAAATAAAATATATCACTTCTACTCTCGGTTGCAAACAAATCAAACATTAAATTGGATAATGTCTTTACTTTGAATGTGTTGATCGATTTTGCTGAGCACTTAAAGAATTAATATCATGAGCATCAAGATAGTTATCATCTTTTTAAAAAAAGTTATGCAATAACTTCTTTCAATGCTGATATTTCAGCATGTTCAAAAGTTCAACTACAATCACTCATTGAGAACTATGATGACTTGTAGAAAAAATGCTTAGTGACTGGTTTCACGTTTTCTGAAACTAACAAGAATGTAATTTACAACATGGGAAATCTGAAGGGATTTTTATATTAAAAAGAAGCATTTTGTTGCCCTTATCGGAGTTGAATCAAGTGCTGATTAATTACGGCATTCAAAGTTAACACTTTGAATCAGGCACAGTTTAGTTTTACACATTCTACCTTATTCAGATTCTAACTCCTATGATACCCATTACTTATGGATCAATAAGGCTGAGCGTGCCCCCATTGCTCAGTCCTTTGAGTATAGGAGTTGGAAAGTCATGTTGAGATTGTACAGAACATTGATGAGGCCTTTTCTGGAATACTGTGCCCAGCTCTGGTCGACCAGTTATAGGAAGGATATTATTAAGCTGGAGAGGGTTCAGAAGAGATTTACCAAGATGTAGCTGGGTATGGAAGGTTTGAGTTTTGAAGAAAGACTGGATGGGCTGGTACCGTTTTCACTGGAGTGTAGGAGGCTGAGAGGTAGCCATATAGAATTTTTAAAAATCATAAGGGGTACAGAAAGAGTTAATGATGGGTGTCTTTTCCTTAGGATGGGGAATTTCAAGACTAGGAGGCATATTTTTTAAAAAACACAAGAGGGCAAATATTTTACACAGAGGATGGTTCACATGTGGAATGAACATCCTGAGGAAATGATGGATGTGGGCACAGTTACAATATTTAAAAGACACTTAGATAAATACATGAATAGGAAAGATTTGGAGGGAGGTGGGGCAAGAGCAGGCAGGTGGCACCAGTTTAATTTGGAATTCTGCTTGGCATGGACTGGTTTGATCATAGGGTCTGATTCCGTGCTGATTAACTCTATGGCTGTGTGTCTATGACAGATGAGGAACAGCAACAGGCTAGAGAAAAAAAATGTTCATAACTCACAGCAACATGTATTACAGTAAGGAAGAATGATTGTAGGAAGGGGGATAAACTAACTGTAGAAAAATAGAAGCACAGAAAATAGGAGCAGGAATAGGCCATTCAGCCCTTTGAGCCCGCTCTGACATTCAACAATAGGTGCCATCTCAGCTCAGACAACACATTAAAGTCTGTCTGTGTCCCAATGTTGAGTCAGACTGGTTCTATTTCTAAAATGGGATTTACAGAATCTCACATGGATTTATGCAGTTTTTGAGCAAAATAAAACGCAATTCTGAAAATACTAATTCACCCCATGAACTTATATGTGTGCCCGTGCAGGAGAGACAGAGTGGAGTGTGTGTGAGTGCAAGTGCAAACGAAAGAGTGTGTGTATGTGTGTGTAAACTTGGTCAAGTATGTGTGTAAGTGTGATGGGATATAAGCCTGTGAGAGGGTGCGTTTTGGGTGTGAGTGTTGGGGAGTTCATGTGTGTGCGTATGAGAGAGAGTCTGCATGAGTGTGTGTGTGTCTGATAATGTATAGTGCAGTGGAGTTAACTGTAGTGTGACATGAGCTCAATGTCCCAGTTGAAGCCATCCCAATGGGTACTAAACTTGGCTACCTGTCTCTGCTTGGCCACTTTGCGTTGTTGCTTGTCCTGAAGTCTGCCTTGGAGGATGGTGACCTGTAGGCCCAAGGCCAAAGAAGTGATTGTTTCACCTTGTAGAAGAGTTTAGGACCAAAGGGCATAGTGTCAGAGGTGTTGTTTATTTAACACAGAGATAAGGAATAATTTCCTCTCTTGGGTAGTCATCCTGTGGAATTCTTTCCTGTAGACATTGTCTAGACTGAGTAATTAAAGTATATTCAAGATCAAAGTAAACAAATTTTTAATCAGTGAAAGAATTAAAAGTTATGGGAATAAGGCAGGAAAATAAAGTTGAAGGTTGCCAGGTCAGCACGGTGGCTCAGTGCCTCACAGCACCAGTGACCCGGGTTTGATTCCAGCCCTGGGCGAGGTGTCTGAGCCTTGTCTGTGTGGAGTTTGCACATTCTCACTGTGTCTGTGTGGGTTTCCTCTCACAAAGATGTGCAGGTCAGATGAATTGGTCATGCTAAGTTGCCCATAGTGTTCAGGGATGTGTAGGTTGGGGGAACAGTTGGGATAAATGTAGAGTAATACTGTAGGGGAATGGGTCGAGGTGGGTTACTCTTCAGAGGGTCAGTATGGAATTGTTGGGTCAAATGGCCTGGTTCCATTCTGCAGGGATTCTATGATTCTGTTCTCTATTAGACATGATCTCATTGAATGGCAGAGCACACAGTTGAAGGATCGAATTACTTCCTTCTGGTCCTTTCTCTTATGGACTTAAGGACATTGCATGAGGCCTCTGTAGGACATATCCCTTTGCCTCTGTCTGAAATATGAGTAGCTAAGATATTTAATAGCAGGTACAAAAAACATTTTGAGGGCCAGGAATGCTGGTAATTGGGATTTTATTATGCACTTCCTTTACAACAGCGACACAGTAACATTTGATGGTCCTGAATAGGGTTACACCCGAAACATTGACTTCTGTGTCTCCTGATGCTGCCTGGCTTGCTGTGTTCTTCCAGCCTCCTGCTTGTCTACACAGCAACATTGGTGTGTCACAGCTGACCTCTATAATTGAGAAGTTGAAGATAATAACAATAGCTATATAAGATAGCTAGTCTTCCTCCATGTTTCAAAGTCCAAACTGATCTTCAACTGTAAAACCACTCTTAGATTTAAACAAATGTGTTAAAGTATTTGGTAAGCTGCTTCTGTTAGCATCCTTCAATTTACTGAACTCCATCTGAAGAATCTGGAGTGGTTGACTTCTCTGTTTCAAATAGGCAGCTGTTGCTACAGCAGTAAGCAGTTGATGAGGTTTAGTTAACCGTAAGGAGGGAATGAGAAAACATTTAAATATATAATTTCACAGACCAAAATGAATCTGTATCATTTTAACTCTACGCTGCTATTGTGAAAGCAGGTTCTGTGTAAATGCCCCCTGGTTTTCAAAGGTAATTAAACAAAATACTCTAAAATGTTTACTTCCTGTATTTGACAGTCATGTATGAGCACATTTACAGTTGTATTTCTAAGTACTGACATGCCATGTCATTTTTAAATAAAAATTTATGAGGTGAGATTGCCCTGCATACTATTAGTATGATTGGTCAATGCAATTTAAATTCTAGATATTACAAAACGCCCAAAGATCAAATTATCTAGTAAATTTCAAAGTAATAAAAACTATCTGACTATTTTTGAAAGGAAGAATAGTTTACAGATCATTTCCCAAACTGAAGTAATTTGGAATTATCATTGTCAATTTCCAAATGTTGTCTCTTCCAATGATAGCAAGAAAATATGTTAAGGAGGAGGTATTTGCCTCTGCACTTGTTGACTGTGAATGTGAGTGTGAACAGCAGAATAAATGGTACAGCCTGAAAATCACACTGCATCACCTCCCAATCACACCTCACATCACTTTCATTCAGTTTTAAAGTTGCCTTGCACCAATCTGAATATTGTTTTTCATCTTCTTCCTTTTGGACAGACTATTCCTTATTCTGCCATTCACAGTCACACTGTACAATTGTTTTGCTTTTTTTTACCACAACCCTTTGTCTTTTCTCCATGATTTTTTTTTGTCATTTGACCTTTCGTGTCCTCCAACCTATCCTAGACCTTCCCTTTCTTTCTTCCAGCCCCTCGACTCATCCAACTGCATCAGGTCCTCAGATGCCTACCTTCCTTCAGGTCGAAAGAAATGATATTCAACTGAAAGCTTTAACTCTATTTCTCCCTCCACAGATGCTATTGGACCGGCTAATTATTTCCAACAATTTCTATTTCAGGTTTCTAGCAGCCACATGACTTTGCTTTAGTTTTTTGCTCACCACCACTTCTCTTTCAGGAATTCTAAATGTACTGATGATCAGACCATTTGATTCAGTGTTGTTTGTATCCGCTTACTGTGTGCAACTTGTTTTTCATGTTTCCTATGTTACAAGAAGAAACACATTTTGAAAGCCCTTTTTTCAGTGGTTTGTGACATCCTGAGGTCAAACTGGTTATGACACAAATGCAAGCCTTTCTTTTTCCTTTTGTCTTAGCTCACTCATATGCACTGCCTAGGTAGAGCACAAGCCAGGTATCTAACGTCCCAGCTGGAAAACTGCATGGGTGAGGGAGGTTCAGAGGTGAACAGAACCTGGAAGTGTTCTAGTCTTTGTAACTTATCAGCAGTGAGCTTTCTTCATTAAACAGGCATACAAATTCTTGCATGTTGCACAGTCAACCTCAATGACTTCTAGTTCTTTGAACCGTTTCTACAAATGAGCAATGTGATTTGATGACCTGATACGATTAACACCATTGACACTGTTGCAAAGATGTTATACAAAAGGACTCACAGTTAGAACTGATTGCATAACATGATTTAGTTCATTGCAGGGGGTTGGAATATTATGTGGTAGGCATCAACGTGTCTAGCTCAGTATTGATCCAAACACAATGTTCTATATTGCAACTGTAAATTCAAAAGGCGCAGTTTCCAGAAAGATTCTTAATGTCTTCGAATAACTATTTTTGTACAAGAAGTAAATCCCTCAGCTGTACATTGTCCATAAGCTCTGCCTACCATCTTGTATCTAGGAAAAGGAGAAGAGAAATGGGTCTGGGTGGGTTACTCTTTGGAGGGTTGGAGTGGACTTGTTGGACCGAAGGGCCTGTTTCCACTCTGTAAGGAATCTAATCTAATCTACAGACCAGATAAAAAGTTACAGGTCCAGAGAATAACCTCGTATTCAGCTATCAACAAACTTTAGATATTAAAAGGCAATGTGAGAATAGCTTAGCAGAAAAATTAATTTGTAATCAAATGGTATTACACTGTAGCTAAAAATGATGCTGATCAGACTTCATCTAAAACATAAATTACAGGAGGAACATAATGTGGCAGCTCACTATAGCACTAATACAATATCAGAACTGCTGATAGACTAGCAGATATTCTGGAGAACCTGCATAAACATCTATCTTCATGATTCCTCCAGAGTTTACCCTAATCTTCTAAAATCACCTGCCAGCAATAAGATGGATGTAAGGGGTCCCCTGCATTGTCTTTTGTAAAACAATGTCCCCAGCGAGGTATTGGAGAAAAGAGATTTATTTCCAGCATGTTCAGAAAGTTTGGAGATGGTATCCCGGCTGCAGTAAGAAAGCATGAGGACATTTGCTGCTCCTGTCTGGGAGAACATCATTGAAATGTTTCTTTAAATAAAAGTTGCTTCTTCGTATCATGTTGGTGATCATCAAACAGGGCACATGCTTAAAATGTTCACCTGGATTGTCCACTAGTTAGGCAGTTATTATTCTAGTGTAGATGGGAGTTCAGGCTTTCCATTGCAGATGGGGGATCCCATTGTAGGAATTGCCGGGGAACTTTGATTTTCCACTGGGCATTTCCACTACACCTGGGAGTCTCCATTTAAATCAAAGACTTTAGGTGCTTCCAATGAAATTAAATAAAATAGTTACTCAGGAAAATTTAAATGCTGGAAGAATAGAAGTGGGGAACAAGGAAATGGCTGAGGAACTGAATAATTACTTTGCATCAGTCTTCATGGTGGAAGACATGAGTAAAATCCCCAAAGTTCAAGAGAGTGAAGGGTAAGAGCTGAGTATGGTGGTGATCACCAAGGGGAAGATGCTAGAAAAACTGAAAGGTCTGAAAGTGGATAAATCACCTGGACTATACCCCATAGTTCTAAGGGAGATAGCTGAAGAGATAGTGGAGGCATTAGTGGTGATATTTCAGGAATCACTAGAGTCAGAGAGGGTCTCAGAGGACTGGAAAATTGCTAACATTGCACCCCTGTTTAAAAAGGGAGTAAGGCAAAAGACAGAAAGTTACAGACTGATTAGCCTAACCTCAGTCATTGGTAAGATTTTGGAGTTCATTGTGAAGGGTGAGATTTCTGAATGCTTAGAAGTATATGGTAAAATAGGGCAAGGTCTGTATAGTTTCATCAAGGGGAGGTCATGGCTGACAAATCTGCTGGAATTCTTTGAGGAGATAACGAGTAGGTTAGACCAAGGAGAGCCAATGGATTTTATTTACCTGGACTTCAAGAAGGCCTTTGACAAGGTGCTGCACAAGAGGCTACGGGTAAGATAAGGGCCCATTGTGTCAGAGGCAAGGTGCTAGCATGGATAGAAGCTTGGCTGTCTGGCAGAAAGAAAGTGTGGGGATAAAAGAATCTTTCTCAGGATGGTAGCTGGTGACAAGTGGTGTTCCACAAGGGTAGATGTTGGGACCTCAACTTTTCACTTTATACATTAACAATCTAGATGAAGTAACTGAGGGCATTCTGGCTAAGTTTGCAGATGACACAAAGATAGATAAAAGGACATGTAGTTTTGAGGAGGCAGGAGGCTGCAAAAGGATTTGGACAGGTTAGGAGAGTGGACAAAGAAGTGGCAGAGGGAGTACAAAGTGGGAAAGCGTGAGGTCATGCACTTTGGTCGGAAGAATAGAAGAATAGATTATTTTCTAAATGGGGAGAAAATTCAGAAGTCTGAAGTGCAAAGAGACTTGGGAGTTCTCGTCCAGGATTTTGTCAAGGTAAACTTGCAGGTTGCAGTTAGGAAGGTAAATGCAATGTTGGCATTTATTTTGAGAGGACTGGAATATAAAAGCAGGGATGTACTTCTAAGGCTCTGGTCAGACCACATTTAGAGTATTATGTGCAGTTTTGGGCCCCATATCTCAGGAAGGATATAGTGGCCCTGCATCAGGTTTAGATGAGGTTCATGAGAATGGTCCCAGGAATGAAAGCTTAATATATGAGGAATGTTTGAGGATTCTGGGGCTATACTTGATGGAGTTTAGAAGGATGAGGGGGGAATCTAATAAAAACATACAGAATACTGAATGGCCTGGACAAAGTAGATGTCAGGAAGATGTTTCCATTGGTAGCATAGCCTTACAATAAAGGGAAGACCTTTTAGAATGGAAATAAAGAGAAACCTCTTCAGGCAGAGTGGTGAATTGATGGAATTCACTGCCACAAAAGGCTGTGGAGGCTGGGTCATCAAGTATATTTAAAACAGAGATTGATAGGTTCTTGATTGTCAAGGAGATCAAGGGTTATGAAGGGAAAGCAGGAGAATGGGGTTGAGAAAGTTATCAGCCATTGAGTGGCAGATCAGACTTGATGGGTTAAATGGCCTAATTTCTGCTCCTATGTCTTATGGTCTAACACTTGAGTACCTATTCAACTGAAACCATACTTATCTCAATACCCACTCTACACCCACCCCAGAACATTATCCTTACATTCTGGAGGGGTAAGGGTCATCATGTTTTCTCTGTCATTACACTCTGCCACTGTACCCATTTCTCACCAAGCTTCATGGGCTACCATTCTCATTACTTAATGCAGCATCTTCCCTCAAAAGCTCTCACTTACACCAGTACCACCCATCCCCCCCCACCCCCAAGATGCTAACCTTTCTCTACTCACTCACCCGAGACACCTCACCACCTTTCCTGTTCCTGCAACTCATTAACAGCTCTTTCATCCACTTTCATCTCTCTTATTCCCTCCCTTTGTCTCAATGCAGGAGAAAACAGCCCACAATGGAGATGAAAAGACCATGGGGGGTGAAGGGGTGGCTAATAATCGTCTTCTTGCCCCATACATGGAAAAGGTTGTTCAGCTTGTGGGATAGGACCATAACTGCTCACGTGATGCTGCCAAAAGCTCCATGTCCTGGTAACCAAGTATGTTTCATTGTTCTCTGCTGCTTTGTTTCTTCATTTCTGGCAGAATTGAACAAATTCTGAACATGCTCAAGCTTCCACACCTGTTGTGGAACGCATTCACTCTTTTGTTTTATGCAGATATGATTGTTCACCCCACAGCCATTGCTAACAAGAGAAAAAATCCTCTGGACATCAGCTCTTATCTCATCTATGAGCAAGAAGCCAGTGAACTCTTACAGGATGTACCAGCAAGACTGTCTCCTGCAAACTCCAGCAGCTCAGAGGTTTTCACATTGCTGGGGATTAGACCTAGATTAGCATCTAAAAGTGGTTTATAAAGTTTTAGCAAGACTTCCTTATTTTTATTCTCCATTCCTTTTGAAATAAAGCCACCAGTCCATTTGCCTTCTCTATTATCTGCTGAACTTGTAAGATAACTTTTTGTGATTTATATATGTGAGAACTCCCAAAATACGTCTGTGTTGCAGTTTGTACAGTAATATTCAGTTATGTTGTTATTTCTGCCAAAGTATATATAACTCATATTTTTCCCAATTATACACCATCCCCAATTTTTGACCGCTCACTTAGCTTGTCTATATCCCTCTATGGACCTTTTGTGTCATCCTCACTACTTGCCTTCCCAACTATTTTTGTGTCATCCAGAAACTCGTCAGTAGTACATTCATTTCTCCCATATAAGTCTTTAATATAAATTGTAAATAGTTGTGGAACCAGCACTCATCTCAGTTGCACTCCCCTAGTTACAGATTGCCAACCCAAGAACCTCCTCTAATCCAAACTCTCAGTTTTCTATTGGTTAGCCAGTCCTCTATCTGTGCAAATATACTGCCTCCAACACCATGCATTCTTATCTTATTAAGTAGCTTTATATGCGGTCCTTTACAAAATGCCGCTTGAAAATCTAAATACATGGCATCTACTGGTCCCCTTTATCTATCCTGATTGTTACCTCCTCAATGAATTGAAATAAACTTGATAGATTTGATATTTCCTTCAAGAAACCATGACAACTCTGCTTGATTTTATTACATACTTCCCAGTGACAGATGTTAAACTAACTAACTTATAGTCACCTGTTTTATGTCGTTGTTCTGTTTTAAAAATGAGTGGTTCATTGGCAGTTTTCTAATTCTCTGGAATCTAAAGGTTCTTGGAAGAATTTCAGTTTGTGTATCTTAGGACACACCAAAGAATTTATCAACCATTAACTTCATTTGTGTCTGTGACCTTTTTCTTTTTGTTAGATATTTTATTTTCTCTTTTGCCCTTAGCCCACCACACCTCCCCCACTTTGCCCCTTCTGATTAATTAGTAATTTTGGAATGCTGTTAGTGTTGTTTATAATGAGGACTGATGCAAAGTATGTATTCAATTCTTCTGCCATTTCCTGATTCTTCATTATTATTTTCCCAACCTCATCCTCTGCGGAGCCAATGTTCACTTTTCCCTCTCGCTTCATTTAATATATTTAACGAAGCACTTACAATCCTTGTTTGTGCTACTTTCTTTTTTTCCCCTCAAAGTTTGTTTTTTTCCTCTTTTATTGTTTCATTATCTTTTGTTGGTCTTGAAAACTTCACTGTCCTGTGGCGTATTGTTAATCTTTGCCACATTGTGTGCCCTTTTCTTTCAATCAAATGCTATCCTAAGTTTGGTCCTGAGAAAGGGTCACTGCAAACAAAACATTAACTCTGATTTCCCTCCACAAATGCTCCCAAACTTACTGAGTGCTTCCAGCAATTTTTGCTTTTCTTTCTGATTTCCACCATCTACATTTCTTTCAGTTTTTATTTGTTGTCCTAAGTTCCTTGATTAATCATAGTTGGTTTATCCCATTCCTAGATTCCTTCTTCTTAATTGGCAAATATCTTTGAGTCATGGACTATTTTCTATGTTGCCTCCCTGGTGCCAAGGTCATGGCCATTCTTTATCAACAATCTTCTTTCTGTTAAACTGCTTTCCCAGTTGATTCTAGCCCATTCTGCCCTTATTCCTTTGTAATTATCCCTGTTACATTTAGCAGAATTATTTCTGAGTGTCTCTCTCTTGAACTGAATGCTAAATTCTACCATGCTATGGTGACTGTAACCGAGGGGATCTTTATTCTGAGATCATTTATTAAAAATGCCTCATGACACATTGTTTGATTCCAAGTAGCTTGATCCCTGTTTGGATCCACAAATATTGTTCCAGGAAACTGTCCTGGACACACTGTGAATTTCTGTTGGCTGCCTCTGTCAATTTGATTCTCCCAATCTACATGAAGATTAAAGTCACCCATAACTAAAATATTGCCTTTTTTTTATCTCCTGCCTTATTCTCTGATGTACTGGAGGTCTGTAGATTACTCCCACTAGTATCTTCTTCCCTTGTTTCCCTTCATAATCTGACTTGCTTTCCAGATTAAGTTTTAGATAATTATTTAACTATAATATTCACCTACTTATGTAGCTTTTTGCATATTTTGTTAACTTCAACACCAATGTATATATCATATTAAATTTTAAGAATAGAATAAACCTTGACCAGATGTAAGATACTCAGCTCCTTTCTCTTTAGTGGAGCAAGAATCTATTTCTCCAGGGCAAGAAGGATAGAAAAGGTCAAAGAAACAAACACCTCCTTCTCCTTTTCCTGAACTACCCACTCAAAAACTCCCACATTTGTACTCAATTACATTAGCTGCCCCAATTTCCTGCCTGTTCTGTTGATACCTAAATGAATAACGAACTCTGCCTGTACATCCTCCTCCTCAACAATAATCTGCAGCTACTTAGTGACATCCATGACCCGAGCACCACGAGGCAACATAGTAAACACAATTCATGGCACTATGGCCACTAGAATTGCAGTGGGATTGGGATTTCCATTCATTCATTCAGTGATTGGGTCAATTTCATATTTGCGTGTGCATTCTACATGTGTATTGTGAAACGGAGGTGGCTACCCAAAGTATCCAACAGCCTATTATGAAGACCATCTAACCTATTATAGTCACTCGAGGTGAAACAAAGATTACAGAAGAGTGTCAAACTGAACAAGTCTAATGGCAAGTCTTGTCATTCAGGAACAGGTTTTTGCCATTTGATCAAAAATACCGCATTAACCTTACTCACTTCCCAAGGGTATCAAAGGCTGACTCACGGTGCTCAAATAAATCTTGCTCAAAACGCATGTATAACACTCATCAGCAACTATGCATCAACAATAATACACATGGACAAGATTAAAGATTAAATGAGGGTCACAGCACAATTATCACAAGAATGATAGAATAGATTAAACCCAGTGATTTTAATGTCCATGTTAGTACTGGCTGTAATATATAAAGGGGAGTGCCGGGACACCACCATTGGAAGAATAAACTTCAATGACTGGCTTTGAACAAAAAAACAAATAAAATTTACAGCCCAGGAACAGGCCCTTCATGCTCTAAGCCTCAGCTGATCCAAATCCCCTGTCTAAACCTGTCACCCATTTCCTAAGCATCTGTATCCATCTGCTCCCCACCTACTCATGCATCTGTCCAGATGCATCTTAAATGAATCTACCTTACCTGCCTCTACCACCTCTGCTGGCAACGTGTTCCAGGCACCTACCATCCTCTGTGTAAAGTACTTGCGGCACGTATCCCTTTAAACTTTTCACCTCTCACCTTGAAAGCGTGGCCTCTCGTTATTGAATCCTTCACCTTGGGAAAAAGCTTATCTCTATCTACCCTGTCTATACCCTTCATGATTTTGTAGACTTCAATCTGGTCCCCCCTCAATCTCCTTTTTTCTAATGAAAACAATCCTAACCTACTCAACCTCTTTTCATAGCTAGCACCTTCCATACCAGGCAACATCCTTGTAAACCTTCTCTGCACCCTCTCTAGAACGTCCACATCCTTTTGGTAATATGGCAACCAGAACTGTATACAGTATTCTAAATGTGGCCGAACCAATGTCTTGTACAATTTTAACGTGACCTGCCAGTTCTTACACTCAATACCCTGTCCAATGAAGGCAAGCATACCGTATGCTTTCTTGACCATTCTATCCACCTGTGTAGCAACCTTCAGGGTACAATGGACCTGAACTCCAAGATCTCTCTGCTTATCAACTTCTCCCAAGGCTCTTCCATCTACTGTATAAATCACTCTAGAATTAGACTTCCCAAAATGCATCACCTCACATTTACCTGGATTGAACTCCATCTGCCACTTCTCTGCCCAACTCTCTAGTCTATCTATATTTTCCTGTAATCTTTGATAGTCCCCTATGCTTCCTGCTCCTACACCAATCATCGTGTCATCTGCAAACTTGCTGATCATACCAACAGTGCCCTCTTCCAGATCATTTGTGTATATCACAAACAACAGTGGCCCAAACACTGACCCCTGTGGGACACCACTGGTCACCTTTCTCCATTTTGAGAAACTCCCTTCAACTACTAGTCTCTGTCTCCTGTTGCTCAACCAGTTCTTTATCCACCCAGCTAGAACACCCTGCACACCATGTGACTTCACCTTCTTCATTAGCTTACTTGGGGAACCTTATCAAACGCCCTACTAAAGTCCATGTATATGACACCTATAGCCCTTCCTTCATCTTTCAACTTGGTCACTTCTTCAAAGAACTCTATTAAGTTGGTAAGGCATGATCTTGCCCATTCTTTTCCAAATACAAGTAGATTTCTATCCATCAGTACCTTCTCCAGCAACTTTCTCACCACTGACATCAGGCTCACTGGTCTGTAGTTACCTGGAATATCCCTACTACCCTTCTTGTACAGGGGGATAACATGAACAGCCCTCTAGTCCTCTGTCTAGGCGCAATGAATTTAATCTCACAGTGACAAATATAATCTTCCAGCAAGTTGAGAAACTGAAAGCTAGATCTAATTATGGACACTACTAGACAATGTTATTGCACAAGAGTGGGGCGGCATGGTGGCACAGTCGTTAGCACTGCTGCCTCACAGCACCAGGGACCCAGGTTCGATTCCAGTCTTGGGCGACTGTCTGTGTGGAGTTTGCACATTCTCCCCGTTTCCTCCGGGTGCTCCGGTTTCCTCCCACAATCCAAAGATGTGCAGGTCAGGTGAATTGGTCATGCTAAATTGCCCATAGTGATAGGTGCATTAGTCAGAGGGAAATGTAGTGAAATGGGTCTGTGTGGGTTATTCTTCAGAGTGTCGGTGTGGACTTGATGGGCAGAAAGGCCTGTTTCCACACTGTAGGGAATCTAATCTAAACAGAGAGATGTCAAGGTCCCATGCTCTATTCACTGCTTCAGAAATGCTGAACACTGGTCAGATTACTGGCTGGCAAGAACAACATGCTTTTGAAGACAGTACCTGCTGAATCAAACCACAAAGGAAGCTTGGCAGAAATATCTGAACATATGTTGCCAAGAGACAAGAACTGCAACAAAAATTAAACGTAGAACTTGCTGGTGTCACAGAATATAACACAGACTTCATTTTTGGAAGCAGATAAAGGATGTCACTCATAGCATAGCATCTGTAGTCATCTTGAATTCATCAAACAAAGACATCAAAGTTGTTTGACAAGAATCAGATCCTAGATTTTTTATATATAATTCTCACAGAGTCTGCATATCTGACTAAAGGAAACAAATAAGAAAATCCAGATGCCATTAAGTAAAGATTTTTTTTATTTCCAAACTATATTTTATTCATAAAAAAGCTTTATATACACACACAGTCACTGAAGCAGTTTGGATGTATACAGTAGCATATGGAGAAACTGATAAACGCTGGAATTTGACTCTATCCAATAAACAAAGCAAAGGCATTTTTCACTTATACTCGACTACATTTTCATGTATGAGGCACCAGGAGGGTCTGATAACTGAATGGATCGCCATTTAACTTTGACAGAAAGACGGTGGTCTGTCCCCACTGCACCTTGGCGGCAGCTGCCCCAAGCTTTAGTGCGTCCTTCAGCACATAGTCCTGGAACTTGTTGTTTGCCAGTCCGCAACACTCAGTCGAGGTCAACTCTTTACACTGGAAGACCAACATGTTTCAGGCAGACCAAAGAGTGTCTTTTACTGACATGATAGTACTCCAGGCACAGTAGGTGTTTGTCTTGGAGTGCATCCTTGGGAACAGACTGTGGAGCACAGAGATCTGCCTCACAGAGCTACTCGGGACGAACCTCAACAAAAACCACTGCATCTCTCTCCAGACTTCCTTTCCAAAGGCACATTCCAGAAGGAGACATGTGACAGTCATTCCCCCTTCCCCCGCAGCTGCTTCGAGGGCAGTGTGCTGTGGCACGGATAGGCCAGACTTACCAAAAGGATCTCATAGGTAATGCCCTTCCCACCACCAGCCAAGCAATATCTTGGTGCTTGTTGGAAAGTTCTGGCAATGAGGCACTCTGCTAAATGACTTTGACAGTCTGCTCAGGGAACAATTCAATAAATTCCACCCTCTCCTTTTCCCTCAGCGTTTTGAGGACATTACATGCTGACTACTTCCTGATGGACTTGTGGTCAAAGGCAATTTTCATTGCAAATTTCTCTATGAAGGAGAGGTGATATAGAGAACCATCCATGTACTTGGAGTGTCCAGCAGCAACAAGGCCAGTCCTATACTTCACAACACAGGAGACAAGTAGAACCTCAATATGTGGTGATACTTGATGTTGGCATACCGAGGGTCTACGCATAACTTGATGCAGCTGCACACAAAGGTCACCATCAAGATACGGGCAGTGGTGGGTACACTCTTCTACCTTCCTTCTTCAGAGTTTTGTACATGGTATCCCTACAGACACAGTCCATCTTAGGCATCCAGATGAAGTGGAAGATGGTCAGGTGACTGCAATGGAGCAGGTTCTGGGAAAGGGCCGGAAACTGTGCCAGGTACAATAATAGAAAGAGATGACCAGGTTTTTACCCACAATGGAGAGGGAGTGATGCTGCCAAAAGACCAGGTTCTGCCTCACCTTGGTGACGACGCCTCCCAAGATTTTGTGCATGCCCTATCCCCTCTGAAGCATCTTTCCAGCACTTTCATGTAATCTAGTAGAAAGTGAGGACTGCAGATGCTGGAGATCAGAATCGAGAGTGGTGCTGGAAAAGCACAGCAGGTCAGCCGGCCTCTGAGGAGCAGGGGAATCGACGTTTCAGGCATGAGCCCTTCATCAGGAATGAGGCTTGTGGGCTAAAGGGGCTGAGAGATAATTAAAAGACATCTGGGTTGGTATATGAATAGGAAGGATTTGGAGGGATATGGGCAAAGTGCTGGCAAATGGGACTAATTAGGTGGGGATATCTGGTCAATGTGGACGAATGGACTGAAGGGTCTGTTTCCGTGCTGTACATCTCTGACTTTGACTCGATAAATGTGGTTGGGGGGGGGGAGGTGTGGTGCGAGGGAGATGGTAGCTGAGAATGCAATAGGTAGATGGAGGTGAGGGAGAAGATGATAGATCAGAGGCAGGCTGAGAGATAAATGGGAGGGGTGGTGTCTTGGGACCCTGCAACCACATGGGATCAATGTGGATTTCAACAGTTTTCTCATTCCCCCACCCCCTCCACATTATCCCAGTCCCAAGCCTCCAACTTAGCATCACCCTCCCGACCTGTCCATTACTTTTCCCAACCACTCCACCCACCTCTCCAACCTATCACCTTCTCCCTCACCCTCATCTACCTATTGCATCCTCAGCTACCTTCCCTCTCACCCCACCCCCCCTCCCATTTATCTCTCAGTCCCTGGCCCACAAGCCTCATTCCTGATGAAAGGCTTATGCAAGAAACATCGATTCTCATGCTCCTCAGATGCTGCCTGACCTACTGTGTTTTTCCAGCACTACACTCTCAACTCTTCATGTAATCTGTCCTGACAGTGAAGGGGATAAAGAATCAGTCAGCAGAGTTCCCAAAGAACATAGCCTTGCTATCGGCTTGATTTACCTGGGGCCAGTTTGAACCAGTCACAGACGCTCATGAGTCTGTGCACTGACAGTGGATCCAAGCACAAAATGGTGACATCATCCACAGACATGGAGGCTTTGACCCACAGGCCTCTGTTGCCTGGATAGTTCCTGTTCTCGGGTTCCCATCCACCCAGATGGACTCAGCAAAGGGCTTTATACAACACACAAACAAGGCAGGACAGAATGAGCAGCCCTATCTAACTGCAGATCGGACCAGGAAGCTTTTTGATTCCCACTTATTGATTGACACTGCACTGATGATGTTGGTGTAGAGCAGGAGGATCCAGCTGCGCATTCCCCCCCCAAAGCCCATGTTGGAGAGTGCATCCCACATGTAGGTGTGTGATGTCCTGTTAAAGACCTTCCCCTGGTCCAAGCTGATGAGGCAGGTGTTCACTCCCCTGTCCTGCACAGAGGCAATCATATCCCTGAGGAGTGCAAAACTCTCAGAAATTGTCCTACCCAGTACAACACAGGTTTGGTCAGGGTGGATCACCAACCCCAGAGCAAACCTGACCCAGTTGGCGATGACCTTAGACAGGATTTTGTAATCAATATTTAACAGTGAAACTGGTTACTTGCAGATGAAAGCTTCCCTCTACCATGAATGACGTGGCTGGTTTTCACTCAGATCCATTGTCTTCCACTTCCACTTCATCTGAAGGTCTAAGATGGACCCTGTCCACAGGGTCACCATGTACAAAACTCGGGATAATTTCGGGCAGGGAGGGGGGAGAACGAACATACCCAATGCTGCCCTCATCCTGATGGCCGCATTTGTGTGGAGCTGCATCAAGCTGTGCCTAGACCCTTGGTACGCAAACACCAAGTGTCACTACATACTGTGGTTCTACCTGACCTCAGTGTTGCAAAGAATGGGACTGGCCTCATTGCCATGGGATGCTCCAAGTACATGGACTGTTCCTTATCACCCGTCCTTCATGAAGAAATTTGCACTTTGACCACAAGTCCATTCAGAAGTGGTCAGCACCTTGAGACCCTGCGGGAAAAGAGAGGTTGGATACTGTTGTGTGGTTCCCTCAAAACACTGCCAAGGTCACTGACAGTAAAGCTCATCACCAGATCTCTACAGCTTGGCTGGTGGTGGGAAGTGCACCACTGTGACATCCTTCACATATGCCTGGTGAGCCTGTGCCACCACACACTGACCTCAAAGCGGCTGCGGTGATTAGGTGGGGGCAGGGGAGTACAGACTATCACCCATCCTTCTGGAATGTGCCTGTACAAATGAAGTCTGGAGAAAGGTGTGGTGATTTTTGTCGAGATTTGTCCCAAGCAGTTCCATGACACAGAACTCTGTGCTCTACGGTTTGTTCCCTGAGATGCACACTGAGACAGCACCTGGAGCACCATCAACTTGGTGAAACAAGTTCTTTGGTCTACCCGAACTTGTTGGTCTTCCAGAACTAGGAGTTGATCTTGACCAAATGTTGCAGACTGGCTCATTCCAAGGTCCAGGACTATGTGCTGACAGACACACCAAAGCTTGGGGCAGCTGCTGCAAAAGTGCAGTGTCGACGGTCTTTTTGCTGAAGTTAAATGGGGGTCACTGGACTCTCCCGGTGCCTCAAATATCTGTAAATATAATACTTACACGTAAGAGATGCCTTTGGTTTGTTTGTTGGATAGAGTCAAACTTCAATGTTTGTTTGTTCCTTCATATGCTACTGTACAGAACTGAACTGTGGTACTGACTATGAATGCATATCAAGATATTTTTATGAATAGAGTATATTTTTGAAATAAAAAATAAGAAAACTCATTGAGCCTCTTTTGCTAAATCTGGAACAAGGCTATTTTCCCCAAGAATACAGGATGTTTCTGTAATCCACCTATTAGAGGTGAAGCAAATCTATCCCCGTGGTATTTTGCTTCTCTTCACAACAAATAAAGCCCCCTCGAGGATTATTCTCAATTGGTTTGTCACTCATAGATTTTGTAAATGCAGATCCACATTGTAGCTTTCATGACAGTCAATATCAAATCCACATAGAACAAAAGCCTCTACATGGTGATTGTTGACATGACCAAAACATGGTAAACTGGGAAAGTTTATGAAAGATACAAATGATGATCAGGACCATCTTCTCATTTCCTCTTGGCAAATTGGCACCTTATCAGCTGCATTTCAGAGAATCCCTACATTATGGAAGCAGGCTATTCATCCCATTAAGTCCACACTGACCCTCCAAAAAGCATCCATCCTGACCCTGTAACCTTGCATTTCCCATGGTTAACCCACCCAGCCTGCAGATCCCTGGACTATATGGGTAATTTAGCATGGCCAATCCACCTAACTTGCACATATTTAAACTGCAGGAGGAACCCGGAGCATCCAGAGGAAACCCACAAGACAGGTGAGAATGAGCAACCAACGCAGACAGTCACCAAGGCTGGATTGAGTCCAAGTCCCTGGCACTGAGGCAGCAGTGCTAACCACTGAGCCACCGTACTGCTCACTTCCCTGTCACGAGTAGCATAAAGCAAGGTTGTAGAATGACTCAATTTCTGTTTGTTATTTAATTTCCAAGTTTTCATAGAAAATTACTAAATGAACAGTCAGCTGGCTTACTGAACTGTGGTCTGATAGCACACACTCCAGAGGACGTCAAGCTGCTGTTGGCCATCTCTGCCCAAGCCTGAGAATATCACCCTGAACTTCGACTGACTGAACTGGTCCTCACCCTGAACTTCGACTGACTGAACTGGTCCTGTTTTAAAAAATTCTCAAGGTCAAGGACCAGGCTCGCAGGAAAGTAGTCTGACACAGAACAAACAGCCAAGAGGCGAGTCTGCTAGAATATAAGTGTTTTATTCCCCGCAGTGTCCCCACAACCAGTCTCGTACTTACAACGGGTCTGGCTTATGGGTTACATTCATGGTAACACAGTATCCGTTACACATAGTTGCGTTACACCATGTTCGCTCTGGATGGGTGAAGTTGCTAATGTTTAACCATGAAGCTGGAGAGCAGAGGCTCAGTTCACCAGTCAAACAAACCCCCTGGATTATGTCATCTTCAGTGCACCCATACACCCTCTATGACCTCTTGCTGGGGTACTGTACCATCCGCCCATAAGCACCTCCCTTGCACTTCCTCCTAAACATTGGCCAGCGAGGAATCGCAACACACCAAGCCCACCACCCCCTCCTCAGATGGTGAGGAAATGCACCAGCAAAACCAATGACCAGGAGCAGGACTCAGTTTTTAACATGCTCCTGTCCACAATAACTGGAAACTTTAAAGGGGTTTTAATATATTTGGCTCAGGAGCTTCATGCACTTTCTTCGCACCCAGTAGGATCATAGTCTCCACCCTAAATAACCCCCTTACCCCATCAAGTATGCCCTGTTACCGACTCACCCTGCCTCAAATATCCTCACCCCTCCTCCATCCAATTCCAATCCCTCCTCTTTCACACATCCTACCTCAGGGAAACGCTGACCTGCTGAGAGGTGCGTTAGAATTTTATAACCTACCTGACTGGGGGGCTCCAGTGCATAAGTGTTGATGAGATAGGCCAACATGTTACAAAGCCATAAGGAAATCACATCACCCAGCAGTCGAGGAAACAGACCACTGCAAAGAGACACATAGCAATGAGCATGAGGTTCACACCAGCCTGTTTTACACTGGAACAACAGATTCACACCAGGCTGCTCCAAACTGGGCTCAGAGAAAGATTCACACATGCCCAATCCACACTGGGACCAGACAGAGATTCACACCAAACTGCGCCACACTGAACTCAGTGATTCACACAGTCCTTCTCTACATTGGGCTCAGAGAGAGAAATTCACATTAGATTAAGTGACCAGACTACAGCGGAGATGGAAATGTGTTGCTGGAGAAGCGCAGCAGGTCAGGCAGCATCTAGGGAACAGGAGAATCGACGTTTCGGGCATTACCTGCTGGACCAACTTTCCTCATTCCTGAAGAAGGGCTAATGCCCGAAACGTCGATTCTCCTGTTCCCTAGATGCTGCCTGACCTGCTGCGCTTTTCCAGCAACACATTTCCATCTGAGAATATTTTGGCCTTACGATAAAACTGAAAAATGTTGTACCAACCTGCCCACAGACAAATTGCATGGACACATCGTCACCGAGTTTTGAGAAGATTTTTCACCTTTGTCGCACTCAATTCAGTCTGCTTGGTTGACAGTATCTACTCCAACAAGATCATGGTGAATGGTGAAATCACCCAAAACCAGATGAATGGAAGCTCATTATTCAGCAGGCTCACTCACGGGAAGACCATGGAATTTGTTGCAAAACATATAGATTGATGTCCACCAGGCACTGGGTTTTCGCATCACTTTACTGGCAAGCAACGCAAGCACAGCTTGACATTGTCATGTAAGCAGCTGCATTCTACCGTCACTGTTTCAAATCTACCTACATCATCAAGTGCCAGGATGAATGACTAACACTGGAGTTCTTGCAAGGTGCTTCATTCCTGGTATTGAGAGCAAGCTCAACAGTTCTCACCTTCACTGGGTCAGCCCTGTGGTTTGCAATAGGGGATTCCCAGATATACACATCAATAGTACGCTGCTGGAGGTCCCAAACTCATTGACAAAGACATTCTGGAAGCCGATCTTAGAGTCTGTGCGCGTGTGTGGGAGGCGGGACAGGGAGACAAAAACCCTGAAAAGAGAGATGTTTCGATCATCAAACAAGCTCAACATTTGAAGAGAACAGTCAGATTCCTACGGGACCAGCAAACAACCGGGCAAGTTAATGTCTCAAATCCAAGACTTTGGCTTCAGCGTCAGAGGACACCCGGGTTAAAGGTGAACAACTGGTCTCTGATCTCCTCCAGGGACCAGAGACTTTATCGGCAACCCATCACGCCCGCGTCAACTCTTTGAACGATCGTAGGAAAAATACAGCAACTTGCAGAACATCAGCTCAAAGGGGAAAGAAAAAGCCCCATACTTTGACGAGTCATGTAGGGTTATTTTTTTTCTCTGACAAGCAGTGTAAAAATTGCTGCTCTGAAGGCAGGCTTTCCAACTCATTGCCACACTCCGTCATAATTACACTGTCCAACTCCATTATTTGAGCGCATCCATGGTTGTCATAAAGCCCAGCCTAAACTGGATTCGACACCAAGGCTTTGGAGTGCGCCAGGTTGGGGAAGAGATGCCTGTGATATGGGAGAGGGTACACACACACACACACACAGAAGAGTGGGCAGGGTGTGAACTGGTGAATCATACGAGAGATGGAGATAGAGAGAAGGGGAAAAGCCCCGAGGCTGTTTGGGAGAGCGGGCCCCGCCTCCTGTGTGTGTGTGTGTGTGCGAGAGAGACAGAGAGAGGCGCTCGCCAGAGCTTCACCAGAAAGAGCGGGACTGGGCTCCAGCGCTCACCCTCACGGACTCCCCCCTCTCTCACTCTCTCATCTTCCCGGTCCATCAGGCCGACGGTGTGACCCCTCCCTCCCACTCACCATCCCCACCCATCAGATTCCCAGTGAGCGGCAGAAGATAAAGGTGAAGAGAGCGGTTGGATTGTGAGGGACATCCAGGCGCCAGCGATGAAGCCTCTCCATCTCCTTCTGCATCTTCTCGCCTCTTTCCTCGGGACAAGTGAGAGAGTTTTAACTGATTTCATCCTGCTTGGTGTGAGCGCTTGGGCAATAACTACCATCACTGGGAGGGAGGGAGGGAAGGGGTCCCAAGCCTGGTTGAGTAATTTTTTTTTGTTTTGTCCCTTTCTCCCCAAGGCAGTGAAAAGTGCGAGAGTGAGCAGGTGACCGAATTTCCAGGTAAGTCTTTTGCGCAGTGAACTCTCCTTGTTGTGGGATACCATTCGATCGCTCCGTGAAATGCTCTGACTTTATTTTTGAAGCATGCTTCACGTACACACAAGCGTTATATGATTCCGATTTGCTATCTGCTTCTCAATCTCCCACTGCTTCAGGGCTGTGCAGCCTAACGACGTGACTGTGTCTCTTTAACCATTGTGTTTCCTCTGGTCCCGGACTCAGCCTGACAATTCCTTCTAGTTGACTCTAACACAACCTTTCAGGCTTTTGACACCTCCCTCCCCTCCCCCTCCCCATAATTGCCTCTCAAAGGGCTTTTGTGGCACAACGGTAGTGTCCCTATCTTTAAACCAGGAGGTTTAGGTTGAAGTCCTACATGCTCCTGAAGTATATAATAACATCTCTGGGGGTGAAGAGAAGACATTTTCATACCCTCGATGTGAAATGCTTCCTGACCTCGCTCAGTTTTAAGGTTTGTTTTGCGCTCTCCTGAGAGGACCAAGTGGGCTTTTTTCATCTAACCCACTCTGTCAACTATTTTAAGCGTTTAAGGACTTCAGCTAGATCACACCTTAGTCTGCAACGCTGAAGCGTATTTTCAATACTTTCAGTCGTTTTATTTTTCATTCTGGTGAATCTGGATTACATTGGGCTGTCTTCCCCGGGAAACTGTGCCCATCACGGAATAAACGCGGTCAAATCCAAGCTCACGAGGCACGATTGCTGGTGTTGTCCGTCTGAAGTCAACGCCGCTCAGACACACGGGTTCCGCTCCGGCGGGTGCCTCACATTCGGGGAGATGGGAGATTCTATTTGACCCTGACAGAAAACCCTGAACGACTGAAATTTTTGGAAGATTTTTTATTGAAAAAATGGGAATAAGTGCTTAAATATGCTTAAAACTAGTTTTACATGATGATCCATTCCTAACTTGTACAGCAAATTCTTCTCTAGCCACACTCATAGTTAGATATTATACTGACATTGTTCATAACGTGCAAGCTTGCAAGTCACAACTTTTAATCTGACTGTAACATGAGTATAATTTCAATTTCCTTGAGCAGATGTACCTCAGAGTTATCTTCATTAATCATTTCTTGTTCTCGTCACATTTCCTTTTAACTGATTTTTTTTAGATTTCCTCATTCCTCTCTTTGTTGTCAAGAATAATTTAGTATTTGCAACTTTTCAGCATTGTTACAATGTGAAGGTGATTTAGAAGTCATTTGTTTATCATTTTAACCTTTGTTGTGTTTAAATCTCTACTGAACACTTTAATAGTGAACACTTTACTGAGTACTTCAATATCGAGCCCTTTAAAATATATATTGAGTACTTTAATTTGAGAACTTTACTATGAGAACTTTAATATTGAGTTCTTTTAAATATCTATTGAGTGCTTTCATATTGAGTACTTTAACATGATTACTTTGTTATGAGAATTCTAATATTGGGTACTTTTAAATACATGTTGAGTAAATAGAATGCTTTAACACAAGTAATTTAAAATATATAGATTATTTTGTTATAAGTATTTTAATATTGAACATAGATTTTAACATATGTGTTGAGTACTTTAAGATTGAGTACTCTAATACTGGGTGCTTTTAAATTTGTATTGTGTATTGTAACAAGGACAGAACACCCCCAGTCCTCACCTTCCACCCCACCAATCTCCATATACATTGCATCATCCTCCACCATTTCCACCACCTACAAATGCACCCCACCACCAGAGATATATTTCCCTCCCCACCAGTATCTGCTTCCTGTAAAGACCGTTACCTCCGTGACTCCCTCGTCAGGTCCACACACCACCACCCCCACCAACCTCCCCTCCCTTCCCGGCACCTTCCCCTGCCACCGCAGGTATTGCAAAGCCTGCACCCACCTCCTCCCTCACCTTTGTCCAAGGTCCCAAAGGAGCCTTCCACAACCATCAGAGTTTTACCTGCACTTCCACACATGTCATTTACTGTATCCATTGCTCCTGATGCAGTCTCCTCTACATGTGGCAGACAGGACGTCGACCCGCAGACTGCTTCAGAGAACATCTCCAGGATACCGACACCAACCAACCCCACCGCCCCATGGCCGAACATTTCGACTCCCTCTCCCACTCCACCAAGGACATGCAGGTCCTGGGCCTCCTCCATTGCAACTCCCTAACCACCTGACACCTGGACGAAGAAAACATCATTTTCCACCTCAGGACCCTGCAACCCCTTGGCATCAATGTGGATTTCATCAGTTTCCTCATTTCCGCTCAACCCACCTTATCCCAGTTCCAACCTTCCAACTCGGCAGCACTGTCATGACCTGTCCCACCCACCCATCTTCCTTTCCACTTATCCGCTCCACCCTTCTTTCTGACCTGTCACCATCACCCCCACCTCCCTCTACCCATCACGCTTTCAGCTACCTTGCCCCCAGCCCCACCCCCCTCCCATTTATCTCTCCACCCCCTCAGCTCACAGCCCCATACCTAATGGAGGGCTTTTGCCTGAAACTTTGATTCTCCTGCTCCTCAGATGCTGCCTGACCTGCTGTGCTTTTCCTGCACCATACTCTCAACTCTAATGTAACTCTAAGCCAATTGATTTAAATACTAAGCACTACCAGAACACTAGCCTTTTTCTTCTATATTCTCACCATAACTTAATCTTTATGTCTTCTTGCTTAACATCAAGTAATGATTTCCCATTTAGTACTTCATGTTCCTATGAAATTTATTAAACTGGCACCAGAGCTGTTCCAGTATAGCTACATCGCTGACATCTAGCCGATTTTTGCTCTAATTACAATTCCTCCTAACTGATGTTTTCAAATTTCCTCTTTACATTATCAGGAATAAATATTTAGCATTTTGAACTTTCTGAAGCATTGTTATATAATAAAGGTGATTTAGAAATCATTTTAACTCTCCTGCTTTATGTTTAAGTACGTACTCAGGACATTCATTTCAAACCAAACCATTGAAACACTGAGCAAAACAGTCATAAGATCAGACATTTTTCATGTAGTCTCACCGCAACTAATCTTTATCTTTTTGCTCATATCACAGTGATCATTCCCTATTTTGTACTTCATGTTTTTTTTAATGAAGGTGTTTAATTCTTTATTCCTTTATAGGATGTAGGCATTGCTGGCAGGGCCAGTCATCTAAAATCACCCCATAACTTGGAGTGGTTTGCAGGCCATTTCAAAGGACTGTTAAAAGTTAAGCAGTGAATCTGGAATCACTTGTTGGCCAAATGAAGTGAGGACAACAGATTTATTTCCCTCAAGGACATGCGCGAACCAGATGGGCATTTATTGCCAATCAATGGCAGTTTCATGGCACCATCACTGAGACAAATTTATATTCCAGATTTATTAATTGAATTGCACCAGGTGCTGTGGTCAGATTTGAACCCATGTCCTCAGAGTATTAATCTGAACCTCTGAATTATTAATCAATGATTGACATTACTAAAACACAACCATCTCCCTCCTCGGTTATGATTAGATTACTTACTTACAGTGTGGAAACAGGCCCTTCGGCCCAACAAGTCCACACCGACGCGCAACCCACCCAGACCCATTCCCCTAATATTATGGGCAACTTAGCATGGCCAATTCACCTAACCTGCACATTTGGACTGTGGAAGGAAACCCACATAGGCACGGGGAGAATGTGCAAACTCCACACAGTCAGTCGCCTGAGGCAGGAATTGAACCCGGGTCTCCGGTGCTGTGAGGCAGCGGTGCTAACCACTGTGCCACCGTGACTCTTATTTTAAACTGGCACCACAATAAATCTGTTCCAGTACCACTATGACACTGGCATTAAGCTCACAATGTTGAAAGCTGACCACTGAAAGCAAAATAGATCCAACCTAATCAATTATTTTCCTATCAGCCCTCAAATATCAACAAAATGAAACAAAAAGTTGTCACAGACTGTCAAGCACTACTTCACTAACAACTCATTCGTCAATTCTCAGTTTGGATTCAGCTAAGATAACTTAGTTCCAGACTTCAGTATTCTCTTGTTCAAACATGTGATTAATGTGATTAATTTAAGGGACAAGGTGAGAGTGACTACCCTTGACATCAGGCAACATTTGTCCAAGTATCATACCAAGGATCACTAGTAAAATTTGTCAATGGAAACCAAGGGGAAAATTCTCCATTGGTTGGTATCATACCCAACACATAGGAAGATGGTTGTAATTGTTGGAGGTCAATGGCCTCTATTCGAGGGCAACGCTTCAGGTGTTTCTCAGAATTGTATCCTAGACTCAACCATCTTCAACTGCTTCACCAATGATCTTTCTTCCATCATAAGGTCAGAAGTTGTGCTGTTCAGTGATGACTGTGCAGTGTTCAATTCCACTTACAATTACTCAGTTAATGCAAGCAACAAAACTGGACAACTTTAAGCTTGGTCTGATAAGGGCAAATAAGATTTACACTTTATTAGTGCCAAACAATGATCACTTCAAACAAGAGAGAATCTAACCAAATCCTATTGACATTCATTGACATTACCATTGTTAAATCCGTCAGCATCAATGTTCTGGGGGTTTTCATTGATGAGAAACTGCGCTGCACCAACCATATAAATGACATAGCTACGAAAGTAGATGACAGGCTGGACATCTCTGGAAGGTAGGACATCCTCTGGATCTGAAAGACACTTCATCTTGACATTTGTAAAACACTAGTTCCAATACCTATGCACTATAATTGCAATGTGTCTAAATGATATTGCATCCAACCCACACAGAATAGAATAACAGAATTATGATGATGTAGAAGGAAGCAGTTTAGCCAGTTGTGAGTGCACTCTCCACCAGCATTATGACTTGATGCCAATCTCCTGCTTTGTCTCCATAACCCTGCACATTGTATCTATTCAAATAATCATCCAGAACTACCATAGTTTTGAAAACCTGTTATAATATTTCCTCTTTGTGGTTTTGTGTCCGAGGAGGACCAAGTCTCTCTGATCTATCCTCATCTACAAAGTTTCACACTCTAGAACCATTTTTTATAACTCTCTTCTGCACTTTCTCCAATGCTTTCACTTCCTTCCTAGAGTGTGGCACCCAGAACTTGCACATTACTCCCACTGAAATCTAAGAAATGTCTCATATAAATTCAACATAACCTGCTTGCTCTTGCACTCTGACACTATTCCAATAGTGCCAATAATAATACTTACAACTTTAGTTTATCTTGCTATCATAGTTAAACATGTACTGTCGTTTTGGAGCATACATTAACCTTTAAGTCAAGATACACCAAATAATTTCTAAGTCTTAAATTTCCACCTGCTGTGACTTGTGCTATAGAAGTTAAAAGATGAATCATCAATCTGACTTATTTACAGTACATGTTATTTTCCTACACCTGTGAATAATAATGAATTTAAACAGCTAAATATACCCTGTAATTCTGAAACTCACAGCATTCTATTTATTATGCTCATCTAAATGCTACACATTGAGAGCTCTAACATAATTTTACATTCAAGGATTGAAAGTAGCAGCTACAGTTTTTACATTGTCTGTCATTTTCAGAATTTCCATTTATTACAGGTTCCTCAATTCCATTGCTCTATTTTCCAGGCAATATACTTTTAAACAATGTTAATATTAGTCAGTTACTCAACAAAGTTTCACTGGTGTCATCAGCAGGTTAGAAATCTGAGAGTTTTCTGTAGGAAACAGCTTGAAGTTGTGTTTTGTTTCTCCTCAGCAGCATTTCAGTTACCAGTACAGACAGTGTCCCTGCTAGACAGGATGCAACTGGACTGTCCCTTGCTACCAACTTAATTACTGGATTGCATCAAGTTAAATTGTTTGAGAAATGTAATCACAGTGACAATGTTAATCTAAAATGCGGTATGCATAAATTATATGAGTGCATTTTGAATCAGCTTTTGACAAAAAAAGACTTAAGCAACTGGAGAAAAATCTCCTGTAATGTAGCACACAGTGCAATCTTCTTAGGCATTCTTAGATTCAGAGATGTACAGCACAGAAACAGACCCTTTGGTCCAACTCAACATATCGACCAGATATTCTAAATTAATCTAGTCTCATTTGCCAGCATTTGATCCATATCTCACTAAACGTTTTTATTCATATACTCATCCAGATGCCTTTTAAATATTGTAATTGTACCAGCTTCCGTCAACTCATCTGGCAGCCCATTCCATACACGTACCACCCACTGCGTGAAAAAGTTGCCCCTTAGGTCCCTTTTATAGCTTTCCCCTCTCACCTTAAATCTATGCCCTCTAGTTTGGTCTCCCTTACCCTGGGAAAAATCCTTGACTATTCAACCTATCCATGCCCCTCATGATTTTATAAACCTCTGTAATGTTACCCCTCAGCTTCCAATGCTCCAGCCTATTCAGCCTGTCCTGATAGCTCAAACCCTCCAATCCTGGCAACATGTTTGTAAATCTTTTCTGAGCCATTTCAAGTTTCACAATGTCTTTCCTACAGCAGGGAGACCAGAAATGAACACAGTGTTCCTAAAGTGTCCATAAAATAATAAAAAAGGAGCGGAAATAAATCATTCACCCCTTCGAGCCTGCTCCACCATTCAATATGATCATGGCTGATCAACCAATCCAGTAGCCTATTCTTATTTCCTCCCCATTTCCTTTGATCCCTTTAGCACTGAGAACTATATCTAATTTTTTCTTAAAAACATTCAGTGTTTTAACCTCATCCATTTTCTGTGGCAGAGAATTGCACAGGCTCACCCCTCTCTGGATGAAGAAATGTCTTCTTATCTCAGTCCCAATCAGCCACCCTATTTCCTGAGACTATGACCACTGGTTCTGGACTCCTGGGTCAACAGATGCACACTTCCTGCATTTACCATATATAGTCCTGTTAGCATTTTATAGGTTTCTCTGCAATCATCCCCCATTCTTCTAAAATCCACTGAATATAGTCCTAACCAATCTAGTTTCTCTTCATACATTAGACTTGCCATCCCAGAAATCCGACTGGTAAACATCCAGTGCACTCCCTCCATAGCCAGAACATCCTTTCTCAGATAAGGAGACCAAAACTGCACACAATACTCCAGGTGTGGTCTCACCAAAACCCTCTAAAATTGCAATGGGACATCCATACTCCTGTACTCAAATAATCCACATCCGTGTTATATTACATGCAACAACCTTTAAGCTTAGAAGCTTAGAGCGGATTGTCCAACAGATTTTATTCTGATAACGTAATTTGCATAATTTAGTGAATTTATTTTATGAAGAATTTACCATTTGAAATTAAATTCAATGAAATCATAGCGTACCAGTTTACTTTGGATTACAACTGAATGCCTTAGTCAAGGTAATTTGAGTACTATTTCTGCATATCCTGTAACCTAAAACCCAGCAGTACTACACTTCTAACATGTAGACAGCAGAGTACTAATGCTAAATGTGTAGCAAAGCATCACTAAGCTCACAAAGAGTTGAGTGGCATTGGTAGTTAGCTCCTTGTGTGTAGAAGAAAGTGAGGACTGCAGATGCTGGAGATCAGAGCTTACAAATGTGTTGCTGGAAACGTGCAGCAGTAGTGAGTAGAGGCTACCTTTTCAATATTATTGCTGTGCATCAAATGCTGTAGCTGATGCAGAACCAATTTTAAACTGAATATATATACTTAAAGAGTATACGGAGAGTGTGGTGTTGTTGACTGCAACTACTGTAGTTCATGTCAGAAAAATGGTTGACCATCTTTTCAAATCCTTTTTCAGTCATTGTGTTGTAAAGTTTTAAGCCAGAGATGTGTGTATTGCTGTCCCTTTACCCCAGGCAGGTTCCCCAGTTTAGCACGATTCCAGGTGAGATACCCCAAATCATGAGATGAACTTGCTCTCTGAATTCGTTCACCCATCACCACAGTTGGTCGCAATGAGCTTAACTTATAGTGTCTTTGATGCCTTTCTCCTTGACCCAGATGAATGTTTGTTTGAAAAGGAAAAGTCTAGCCAGGAATTCTTGAGCTAGCAAAGAATGACTTTATTAATTACTAAATATAAATGCAAGAAGAATTAGTAACACGAAGCGTACACATAGATTAGGAATAAGAGGTGAGCCAAAAAGATATAAGGATCTAAGAATTGTTCAAAAAGGGCATATAGTTCAACATCACAGCTATTTGAATGGAAGTCTGAAACAAAAACTGAAATTGCTGGTGAAACTAAACAGTCTGGCAGCATCTGTGAAGGGAGAAGAACAGAGTTTCAGGTCCATTGACTTCATCAGAACTGCTCGTAGTTAGGAAAGGCTTGTATTTATGCTGAAGCTCAACTGAGGGAAGGGGGGAAGAAGGGTAGAGGTGAGTGGATAGGTGTAGTTGGAGCCAAGTGAGGGAGAGATATGAAAGGGCTGGGTAAACAAGAAGGTTATGGAGAGCAGGCCAGAATATAAGTAAAGCAGAATAAAGATAATGAGAGGGAGACAATAGATGAATTTTGTTCTTTCTTAATTGAGTGTTGTATATATACTATTAGGAAATTTGAACAGAATAAGGTGAAAGATGCACCAGCACACTTTCAGTGGTGAATCTCATTTGTTGGGAGATCATATTGGGAAAGCACAAACAGTCCATGATCTGCCAACCATTAAATATGTTTATATCTAGGTAGCCGATACATATTGCCAGTGCTTAATGCTCTGAGTAGGAGGGCTCAAATGGAAAACATAACCTTTATCTAATTCAAGTGAATAAAATGCCAATAGGTATTTTGTTTATTTTTTAAAAATGACTCACTATTGTAATTACTTTATTAAATATAGCATGAAAATCCTTTCGTCACTATGATGCTATATAAAGCATTTGACCCTGAGATGAACTTTGGACCATATACCAATGCCATTGCTAAGGCATTAATTTTCACCTCAGTAATTTTGTCTGATTCTGCCTCACCTTAGCTCATTTATTGCTTAAGTAATCATTAACGCTACTTTGATGTGATTATTCCAATGCACTCATGACCAGCCTCCCACACACTGCCCACCACAACCAAGAGTTCAACTAAAGTGCTGCTGCGCATATCCGAAGTCACGCTAAGTCTTGGTAACCAATCACAACTGTCGTAACTGATCTGCATGGGCTCCTGGTAAAGAAATGCTCCAATTTTTAAAATTCCCAACATTGTTTCCAAATTTCTCCATGGCCTCACCTCACCAGAATAACTGCACACCTCCAATTCTGGCCTGTTCAGTATCCCTGATTTTTAGTTGCACCATCAATTCAACCTGTTTTCAGCTGCCAAGGCCCAGGCTCTAAAATTTCCTTCCTAAATGTTTCTCACTCTCTCTGTTCTGCTTTAAGATATTCTTTAAAATCTATTCCTCTTTAGCTCATCTGTCTTGTATCTCCTTGTGTGGCTCAGTATCAAATTTTGTTTGTTAAAAGCCTTGAGATGGTTCACTGCATTAAAGGCAGTAAATAAATACAACTGTTGTTCTTTTAAAGTTTAGCGGGGAGCATTTTAAATGGGCACGCTGAAGCATTTTATAACAGCATCGCTCACTGTGAATTCCTGGTTTGCATATATTCATTGTTTTTGGGAGGTCTGTTCAGCACTCCTTTACAAACTTGAAGAATTGTGTGTAATGAAAATGAATTTCACAGAGCACTGTTACACAGCATGTGTTTATTCCTGGACATCAGATGGACCACATAACCTGCAATGCTACTACATAAAAGAAATTGAAAATGGCTTGAACTGCACATGGAACCATGGAAAACACCATACAAATACTACCACCTACACACTAAAAATATACAGGTAAGTTCATTTGATTTTACCTCAGAAGATACATTTTTATTTTCAATTGAGCTTAGTTATTTTGAGGTGAATTGAGTTACTTTGAGCAAACTAACATATTCTTAAGTAGGAAATTTGCAAATGCCGTGAATTTGAAATAAAGTAGTTGCGAGAAATGGCAATGTAAAGTGCATAGTTAGTGTTACATTCTTAAAATGTCTATGTGACAGCCTTCCTGCTGTGTACATTTACAGATCAATGGGAAAAGAAGCAGTACTAGATTTGATTTTGGGGAATGTTCAGTGAAGAGCATTTGGAAAATAGTAATCATTACATTTAGAACAGTTGTGGAAATGGAAGAAGGAAACTCAGATGTGAAAGTATGCAAACCAGAGGATGGTTAATTTCAGTGTGTTGAAAAGTGATCTGGCCTAGGCAGATTGGAAGGTAAACAGCAAAAAGTGAGCCCAAAGAGGATGTTTTCAGGTACAGGATAGACACAGGGAGGAAGAAGAATGATACCCCAAAGCCTAAGATCCGGGATGGCTAATTTATAGAGGTAAATGTGTCATGGAGAAAGAAGGCTTATAATAAGCACCAGATTTATATTTAAAAGGACCAAATACAAAAAATACAGGGTAAGCTGCAAAGGAATAAGAACAACAAAGGGAGTAGAGGGGACTCGACCAACAGAGAGCATTAAGGTGAAACCATAAAACTATTTTAGATATAGTAAAAAGGCAGTCAAAGGAAGGGTGCAGTCAATTAGAAACAACAAAGGAGAAATTCCTTTAGGTGGTATGGTGGCTCAGTGGTTAGCACTGCTGCCTCACAGTGCCCAGAGACTCAGGTTCAATTATACCCTTCGGTGACTGTGGGGAGTTTGCATGTTCTCCCTGTGTCCGTGTGGGTTTCCTCCCATAGTCCAAAGATGTGCAGGTTCTGGGACGATGCTACTCCTTTATGTTGTCCTTGGGTTTTTTTTCAGAGAGATCGTAAAAGACACAGACTCCGAAAAATTTAAGTTGAAGGGTTTTAGGGCCAATTTGATAATAGCTAACAGATCCTGCCTCAGGTAAAAGGCCTTTTAGTTTAAAGAAAACGTTTGTACAATGAAAGGGGAGTGGCCAATTTTCCCAGTGCATCTTTTCCCTGGTTTGGTTTGGTTTTAGCACAGTAGTATTAGTAACGCTGCTGGACTCAAAGAAGCAGGACCATGCAGATCCCTCTCTCTATGTTTGATTTTACCTTTTGTGCCAAGGGATGTTTATGAGGATTGTTGCAAGTATTTGGAACAGCATCATTAAGTTGGGATAATTTGTTGGGTTTTCGGATAGGTTAGATATTCTGTATTCTGTTCTCCTTTGTGTTTCATGCGGTAATCTTGTAAATAAGTTCTGTCTTGTTTAAAACTAAATGATTTGACCAGCTGCATCGCTCCTGGAATATCTGCATTACACCTGCTTAAAACAACTAGCAAAGTTAGGGTCTGAGCTACTTTTCTGAAATGTTTTGAGGGGGGGGTCTGGCCTGGTCCATAACAGTTCTACCAATGCTGCTGTAAATAAGAAGGTTGTGGAGAAATTGGATAAGATAAAATAAATGAATTGATTCAAGGAAAGCTAATGAAAGCAGTGGAAGTGTTCAGCCAGCTCAACACTGGTGGTGGGAGACATTTAGAATCAACAGTCCAGGACAAAATCACTTGGCATTTGGAAACATGTGGATTAATACATGAAAGCCAACCCAGAGTTGTTAACAGCATATTTCTACATGATGACTTAATTGAGGGCTTTGATAAAATAATGGAGCTGATTGGCGAAGGTATTCTGGTTGATGTGTATATGGGCTCTCAGAAGGCATTTAATAGAGCACCACAAAAATATCTTCTTATTAAAACTCTATGAAATGAAAGGCCCACGGTGCTTGTGTGGATAGAAACTTGACTAAGGGAAATGTAACAGGGAGAGGAGCTAACTGTTGTTTCTGAAACTGGAAAGAAATATGTAGTGGTGTTTCCAGAGATCAGTGTTGCGACCTGTCGGAGAAATTTGCCCAATAGGTTGGAGATCACAAAATACAGCTCGAAGTGAAATTGACAAAGTTTATTGCAAGCGATACCGCTGGAGGAGAGATTGACGAGGCTGACACAGAACTGACAGTCTGCACAGGTAGATCAGATTTCTCCTCCTAGAGCTGAGGATAAGTAACACTGCACAATGACACTGATTAAGAAATGGGAAACTACAATGTTTCTGGAAATGGAGTAATTTAGTTACAAGGATGCTAATTGGAAAACAGTTTAATCGGATGAATGCCCCATTCCTTCACACATGCAATATCCTGACAGTATCATGGTTCCATTCATCTTCACAGGTAGGTGTTAAACTCTTTTCTAAAGTGGTGAGATGCTTCCATTGACCTGTTCCTGGAGCATGTCCTTTGCTGGTGCCTTTCTGGCTGTCCTGCTCTTTGTGTGGCTTTGGTATTGCTGGGTTGTGAAACTGCCCTTAGAGCTTTGCCATATCTGTGGTGCTCTGTCATGTCCATGGGAGTTTACAGTTTATTCCTTTGTCTGCGTGCTGTCTGATCCAGCTTGTGAGCTGCTCGGGAATTCTGGGTGTTCTGGTACAATTTGGCCAATTTTGCTTTAGTGGGCCTATCGTGGGTTAGCAAATCTTTTCCTACACGACCACTACTCCTTTTTGATGTCAAATGATATGTTAATGGTAGGACAGACTCAAGGAGCTAAGTGGCCTGCCCCAGTTCTTCTGTTTCTGTTTAAAATAATTTGCAAAAAAAATCAGAATCACCACCATCAAAAAGAATTGATCCAGCAAGTCCAAATCATAGAACTACTGAAGTGTTACAACACAGAAGAAGGCTATTCAGCCCATTGTGTCATTGGCTATTCAGATAAGCATTACCTGGTGCCCATCTCCTGCTTTTGCCAGGACTATGGACAATCCACTTACCCTGCACATTATTTCAATCCAAATAAGCATCCAATACCTTCTTGAATTCTTCAATTGAGCATGCCTCCACTACTTTTCCAGTGCATTCCATCCCCTAACTATTCGCTGAGTGAAAACATCTTTGCAACTCACTTTAATCTATGCCCATTGTTCCTTGATGCTTTTAGAAGTAAGAACAACTTCTTCCTATCTACTCTGTCTAGATGTCTCCCTCATTTTGAAAACCATATCTCCTTTCAGCCTTTTGCTTTCCAAGGAGAACTGTGCAAACCTCTTCAATCTATCCTCACAACAGAAATTTCTGATCCCTGAACCATTTTTTGTCTACTGCTTCTGTACTCTCTCAATACATTCACATCTTTCCTTACAGTTGTCCACAACTGTACACAAAATGTCAGCTGAGCAAACAAATAGGGAGGTCTTGCTAAAACTACACCAGGACTAATCAAACCATGAAAATAAAACAATGAGCTGTAGACACTCCAGATTTGAAACACACAAAAACAGAAATTGCTGTCAAAACTCAGCAGGTCTGGCAGTATCTTTGGAGGGAAAATGATTCGAGTCCAGTGACCCATTGAAATGTTAACTCTGTTTTCCCACCACAGATGCTACAAGACTTGCTGAGTTTCTCCAGCAATTTCTGTTTTTGTACGTTACCTATCAAACCACATCCGGAATATTGTGAATAGGTTTGGTCCCCTTATCATAGAATTCCTATAGTGTGGAAACAGGCCATTTGACCCAACAAGTCCACACCAACTCTCCAGAGTATCCCAACCAGACCCACTCCCCGATCCTATTAGTCTACATTTCCCCTGACTAACTCTCCTAACCCACACACCCCAGGACACTATGGGCAATTTAGCATGGCCAATTCACCGGACCTGCATATCTTTGGACTGTGGGAGGAAACTAGAGCACCCGGAGGAAACCCATTCAGAGACCGGGAAAACGTGCAAACTCCACACAGGTAGTCGCCCAGAGCTGAAATCGAACCTGGCACCCTGGAGCTGTGAGGCAGCAGTGCTAACCACTGAGCCACTATGCCACCTATCTAAGCAAAAATGTAATAGTATTGGAGGTGGCCTCAAGAAGGATTACTAGGTTAATCCCTGGTGTAAAGACTTTTTCTGATAAGGAAGTGTTGAGCAGATAGGACCTGTACACATTTTAGAAAAATGAGAGGTAAACGTATGAAACCCTTAGGGGTCTTGAAAGGGTAGATGTGGAAAGGTTGTTTTCCCTTGTGGGAGAGTTGAGGACGAGATGGCATAATGTCAGAGTAAAGTGGAGCCCATTTAAGAGTCCAGGAGAAATTCTTTCTCTCATAGAATAGTGAATCTGTGGAATTCTTTACCACAGACGTCTGCCAAGTTTGGGTCATTAAGTATTCAAGGCTGAGATAGACAAGTTTTTAATTGGTAAGAGAATCAAGGGTTATAGGGAAAAGGTAGGAAGGTTGAGTCGAGGATTATCAGATCAGCTGCGATCTCATTGAATGTCAGAGAAGCCTCAATAGGTCGAATTGCCTTCTTCCACTCCTATGCCTTAATGTTTTATGCTCTTTCCTGGAGATTAGCATTTCCGTGGCAAGTGCTATTGCTATGGAAACTGTTGTTGCAGTCTATTTCCATTGCTGGGGAATGGTGGATCCCTGGAGCTGATGGCTGTTCTGTGCTCTGTGTGGGTGATGAGATCACAACTTCCTGATCAGCTACCTGCAACGAAAGATGAACCTTTTGTTGTTGTACATAGATCTCTGCAACTGTGGCGGTATACCTGGTCACTCACATTCACTGCGTATGATGGAGGTGACAATGCTCAACACAAGGTCCCAATTTCCTGCATGAGCTGACTTGTTCAGAATATTGAATGTCTGGTTGGCTTCCCAATGGGAGTGACATGGTAGTTTTATCATTGGGAAATTTGGCTATTGTTCTCTATGATTTTGTCATTTACATTCACTATGACTTCTGACTTCAATAATCGTTTTGCTATTGAAAAAGTATTTTGTGTAGAGTGTGACTGTTCTTGGACCACTTTCCATGCCTTCAGGATGTGTGTTTCTCCATTCAAGGATTGCCTTGCACTAACCTATGCTGGACTTACTTGGTTTCATTACGATCCCCTTGTTGAGTTTCATTGCCACCTCAGCCTTCACAGTTGATTGCGGGTAATGCAGAGATGATGAGTCGTGTTGAATTCCCCAATCTTTTATGGAATGGCTGAATTAGGGCTGGCAAGGGTAGCTCAGTGTTTAGCCTCACAGCACCAGGGACCCAGGTTCGATTCCAGCTTCAGGCGACTGCTCCGGTTTCCTCCCACATTTCAAAGGTTAGCTGAATTGGCAATGCTAAACTGTCCAGAGTGACAGGGCTGTGCATGCTAGCTGGAGTGGCCATGGGAAATGTAGGGTTAGGGGGATGAGGGGGATGCTGTTCAGAGGGTAGCTGAGGACTTGATGGGCTGAATGGTCTCTTTCTGCACTTTAGGGATTCTATGATTCACTCAAGGACAGAGGGCCATTGTTACTCACAATGATTGGAATACAGGACAGACTGAAATGTGTTTTCAGCTATTCTGTAATCTCACTGATCGTCTTTGACAATGGTGGAAGTGACAAGATACAGTTCAATGAAGAATTTGAGGGGCAGGGGTATGCCAGGGAGCAGCACCAGGCAATCATATATGTTGAACCTATTGAAGCTTCAAAACAGAACTACTTATGTGTCAAACAGCACAAGCAGCAAGTGACAGACAATTGCTAAGTGATTCAACAACCAGCGGATCAGATCTCATCTCTGCAATTCTGTCACATCCAGTCATGAATGGTGGTGGGACAATGAAACAACTCACAGCAAGAGGCTCTGCAAATATTCCCAACAGCAATAATGGGGGAGCCCAGCACTTCAGTGCAAAAGATAAGGCAGAAGCATTCTCAACAATCTTCAGTGAGAAGTGCCGAGTACACGATCCATCCAGGCCTCCTTCAGAGGTCACAGCATCAGAGATAACAATCTTCAGTGAATTTGATTCACTTCATGTGATATCAAGAATTGGTTGAAAGCAACGAATACTGGAAAGGTTATGGGCCCTGAAACCATTCAGGCAATAGTACTGAAGGCTTGTGCTCTAAAATCTGCTGCTCCCCCAGCCAAGCTCTTCCAGTAAACTTACAACACAGGCATCCACCCGACAATGAAGAAAATTTCCCAAGTATGTCCTGTATACAAGCAGGACAAATCCAATCCAGCCAACCTTATCAGATTACTCTCAATCATTAATAAAGTGATGTAAGGGGTCATCAACAGTGCTATCAACCATTCCAAGATAGTGGTGGAGTAGGACTCCTCAGCCAGGGCTCATCCACTCCATCCATTTCTCTTTCTTGTTCCTTTTTCTTTCTCTTTTGTGTGTTACTTACCCTTATTTCTTCTTGACGATGTCCTGAACACCCAGTCTCAGCACAGGCTTGGACACCTGGCCTCAGCACAGACCTGGTGTGGCAGCCTCTCGGTGGCCCTGTGTAACAGTCTCGTGGCCCAGTGTGGCAGTCCCTCAGTGGCCTAGTGTAACAGTCTCTCGGTGGCCCAGTGTAACAGTCTCCTGGCCCAGCGTGGCAGTCTCTCGGTGGCCCAGTGTAACAGTCTCCTAGCCCAGCGTGGCAGTCTCTCGGTGGCCCAATGTAACAGTCTCCTGGCCCGGCGTGGCAGTCTCTCGGTGGCCCAGTGTAACAGTCTCCTAGCCCAGTGTGACAGTCTCCTAGCCCAGCGTGGCAGTCTCTCGATGGCCCAGTGTAACAGTCTCGCGGCCCAGTGTAACAGTCTCCTGGCCCGGCGTGGCAGTCTCTCGGTGGCCCAGTGTAACAGTCTCCTAGCCCAGCGTGGCAGTCTCTCGGTGGCCCAGTGTAACAGTCTCCTGGCCCGGCGTGGCAGTCTCTCGGTGGCCCAGTATAACAGTCTCCCGGCCCGGCGTGGCAGTCTCTCAGTAGCCCTGTGTAACAGTGTCCCGGCCCAGTGTGACAGTCTCCTGGCCCGGCGTGGCAGTCTCTCAGTAGCACAGTGTGACAGTCTACTGGCCCGACATGGCAGTCTCTCGGTGGCCCAGTATTGCAGTCTTCTGGCCAGTGTGGTGTTCCTTTGGTGGCATGGCACAGTGTTCTCTCAATGGCCTGGAATAGCAGTCTTTGGCCCAACACAGCCTAAGCATGGACTTAAGATGGTGCCAGAGTGATGTCTCAGCCTTGTGGTGAAGCCTGGTTCAGTTTGGAGTCAAGGCCCAGTGCAGACAAGAGGCTAGGTGCTGGTATGGACTGGGTTGGAAGGACTGTCATTCAGATCTTCATATTTCTTTATTTTTCCAAATTATACTTATGATACGTAATGCTGGATTTTTTATTTTTTGATTAGATTAGATTAGATTAGATTAGATTAGATTTAATTTTTAGATTACATTACAGTGTGGAAACAGGCCCTTCGGCCCAACAAGTCCACACCGACCCGCCAAAGCGCAACCCACCCATACCCCTACATTTACCCCTTACCTAACACAACGGGCAATTTAGCATGGCCAATTCACCTGACCTACTGTGTGGAAACAGGCACTTCGGCCCAACTAGTCCACACCGACCCTCCGAAGAGTAACCCACCCAGACCCATTTCCCTCTGACTAATGTACCAAACATTATGGGCAAGTTAGAATGACCAATTCACCTGAACTGCTCATCTTTGGACTGTGGGAGGAAACTGGAGCACCCAGAGGAAACCCACACAGACACAGGGAGAAAGTGCAAACTCCACACAGACAGTTGCCCGAGGTTGGAATCAAACCTGGGACCCTGGTGCTGTGAGGCAGCAGTTCATCAAGTTGAAGATAACTCAAATATAAACGTGTACATATATGATTTTCTGAACTCAAGTAGATACCTTAGTTTATCTGGGTGCGTACCTGCTTGAACTCCGAGATTTCCTAGATGAGCTATTTCTTCCAGGTGGAATGCTAGACTTCTTTTCTTTCTTCTTCCCAGAATCTCCATCTCCATCTTTGCTTTCTTCTTTTGCTTTGCTGTCACTTTCTGTTGTCTTTTCTCTTGATGGGGAGCAGTTTTCTTTAATTTTCTAACCTTTCTTCTCTAAACATTTGTATGTAAAAATCTGAACCTCTGTATCTATGTAGCTAAATTGGCGCCGAAAGTGGTGACTTGTAAATTTTTCACTGTATTCATTTAAGTACATGTGACAACAAAGCTAATTCTAATTCTAATTCTATTTACTCAGCAGTTGTCAAGAAACATCTTGCCAAATTTCTCACACTGTTCTCCCACATTTCTCACCCTGGCTCACATCTTTTGGATTTTATGAGATTATGCCAATTTTAACTGCCGAGTTGTTGACTTCCAAAGTACTGTATGTTGACCTGTTGTTTTCCCATTAAATCTGGAATCTTCCACACTGTGTCTTAGCATCCTGAATTCCTTTCTTGGTGAAGGCCACTGTCAGCAGCATGTTAGCAATATACATCTGTTTACCTTACTTGTAGGTCATGTCCAGATGATATTTTTGCAAATTTAGTGGCATAATTTGCAAACACACTACACAAATAGAAACTGTTTGAGGAAGATACTTTGATGTGGCATGTGGTCAGATTTTATTGCTACTTTGTCTCTTTCAAACAGGGGTAATTGTTTAAAATACTCCCAGACAAATACGAGAGCACCTTTTCAGTTTTCCAGGTATTTTCACTGCGACCCTGTTCCCTGTCCGGTCTGTGGCAGTTGTTACTTTCTTGGTCACTCACTTCTTTGTCACCTCTTCTACCTTGTCATTCAGGCTGGTTTTGAGGCAGCTGATGCTAATTTGATCTCATACATGTACCGATTTCCAGATGATATTCCCCAGGAGACATCTAGGACCTGTAATAATGTTTCTGATGGCTTATTGGATCTGTTTGGCAATCAATGTGTTTGTGGCCTGTGAAATGCTGCAAATCTCCTCTGGCATATTTGGAGTTACTGATCTAAGCTTTGATTTGCTTCAACTGAGATGAGTGCATTTTGCTTCATGTCTACTGCCTGGAACGGCAGATCTTCATTCTTCCCATTGCTTTTGGCTCTCTGTTTAAGTTTTCCTCTTGGGATGAGTATCATTCCATCCCTAAACCTCACCCTTACCTTTGAGGGCCTCATTCATGGATCACCGTCTCGAGCCACTTTTCACAAAGGTGTGAAACACTTCATATTTTGTGAAGCACTGGTGTTTATCTGACACTTGCCAATCAAGTTCTGTTCTCCTACTGCAGTCGTCACTCTGTTTATCACCTTTAGATCTGACATTGCCAGCCTGTTGTCTGATGTGAAGTGATTGTTATAATCATTTGGTGACATCTCTTTGCAAGCTTGCTTTGCTTCTTTCCAGCTAACTTGTGGACAAAGTGATTCACCTTCTTGCATTTGCAGCAATGCTTTCCCTATGCCTGACATAATTTTTTTTTGTGTGATGTCCTCAGCACCATTTGCAGCCTATATCTCTGACCCTGATCATTCTGCTGGCTTTTCTGCAACTATTTATTGCTTTTTCCCAGTCTGTTATTTTCAGTGGCTTGGGATATTTCTCAGCATAAACCTTGTTTATTGTCTCGTTAATATACCACAGTTGATTTTAGACAATCTCAGATCTTTTGTGCATGTTGATAGCTCGCTTGGAAAAAGGTTTCTGCTCTCTCAACAAACTTGCTCTTGCAGCAGGATCCCTTCAGCTTAGGGACAATCATATCAATGATGAGGCCACCTTTCAGTTCTCCTAAATCTCAGGAACCAGGAAGATATATCAGTGCAGTCACGTTCAGATCAATAGTCTCCCCTGAGCTCAGATGTTGAACAAATATCATTGACAGATAATATTAATGTGGGGTTTAAAATGTGTGGATAAGGCTTTCAATGTTTCTGCCGTTGAGCCTTTCTGCTCCTCAGTGAGACCTAGACAGTAACATAGTTTGTAACAACTTTTCGTGAGCACAGATAGCTGGGTTGGAACTCCTACATCCTCAAACTTACTTATTAATTCTGTAACTATTTCATGCTTTTGCTGCTGAGAGTGCACAAAGCCCACAACTCTGTCTTATATCTCCTTTAATTTCCACAGAAGCCCGGAGTGAAAAATGCACAGCTATTTCGATTCACTCAGTAATTTAAAGTTGCAGTCTTTTTTTATAACTTATTTCTTTAATTAGCTGGCTCTCTTAATAGCTCTGAAAATCCGCACACTTTTAGCTCTGCATCCTGATACCATGTTCCAAATGATATGTGTTTAATAGTTATCACAAATTACACACATAACCACTTCATGCAGATGTAGCGATCACATGACGATGCGCAAGTCACCCAATATTTTGAGGATACAACTGCACTTCTCCAATAAATTATCTTGAACTTCAAAACCACCATGTTTTCCACTGCCGTGCAAGAGAACAAATGAACAAACATTCTCCGTGATACAATGTTCAAGCGTTTAACTGAACTTGGTTTAGTCACAGTGCATATACCTTGTCATCACATGAATCTCTCTCTTTTACTCTCTCTCCTCTGTTCAAACACTTTTTCTTTGCAGGAACTGAGGGCCTGGAGACTGAGATATATGTGGTTTTATGCTCTGAGCTTTTTGTGACGGAGGTACCCACAAGTACTGCAGTGGGCACAAGACAGGATGATGGTTTGTCATGAGCTGACATCCTGAAATATGAAGGCTTCTTTAGGAACTGATAGGGTGAGGCTTTTTTTTTCCCAGCCATGAGGGCTAGCAGACCTGTTGAATAATTGTTCTTGGTAAGCAGGAAAGCCAATCACTAATCAAGGATTGGAAATCACTGAAGTTAATGTGAAAACAATATTAGAATAAATAAAGACACTAAAGTCTAACTAGGGCCTGATAGTCCACTCTCAGGTTTTGAACCAAATAGGTCAGGGAAAATGCAGTAATTTAGCATGAACCTTCTAAACCTCTCTTGATTTAGGAATTGACTTATGGTCTCAGACAGGACTAGGAGCCAGTGAGAACTGCAGATCCTGGAGATCAGAGTTGAGAGTATGATGCTGGAAAAGCACAGCAGGTCAGGCAGCATGTGCGAAGCAGGAAATTCCACATTTCGGGCTGGAGCCCTTCATCAGGAAAGAGCCCTTCCTGATGAAGGGCTCTGGCCCGAAACGTCGATTTTCCTGCTTCTCGGTTGCCACCTGACCCGCTGTGCTTTTCCAGCACACATTCTCAATTCCGAGACAGGACTGTCTATCATGGCCCAAAATCTGGGGTTTAGTCTCTTGGGGTCCTGTCATGCTCTATCAGGGTTTGGACAACTTCACTCACGTCAGCAGACTGGGGGCCCAGGGAACAAGCAGCACCACAGCCTATGGTTTCTGCCCTCACCCTGCCTTCTGAATCGGGAAAGTTGAAAATGTAGCTCCATTGTTTGAGAATGGTGAGATTGAAAAGCCAGGAATTTACATTCCTATTAGTTCAATATCCATTGTGAGGAGGTTACTGGTATTTATAATATAGAACAAAGTGACTGAGCATTTAGAAAAAAAGAATGAACTGATTAGAGAAAACCAACAGGGTTTTGTAAAAGGGTAGGTCATCTACTGTAGATCCAGTTGAAGTTTTGAGAAGGAACTAAAGCAGTAGCAAAACCAAAAATGCCAATTTGTCTGTGGATGAAATCTATATGTACTTCCAAAAAGTACTCTTATAATGTCCACATGTGAGACTCTTAAAAGTAAAACTCATGGAATTGAGAGCACATTGTTGACCTAGTTCAGAGTCTGGTTATACAATAGAACAGAGGGTAGAATAATGTGTGTGTATTCAAATTTGACAAAGTGTTTGATGGTATCTCGCAGTGTTGTGGGCTTGACTTATCACGATATTAAAAATTCAGATATTGCAGTGAAGAACTATACATTAAAATTCGGTAAAGGTAGCATAGTAAATAGTGTAGATGCGAGCAGAAAATTACAAAAAGTGAGAATGAGACTTTACATGAACATACAAAAATGTGACAGATGGATTTCACTGGAGTTTAGTGTGAGATCATCCATTTTAGATCAGCAAAGGATGGGACTGAGTATTGTTTAAATGATCAAAAGCTAGGAAGAATGGAGATCCAAAAAGTTTCAGAGTACATTTATCTAGATCAGAAAAATAAAATGCGCACGTACAATAACTAGGCAAAAGGGTAATGTAAGCATTTGTCTCTATAGAGCCAGAATATTAAGAGGAGAGTTTTGCTGCAGCTATAGAAAACCCTGATTATTCCACATCTAAAGTAAGGCTTGCTGTTTTAGCTGCTGCATCTTAGAAAGGACAGATTTAAAAATCACACAACACCAGTTAATAGTCCAACAGGTTTATTTGGAAGCACCAGCTTTCAGAGTACTGCTCGTTCATCAGGTAGCTACTTGGGCAGGATCATAGGACACAGAATTTATAGCAAAAAAAATAATGTCATACACTGATGGTATATATTGAACAAACCTAGATTGCTGTTAAGTCTTACAGCAATCTAGGTTTATTCAATAAATTCCATCAGTTGTATGACACTGTGATCTTTTGCTATAAATTTTGTGTCCTATGATCCTGCCCCAATAGCTACCTGATGAAGGAGCAGCACTCCGAAAGCTAGTGCTTCCAAATAAACCTGTTGGACTATAACCTGGTGTTGTGTGACTTTTAACTTTGTCCACCCCAGTCCAACACCGGCACCACTGCATAAAGGGCATATTAGCCTTCGAAAGGAATTCAACATAGATTCACCAGTAAGTTACCAGGTTTTCAAAGGGTTAAATTATGTGGTGGAGTTTCATAAGGTCAGGTTCTACGGCCTGCAGTGTAGGAGGGGATTTTATATAGGCTTTCAGGATTTTGAGAAGAATTGATAAAGTCAACTTTTTCACACAGAGGGTGGTAAGTGTATGGAATGAGCTGCCAGAGGAAGTGGTGGAGGTTAGTACAATTGCAACATTTAAAAGGCATCTGGATGAGTATATGAATAGGAAGGGTTTGGAGGGACATGGGCCGGGTGCTGGCAGGTAGGACTAGATTAGGTCGGAATACCTGGTCGGCATGGACGAATTGGACTGAAGGGCCTGTTTCCGTGCTTTACATCTCTATGACTCTAGTAGGACTCTAAACATTTTCTGCCGATGAAGGAGTTTATGAGCATGAATTCATAACTTTAAAATCAGAACTAATTTATTGAAGAGAAAAATGAAGAAACATGATTTCACACAAAGAGTAGTAGAATGATTAAACTATCACCCACAATCTATCTCAGCCACAGATAAATGAGTGCTTTTCTGGCTGGCAGTCAGTGACTAGTGGTGTGCCTCAGGGATCAGTGTTGGAACCGCAATTATTCACAATTTACATAAATGATTTGGAGTTGGGGACCACGTGTAGTGTATCAAAGTTTGTGGGTGACACTAAGATGAGTGATAGAGTAAGGTGTACAGAGAACTCTGATAGTTTGCAGAGAGATATAGATAGTTTAAATGAGTGGGCAAAGGTCTGGCAGATGGAGTACAACATTAATAAATGTCAAATCATCCATTTTGTTGGGAATAACCATAAAGATTTGCAGCATGCCACTGTGCAGAGGGCCCTGGGTGTCCTTTGCATGAATCACAGATGTTTAGATTGTAGGTGCAGCAGGTAATAAAGAAGGCAAATGGAATTTTGTCCTTTATTACTAGAGCGATGGGGTTTAAAAGCAGAGAGGTTATGTTACAGCTGTATAGGATGATGGTGAAGTCACATCTGGGATACTATGTGCAGTTTTGGTCTCCTTACTTGAGAAAGGATGTACTGGCATTGGATGGAATGCAGAGGAGGTTCACTAGGTTGATTCCAGAGTTGAGGGGATTGGCTTATGAAGAGAGACTGAGTAGATTGGGATTATATTCATTGGAATTTAGAAGAATGAGGACACATCCTGTAGAAATATAAAAAGATTAAGGGAACAGATAAGATAGAAGCAGGGAGAATGTTTCCACTGGTGGCTGAAACTAGGACAAGAGGGCATGGCCTCAAAATTAGGGGGTGCAGATTTAGAACTGAATTGAGGAGGAAATTCTTCAACCAGAGGGTTTTGAATCTGTGGAATTCCCTGCCCAGTGAAGTAGTTGAGGCTTGCTCATTAAATGTTTTTAAAGTTAAGATAGATAATTTTTTGAACAGGAATGGAAATAAGGGATATGGTGAGAGGGCAGGTAAGTGGAGCAAAGGCCATGAAAAGATTAGCCATGATCTTATTGAATGGTGGAGTGGGCTTGAGGGGCCAGATGACCTAATCCTGCTCCTGGTTCTTATGTTCTTATCTTCACAGGTATTCCCTTTCTCTTAATTCTTTCATGAGATTTGGGGGTCATGGGCAAGGTCAACATTTGTTGCCCATCCTTAATTTCCCCTGAACTGAGTGGCTAGCCAGCCCACCTTGGTTCTGTGCGTTTGCTGCTGATTAATGACCTAACTTGCTTCATTTGGCAGCTCCCAAATTCTCCTCTTCTCCTCTGAGAAACTAGATGGTGCCAATTCCCAGCATGAGATTCAAAGCTTTTACCTTTGTAGCCACTTTAAGCTCTGGGCTTTCCTCTAATTCGGTCTTCCTGCACACTCGATGGACACTATGCTTCTCAACCCTTCATCCAGGCATCAAGAAAAGACCAGCCTCACCCATTCTCAGACCAATTCATGTCCCACTTTAACCCTTCAGGACTTGACATTGGAGCTCAGGGACACCTATGATATGTATGCTTCTGCCAGGTCACTTTATGAACAGCGACTTATGCACAAGATGCATCTTAAAGTTCTTAGCTTCATTTGTTAGCATTCATTCACTTTGAGCTTACTTCGAGGCTGCTGACTGCTAGCCTCCATGGCTTGTATTGCTTTCTCATGGACAAGCTCCTCTGTGTCTTGTATTGTTCTTTGGCACAAAGGAAGAGGAAGGCAGTTTGTCACAGTTCAGAATACTGGACAGTGAAGCAAGTGGACATGTCACTGTATTGCACTGTGCCAACAGTTTGCATGCAAACATACTGCATGGGCTTCAACCAAATGGCCATCTGAAAGTCAAAGGAGGGTTATGTGGGGTCAAAGTGGACTATGGTCAGTCAAGGGTACCATCCCAATCAGTCAACTGACTCATCTGACTATAGTTGGTCAGATTCATGAATACAACCAGAATCTGGGCATCTGTATCTTTCGGATCCATGGATTCAGCCATTATAGGATCTGAAGGTCCAGCGTAATCAGTTTGGGGATTTCGGGCTCATCAGTCAAGGTGCTGTAGTGTCATTAGTCCAGGAGCCGGGCAATGCTCAACTGGGGCTATCCTCGCAAGTCAGTCCAGACAGGGGCCACAAATGCTGCATGAGATTGGGAATTAATATTCAGGTGTCTGTGAAGTCCTGGGGAAAGTGAGAAGTTTGGAGGTGCCTTCCTTGGACTTGGGCATTTAGGAAATGATATCAGTGAAAGGCAAAAATTCAAGATAGAAGGGCATAGTCTCTCAGAGGGGACGGGGAGCTCCTCGGGTTAAAGCCGTGTGTATTTCACAATAATCACACTCTCAAGAGGTGACTGAGTAAGGCAGCAGAGGAATGGTAATTAGTAAAACCATAGGCTTGAGATGGAAATTGGAGATGTCTAGGTTTTATAAAGGAGTTGAATGAAAACACGGTAGGGGAGACTGAAAGGTCATTGAGGATACTGGGTCAGCAGGACAAAAGGAAACAAAAGGGATCATCCAGTACCTCAGGCAAATCCTGAAGGTACTCATAAGGAGACAAAATTGAAACTTTATTATTTTTGATCAAATTGATGACAGGCATGCAGTGTGGGAGATATAAATTGGCATTTTCCTGTTTGGGGCAGAGTAAAATGTTTTGAATTTGAGACCGCCAGGGGTAGTTGCATTTATCATGCATCCACTAATGCCACCCATCTGACAACAAATTGCACTGTCTCAGCAAGTTATTCATTATTGCAAAATATAGCCTCAAGCAGTCTTAACCATTACATTGTTCCCACTAATTGACTCCTCATCAGGTCAGCTAAGCAACTGTAATCAGATGCTAACTTAAATGTGTCACCTGGACTTAGTATTTCAGAAATACATTTACCAGCTAACACCGGAAAATAACACTTCAGAGCCACCACATTCTCACACTAAACTGTAAGTATGCATGGACATAGTTTGTAATGTTTACGGGCGCTATTCTTTGGACGTGTAGGTGTTATCATGGTGGTTTACTGCCAGAATTTCTCTCTGCAAATGTAGCATGAATACTTTGTCTGTAAAATGTATGTTTGGGTAAGGATTACATATCTTATCATGTCTTATTGAGGTATGAGATTGACCTTCTGACAAAGCCATCACGCCACTGTGTCAGGGCACAGCCGTTAGGGCAGGACCTGGATTGCAACGTCTTAAATGTTATGTGGCCCGGGGTTTACCTGTGGCACCCACAGCATGAATGCAGCAGTGGTGGGCAGTTCTACCTTGCCAGCCAGGCAGCTCCACGATGTAGGCATCAAGGTCAGTGCCGTAATTGATGAGATAAAGCGCCAAGGATTGCACGATTAAACTGCTGTGAGGCAAATTCAGCCCAAAGTTAGGGTTTTGGGTCAACTTTTCAGGACAGATAATGGCTAATGAGGTAGCACTGCAGGAAATTCAGGTTGAAAACATAAATGCTGGAGATCACAGTGGTTCACGTTCCCTTGTAGATCCCAGCTACCAGGCTTTAGATCGCTCCTCAGTTTATCCACTGAGTTAAATTTCAAGAATTTAACACATTGAAGAGGTTCAGGGCACAGTTATTCACTCCGTGATGCTTTGCATGGTTTGAAAGCTGTACACAACAAATTAACTTCATCTGGGTTGAAACTGGTTGCATTCATGGTGGGTCAGTTCCTGTGTGCTGGAACAAATATTGAAAGATCTACCATTGGTTCCTTCATTCACAAGACAGCAGCTTTTTTTGCTTCTGCAGAGAGGAATACTGAGAAATGCTATGAGTTCATGTCGTTCACTTGTCCTATTTCTGGTAATGCCATGTGAAGGTTTTCACAAAGCATTCACCACAAAAAGGAGAAATAACTTCTAATCTTTGACCATTCACAGAAGGCACACCATCTCAGCATAAAAAGCTTCCAACAGCTGCATTCCCGATGGCCTTAACTGTTTCAGTTCTTCCAGACTCTTAATTTATGTAATTGTCATTCCCCTTCCTCTTCCAACTTGGGAACGATGTACAAATTGTTATTGTCAGTTTTGCATCTCTGACTTTGACAATTACTTAGAGTCATAGAGTCATAGAGATGTACAGCATGAAAACAGACCCTTCCGTCCAACCGTCCATGCCGACTAGATATCCCAACCCAATCTAGTCCCACCTGCCAGCACCCGGCCCATATCCCTCCAAACTCTTCCTATTCATACACCCAATCCAAATGCCTCTTAAATGTTGCAATTGTATCAGCCTCCACCACTTCCTCTGGCAGCTCATTCCATACACATACCAACCTCTGCGTGAAAAAGTTGCCCCTTAGGTCTCTTTTATATCTTTCCCCTCTCACCCTAAACCTGT